>NC_045782.1:6787500-7097500 GCF_008692025.1 Phocoena sinus
GTGAGAAAAGCCTGGGAGGCGTGACCTGACCTCTGTGCTCTCTTCTGGGAGCAGGAGTCACATAGCGGGCTAGAGGCTGAGCAGAAGAGGGAAGCCCAGGCGCTGAAGGGCGCGCAGATACGAACGGAAGGTCAAGGAAATGACTTACCAGGTAGGCGACGGCTCTCCTGCATCCCCTGGATCAGACCCGGCAGAAGCAGCGGGGGAGGGGGTCTGGGGCCCTGGCACCGACGCTGTGTTGGCAGGCCGAGGAGGACCGCAAGAACATACTCAGGCTCCAGGACCTGGTGGACAAGCTGCAGGCCAAAGTGAAGGCCTCCAGGAAGCAGGCGGAGGAGGCCATGAGTAGGGGGTCCCGGGGAGTTGGTGGGGGAGGCGCCCTGGCAGGAGTCCGTCCCTGTTTCACAGCGCCCGCGGCAGCTGAGGCCTGAGTTTTCATTTGCAGGCTATAAACACAAGCTCAGGACGCCTGCCCTTTCCCTCTCGGGTCTGCATTATGCAAGCCTGCCCCACCTCCCCCTCCCCGGGGCCTCCTGCCTCACTAGTCCTGGCCCCGCCCCTGCATCCCTTCCCTCTGCCTCAGCCCACCTGGCTTTAATCCCACCCACACTGGCTGACTCCACCCACCCCCAACTTACTCAGAATTCCCTGCCCTGTGAGCTAACCTTGAACACCTGGCCTTAATTCACATCATCCCATCTCAGCCCTGGCCCTGGCTTCTACCACCTCCATCCCTCCCTGGCCTCCCTAGCTCCCACCCTCCAGTTCATCCTTTTTGATCTGCCCTTGAGCAAACAGGTGAAACCAACAGTGAGGAAATAGTTTGGGCTGAAACCAACATTTCCCAAATATCTTCTGGGGCCACTAGGTCTGGAGGATGTTAATAGCAGGAAGTTGGGGCAGCAGGTGGGGGGGGAGGGGGAGGTATTTTACAGAAAAGAAATCGTTCGGGAAACTCTGGGTTACACAAAGTTGGACGACGGGTGGCTTTACTTCAAGGATTTCTCAGATTTTGCAGGTAATACGGGATGGACTCCATAGTGGAAAAGGCGTTCTAGACTGTAGCATTTCCCACCCTTTAATGGACCTTGGCATCTTTGTATTGGAGGCAGAGCCTCCCACAGGACTAGTGTCCTGAGGAACAAAACCTGGGGGAGTCTGGCCTAGATAAATGACTGAGGGTGTGGCTTCTCCCCTGTCCTTTTTACTCCCCGCCCAAGGGCCTGGTGCTTCTGTCCTGACCTCTGGGAAGCAGATCGGAACTGGTTAAGTTGGGGGAGGATCAGTACAGTCGCAGCAGGACTGGCCAGGCTGGAGGGGCCCCGGGAGGCCACCTTCATCAGAAACGCTTGGATGGCTCTCACACCCATACAATGCCCGGGCTACAGGCAGACAGTACGGGGAGCAGGCCCGGGCGGGGTTGGCGGGGGCGGGGGCTGGACCTTTGGTCTCTGACAGCTCCACATGCCTTGGGACACTTGGATTTCCTCCCAAGAGCTCCGGGGTTGGGGGGATGGCAGAGAGGCGGGGTACAGGGGAACATGCAGGCATCCTGGGGGCAGCAGACCCGCAAGGTAACCAGGCAGTGCACACAGGAGCCAGGGGCATCGTCTTCACCGCTGCAGAGCTCAGCTTTCCCTCCTCTGCCGCCAGGGAATTGGGGGCCCAAGCTCTCCTGGTTCCGCAGTTGCCCAGAGGCCATCAGGGACTGGGGGCCTCAGCGCCAGAGCGAGGGGCTTCCTCAGCCTCCTGCCCCCTCCACCTTCCGTTCAGGAGGAGCAGGTTAACACGCAGCTGTCCAGGTGCCGGAGGGTCCAGCGCGGGCTGGAGGAGGCCGAGGAACGGGCGGACATCGCCGAGTCCCAGGTCAACAAGCTGCGGGCCAAGAGCCGCGACGTGGGGGCCCAGGTGAGAGCAGACTTCCTCCCCAGCCGTCCTAGGACCCAGGACCAGGCAGCACCCAGCAGAGTTTGGAGGGTGCCTGTCAGTGCACCTTCCCCACTGCTGGTCGTGCAGCCACAAAAGTCACTGCTTTAGCCTGGACCCTGTGGTTCCAGGCTCACAGGAGCAGTGCGGGACCAGGGCCAGACCACCCCATCATCCCCGCCCCTCCCTGTTGCAAGAGGCGCTGCCCAAGAAGCCCCTGCTTTGGGGGGAATTCACCCCAACTCCGGGAGCTCGACTGGTTTGTTTTTGCAACGCGCAAACGGAGATAAAGCCAGGCCTGAATATTTTCCTGAGGCTCCAGCATCTCCAGCTGCCCCCACTTGAAGACAGTGCCCAGCCTCACCTTTGGTTTGACACATTTCCTGTGTACAATTCTTTTTCTCCCCCAGAAGATGGAAGAATGAGCCCTTCCCCCCCCCGTTGCCATGGGACACCTCGGGAAAATGGAGAGAAGGTGTCGTGAGAAATAAATTCTCCTGACTACTGGGATCCCTGGCTCTGCTGTGTTTATCATCACGGTCCATTCCTCCTCCGTGGGGTGGTTTTCAGATTCTTGCCAGGTCTGTTTATAAACTATAAAGAAAGTAAGGGAAGTGAAAGCAGACCCTCCTGGCCCTGAGAAGGAAGGGTGGAAATCCAACTCATCTCGAGATATATCACCAGCTCCCCAGCAGTTAAAAATAAAAACCCTTTCGGATAAGCATACCCCTTTTTCTGCCTAGGAACTCATAATTTTTTCCAATTCAGTTCCCCTAAATTTACAGACAGGGAAACTGGACCCAGATAGACTAAGCACTCTGACTGTAGTTGTCCAGGGTGGTGGGAGACTTGACCCCAAGATCCCAGGCCCCCCAAGCAGGGCTCTTTCCACGAAGCAGCTCTGCTTTTCCAACCCGTCCCCCCCAGCGGCCGTGTCTCCACTCCTCTCAGACCACCCACAGCTCCCAGAACATCTTTGGAGGCAGTAGGCGCTCCTGAACCTGGGATGCATTCCTGGGAGGACAGATGCTTCGGGGAAGGACTGCCTAGGGGCTGGCCTGTCCTGCAAGCCCTGCCCCTCCTTCGGGTCCCTCCTCTCCACGCGCATGGACCCTCCCCCTGGTGCTTGAGCCGGGGGTGAGGGGTGCAGCTAGTCTCAGGGTCGCTCCCAGATCCCAGCCAGATCTTGCTGAGTGTGACTGTGTTGGTTTGCCTACCCTGAAGGGTAGTAAAGCAGCAGGACAAACAAGGACAGGATCAGAAGCCGAGACTAAATCTGAGCCTCGGCCTGACCACTTCGTAGCAACAGCTGTGTGGCCTGGGTTGGCCGCATACATTCTCTGAACCTGAGTTGTCTCAATGGTCAGACTGACCCGTGTGGTCAGGGGCATGGACTTTGGGTTCCAGCAAACCGGGATGGAATCCCAATATTATCACATACCAACTGTGTGGCCTCGGGCAACTTAAGACTAACGGTCTGAGCCTCAATTTCCTTATTCTGTAAGGCAGAGATACCAATAAAAATCACCGCTTTCCCGGGACAGATGGGGGGTTGGGGTGTTGGCAAGGCGTGCAGGGCTTCTGGCTTACTATGTACCAGGCACTGAGATGCTCTCTCCTCTAACATCTTAGATCATCCCTTCTCTCTGGCCTTCTAGATCCTCCTTTCCATCTCATCACCAGCCCACCCCTTGTGCCTTTGACACAGTGGGGCTGGAAGTTAACGATGGGTGGCACCAGTAGTGGTGGCAGGAGATGATTCTGAGGTCGGGTGATCTCAGATGTCTGACATCGCCACCACCATCATCACCATTCTCACCATCATCATGGCTAAACTTGAGGACTGAAAGAGTCATTAAAAATGATCTCTTCAGGGGCTTCCCTGGTGGCACGGTGGTTGAGAGTCCACTTGCCGATGCAGGGGACACAGGTTCGTGCCCCAGTCCGGGAAGATCCCACATGTCGTGGAGCAGCTAGGCCCGTGAGCCACGGCCGCTGAGCCTGCGCGTCCGGAGACTGTGCTCCGCAACGGGAGAGGCCGCGACAGTGAGAGGCCTGAGTACCGCGATGAAGAGGGCTCCCCGCTCGCCGCAACTAGAGAACGCCCACGCACAGAAACGAAGACCCAACACAGCCAAAAATAAAATAAATAAATAAATAATTTTAAAAAGCTAAAAAAAAAATGATCTCTTCAATCTCCTCAATTTTACAGGCAAGGAAACCAAGGCTGTTCTCAAAGTCCCCAGATACCAGATCCTAATCCTACATTTCTGCCACCCTACTGCATCGCCCTCCCAATGAAAGTAATACAATTTCAAATACACGAACAATTTTGTATGATGCTGAGTATTTATGGGACCGTTTTCCTCTTTTCCATCCTGGCCTCCCAACAAGCCCATCAGGAGGTCAGGCAGATACTAATACCTTCATTTCCTAACGGTGCTGCAGATGGACTGTGGCTTTTCCAATGCTGAGGAGGAACTGACATGGCAGCTCTTCAGATTCACCGTGCAGCACAGAGTCTCACACAGTGGCCTTTCCCTCTGTGTGGGCGTGGGCTTTCGTGGTGAGAGCCCTGGGGCCAACCTGCCGGGGTCCCAGTCTTGCCCCGCCATTCATAGCTGTGTGATTGGGAACAAGTTACTCCATGACTTTAAGCCTCAGCATCCTCACGTATAAAACGGGATGTAACAATGTACTTTAGAGGGTTATACTGAGAAGTAAGTAAGAATATGCAAGGAACACCCTGGGTCTGGAGCCAGACACACAGTTTGTACCCTGGTAGCCTGGCGTCATGGGGGGCAGAGGTAACACATGGTCTAAGGGCACAGGTGGAGTGTAAGACAGGGGCCCAGATGGGCTGGGGCTTTCACTGTGTCTCTAAGGAGCTTCCTCTGGTTTGAGGGGCTAACACACCATGCATTTGAGGGTCATCAAAAAAATTTCCTGTGGAATCACTCCTTTCTGACACCCCAACAAAAGCAGATCTGGATTCCATCTGCTCGAACACTCCCCAGGTCACCTGGAGCTGCCTAGCATCTCTGCACTTACCTGGTCCCCCACCTCCCCACCCTGGGCCCTCAGGTCTCCAGCACATCATACTTTGCAGAAGGCCTGGGGCAAGTAAGGGAATGTCTCTGAGCCTCAACATGGGGCAGGAAGTCCTGGGACTTCCTACCTCAGGATGAAGTTGTGGAAAGACTCCCGCATGGCGCTACGCAAGGGATTTCCCCAGAAACGCAGTACTGCGCAAATGGAGATGCTTTACTAACCAGAATGATAATAATAATGAGATCGTTGTTGTCATTACCATCATTCAGCAGTGAAACCTAGCCACCAAACCTGGGCTTCGAGTTCTGGGGCCTGGGAGAACGGAACCTACCCTGACCCACAGGCCTCTTCTAAACAGAGCTTTGCTGCCACCTCCTGGCTATGGAAAGACATGCTTTTCATTTTGCAAATGACCTAGAGATTGCACCCCTGAAGTCTTGACATTAGACGTTCAGAGTCAGAGGTGTCCTTGGGAATCAGGATCATGCCATCCAGGCCCCTGGTTTTGCAGATGAGAAAATTCAGATTCGTGATAGGATCTGGTAACCCCACAGGATGAAGTGTCAGAGCCAGATGCCCGGGTCTCGGGGCTCCCAGACCAGGGCCCCCTCAACTGAGTGTCCGTAGAAGAGGACCCTGCGGAATCTGAGACGGAGCCTAGGACCGGACAGGCAGCGAGTGGCCCCAGCGATGGCCCTGGCAGCAGGGGGTGGGACCATGGCCAAGGGTCTCCTCCCAGACCTCACTGCCCTCATCCCAGGAACCACCAGGCTGCAAGAGAAGTGTTGGCCCCAGAGTGGAAGGCAGTGGACCTCCACAAACAGCCCCCTGCCTCTAGCAGGGGTGGGTGATCAGACCCCGGGTTTCTCTGGGACGAAGGTGGCCCGTGGAGTTTCCAAAAGTGAGTCTCTTGGCCCTTTTCCTAGGCCCAAGACAAAGAACCAGGGCGTCCACTCCACAGTGAGATACCCAAGTCAAGACCTTTGCCATCTGATCCTTCACACCCCTCCCACCTTTCTCCTGTCCCAAAAGGGGTCGAAACAACGGGTTTCCTTGCCCTCTGGCCTTTGGGTGGATCCAGCCAACAGGGAGCTGAGACAGAAAAGCAGAGGGGAAGAGGAGAGAGAGGCCCTTTATTCCCTGCATCCCTCCCTGCAAGCAAAGGTCCCATTCCCTTCAGGCATCGCACTCCCCAGCCCTCTCTGTGTCCATCTCCAGTGACCGGTCCCCTCACCCTGCTTGCACCTGGAGCTCTGCCCTACCCCTGTGGCCTCCCTAAACCTGCCCACACCTCCCAAAAGAGTCTCTCCCTCAAACACCCCACACATTATGCTGATCTGAGTGTGTCGCCTGCTTCCTGCCGGAGCCCTGGCTGATACACACCCTGCCCTGCACATCTATTTCCCTGCTCCACGGCCCTCCTATGGAGCGGGGCCAGCTGACCATGCAAAGCACCACTACCTCGCTGCGGCCAGCGTACATCTCCAGGTCATAAATCCCATTCGGATCGCTAATGACCCATTCAGTTTCACTGCACACTTCCACTTGACACAGACCTCCCCTCAAATGAAGCTTTTAGGATTGCATCCAGGTCCCTTTTTTTCATTTAAACTCATAGCTCTTAAACCCAGGAAGAAGCAGTCCTTTCCTGCTGAGATCTAAGTGGCATCGGTGCTGTCCTGGAACCAGCCCGTAACGGTTCGCAAGAGCCAATTATAAAACTTTTTAGGAATTCTGTGAACCAGTTCTTACAATTAAATTTCATAATTCACTTACTATTAAAATTAAATTTTGTAATATTACAATGAGATAAATTACAGATCTTCCTCGACTTACGATGGAGTCACATCCCAGTAAACCCACTGTAAATTGAAAACACTATTAAGTCAAAAATGCATTTAATACATCAAACCTACCAAACATTGTAGCTTAGCCCAGCCCTCCCTGAACGCGGTCAGAACCCTTACATTAGCCTACAGTTGGGCAAAATCATCTAACACAAAGCCTACTTGACAGTAAAGTGTAGACTGTCTCGTGTAATGTATTGAATACGGTACTGAAAGTGAAAAATACAATACTCGTCTGGGTGCAGAATGGCTGTAAGTGTATCAGTTGTTCCCGCTTGTGACTGCATTGCTGCCTGGGAGCCGTGGCTGCTGCCCTGCCAGCATCACCAGAGGATCAGACTGCATTCCACTAGGCCGGGGAAAAGATCCAAATTCAAACTTCAAAGCACAGTTTCTACTAAATGCATATTGCTTTCCTAAAGTTGAAAAATTGTGAGTCAAACCATCTTAAGTCAGGGAGGACCTGTATACTAAAAACAAAGGTACTAAAAAATCAATACATACAACTAATTTACTGCATTTTGTTATGACCTATGATTTATGACTATTAAATCCGTGTGGTAGAAATACTGTCCAATGGAGTGCTGCTTACATCTCTTCCTGTCTCCGCATTCCGTGATGTCACGGGGGATCCTGAACCTGGTCGTGGTGGAAGTATTTACACCACGGAAAATGGCAAACAGGTCAAGGCAGGGCTTTTTTATTTGTTAGCTTGTTAAACATTTACCAGCACACCACTAAGTGGAACCCATGAAACCCAAGTAAAAACAAATGTGCAATTCTGTATATAAAGATATTGGAGTATGTAGGGCCAAGCCCACCCTCCATGTTCCCACAGGTCCTACCAGGTCAACTGATTCAAGGCAGCAAATTGAGAGGATTTCTCAGGGCTAAGAACTGCACGTTGCAGAGTGTAGGGAAGGTGGGGAGGACGGGAAGGCAATGTGGACCTTGCCATCCAAGTCCCACTTCCATGGCTAGGGCATAGGAACTCATTCAGCTGTGACAGAAGTTCAGCTTCAATGTCTAGGCAAAAAAGAAGATTTATTGGTTCACCTAAATGAAAGTTTCAAGGGTAGTCAATCTTCAGGCTGACTGGGCCCACAGACATGTAGTTGGATCTAGGTTTTCAGATGACTTCTTATTTTTCTCTTTCCATCTCTCCGTTCTGCTTTCCTCTAAATTAACTTTATTCCCAGGAAGGCTGCCCCTCTGTGATTACAAAATGGCCAGGCTTATATCCTGTACCTTACCATCTTATGCCAGAGCTTCTCTTGCCCAGGAGTTCCTGCAAAAGCCAAAGGCCTGGTTTTCATTGGCTATAATTGCCCGGATGGTCAGGCCCCTGGTCGGGAGATGGTAGGAGGATGTGAGGCTTTGACTGGTCAGTTCTCAGTCATGGGGGACCAGCTGCACCCAAACCCCATGAACTCAGAGTCAGGAGGGGTATTTCCTATTCCTCCTACTAGGTCAAGCTCCTATTCCCAGAAGCAGTGTCAGGGGAAAAAGGGCACCAACTCTTCATTACGAGGGCTCACGAGCACAGGGCCATGGGCTTTGCTGAGTCTGCTTTCTGCTTTTGGAACTGGGCTGCCTTCCCACAGGGTCACTGTGTGGACAAATCCATACGACAGCTGTAAACCCCCTGGCACAAAGTGCGCTCCTAAAATGCCAGTTGGCATTTTCCTTTCTTCCTTACTTATCTCATTCCCACCAAAGAGGCACCACTGCTGACACAAGTTTCTCAGTCATAGGGTACGTATAGGATCTCTCTTCGCTCGCTGTGGACCCAGCTGGCACGGCAGACACCCCTCGTCCTTCAACACTCTGCTGGAGTGCAACTTCTCGTAACATCACATCACTTCCTCCCCCACCAGTGACCTGAATTCCACTTAGGGCCTCTCACTGCTGACGGGAGAAGGAAAAGCCCGTAGCTCAGAGGCACTGCCCCAAGGCCAGGAGCTTCCTGTCTCACGAGTCGGGAGGGAGAGCTCTGGGTGGAGCCAGACAAAACATCTGGACCCAGATCAGGACACAGCTGGGATCTGGACCCAGGGCCAGCCCACAGCAGGCTGGTGGCACTGCCGGGGCATTGCTCCTTCTGGAGAGCAAGCAGACAACGCATCCAGCCAACAGTGGACTGACGGAGGGCCTATGACATGCCAGGAGCTGTTCTAAGCTCTGGGAACAAAGTGGGGAAATAAATAACAAGCCTTAGAAGTGCCTCCCTCCCAAAGGTATTACAAGTTCATCTCAAACCTCCAGCGCTCCACCGAGCGGCTCCTGACTCTCACCTGCCCCACTTGCCCTCTCGCATTCCTCTCTGGCCCCTTGAATTATTGTAATCATCCACTTCCTGGTTTCTCAGCATCACTAAACTACCATCTCTTCAAGGGCCAGCACCCTCTTCATCATCTTAGAATCCTCTAGTGCAGGTGAGGCAGCCCATAGAGGTTGCTGGAAAGGATGAACATTCATAACAGCATTTTCACAATAATAAAATAATTGCAAATAACCTAAAACGCTTAGTAATCGAGGGCTCCCTGAATACCTTATGGGAATAGTTATAACAGCAGCTGACATTAATTGAGCACATTTTATGTGCTAGATGCCGTTTTAAGAACCTGACATGCATCATCTCATTTAATACTTACAAAACTTCTCTGCTACTGGCTCTTATTTTCTCCTCATTTTCCAAGTGTGGCTCAGAGAGGTTAAGAATTTGCTTAATGTCACACAGCTAGTAAGTGGTAGGGCCCGAGCTTGCAATCACCATGCTAGTCTAGGATTACTTGGAGGGTTATGTATCCTTTAAAAGGCAACAGCACAAACAGCATTTGACTACATGAAGATGTAGATATTAACATATTTACTCAAAGAAGTTAAATGAAAGAAGCTTAAGTTAATATATACATGCTGATGACAGCCCTGTGTCAGACAAGCCCACAATCAGGGTGATGAAATGGAGTTTCTCATATCTTTGAGGTTTCACTTCTCTGTAAAGCTGTGTATAATTTTTTAAAGTTATCTACCTGTGAGTTTTATGTTCTGGGGGCTGGGCAACCTATTCCCTAATTTGATAGACAAATCCTGGCTATGTTAGGACGTGAGACTGACTCAGTTCTGCTCCTTCCCAGCAAACAAGGATCTTCTGAAACAAAGCCCTGGCTGAACGTGGGCTTTGGGGGGGTCCTGAGAGATGGAGGAGGGGGCTTCCGGGCGGTGGGCGTGGGGGATCCTTGTAGAGAGGGTCACAAAAGTGTCAACTTGGTCACAAAAGCGTCCCCTGGGCGCTCTGAAGTGCAGAATTCCAGGCCCTCCCAGATGCAGTGGATCCACATGTGCCCCTGAACAGGATCTCCAGGTGATCTGTAAGCACATTCGATTTGAGAAGCACAGATCTGGAGCGATTCGGCTCACGTTGTGGTTCAGAGGCCAGTGCCCATCTCTGAACTGTTCGTTAACGGTCTCCCGCAGGATAAGTACAGAAATTGAGAGTGTTTGGAGGCTTCTAAAGCCATGTGACAACTGCAGTAATATCCAATCTCCTGATCCGCGGACCACACCCTGACCATCTTTGGTGTGGCAGAACCAGGGCAATGAGTTGCATCTGGTGTGAGTGGAGGACTCGTCCTGCCCGGTAGGGCTCAGAATCACCAGGAGGGCTTGTTAAAGTGCAGCCAGCTGAGCCCCATCCCCAGCGTTTCTGATTCATTAGCTCCGGGGTGAGGCCTGGGAGTCTGCATTTCTAACACACCCCCAGACGATGCTGACGCTGCTGGTCCTGGGATCACATAGTGAGAAGACAGGTCCCGACCAGTGGGAAAGAGTTACAGGACCCATATTCTTGCTTAAGAGAAAGAAGAAAGTTCTAACAATGCTGTGTAGCGCAGAAACAGGTGAGCTCACTGTTTACAAAATGATTTAACATTCCTTACTTCCCTTGGACCTCACAATAGCCCTGTGGGCCAAGTTGTTACATTACCATTTCTATTCTAGAGATGAGGAAACTGACTTGTCCAAGGTCAAGTGGCAGAACAGGTCCACATCACCTGGTGGATCAGATGGAGCCTGGGTGGGAGTTTGGGTCTGCTGGTTTGAAGACCCCTCCTACCTTAAAGAAACTGGGGCCTCTTCTTTCATGAATTCTAGCCAGCTGGCTTCACTGGAACTCATGCAGATTTCTCATCCTTTCTTCCCCAGAGATGAGGCTCTCCTTTCACTGGGGGTCAGGCTCTGGACTGAAGTGCTCAACCACGGTGAGCCTCAGACCCTACAGGGGTGATTGTTGTTAATGGGTTAATTGTTGTTATTTTAGATGAATTAAATATTTTTAAATGCCTCAGTTTTATTTTCTAGCACAGTAAATATCCCTAGCTAGGATCCACATAGACAAAAGCCCTTTGGGGTCCTCAATAATTTTTTAAAGTATAAAAAAAGGTCCAGGGATGTCCCTGGTGGCGCAGTGGTTAAGAATCCACCTGCCAATGCAGGGGACACGGGTTCGAGCCCTGGTCCGGGAAGATCCCACATGCCGCGGAGCAACTAAGCCTGTGTGCCACAACTACTGAGCCTGCACTCTAGAACCCACAAGCCACAACTACTGAGCCCACATGCCACAACTACTGAAGCCCGCATGCCTGGAGCCCGTGCTTCTCAACAAGAGAAGCCACCGCAGCGAGAAGCCCGTGCACCGCAACGAAGAGTAGCCACCACTCGCCGCAAATAGAGAATGCCCGTGCACAGCAACAAAGACCCAACGCAGCCAAAAATTAATTAATTAATTAATTTTTTAAAAAGGTCCAGAGAACAAGACTTTTGAGAATGGCTAGCATAGGACTTTAGCTAAACCTTCAGGGGTCTGTTCAGGACAGAGCTTTGGAAAGGAAAGTAGATTCTCCTTCTACTCCTCTGCCAGCACAACCTCAACCTGCCTCCAGGACAGTAAACCTCCCCAGGATGTAGGACAGGAAGAGGCAAAAGGAACCCTTCTCTCTTGCTTCCTTTCCTGGAATGTGCCCCGCCAGCCTCCCCACTGGTGTCACACCCTGTCATTCCAAACAAATGCCCCTGGAGGTTCCCCCATCAGGGAAGATGATGCTGAGAATGCCTTGGCCAGTGGGAGAAGAGAGGGTTAAAGGGAGGAAGTGGAGCTGGAGAGTGTGGACGACTGTCTGTCATCCATGCTTCTACACTGATTCTGTTGCTTCTGGACAAACCTCCAAGGAATAGCTTTGGAGTCAAGGTGAATTTCCCTGCTGCACTGGGTGCCTGGGGCTCTACACCTTGGCTTTCTGTAATCCCCCATCTTCTCCCCACCCCAAAAAACACACCCATGCGGGCACCTCCCCCAACCATCACATATCTTCAGCCTAAGGAACGACTGGTGTAAACAATCTGCGATCAGCCCATTGCCTCCAGTGTTGCAAAGCCCAGAGAGGATGAACCACACATGCTCTCCTCCTGGCTGTAAAGGGTTAGTGTAACTCACGAGGGGTGCTCCAGGGCTCTGGAGAGAAACATACAGCAAAATGGCTGTGAGACACTCAAGTCAGGATCCTGTATTTCTTGGCCATAGACACTCATGGGAGTGAAATATTTAAGGAAGAAATAGTTCCAAACTTACCCAAACCCTTCCAGAGGAAGACACACACACACACACACACACACACACACACACACACACCAGCTCATTTTATGAAGTCAGTGTATAAACTTTGATATCAAAACAAAAATTAGAGGTTAATCTCAATCATGAACATGAACACCAATGCAAAAAATTCTAAAACATGTATTAGCAAACGGAATCCAGCAACATATAAGAAAGATAGTATATCCTGGGATAAGACTGGGTTTATTCCAGGATTGTAAATTTGATGGAACATTACAAAATCAATTAGTGTTAACACTCTACATACACAGATTAAAGGAGAAAAATCATATGATCGTTTCAATGCATGTGGGACAGGAAGGGGGCAGGGCACAACCGTTAAAAGAATGACAGCCATGGAGGACAGACATAAACTGGTTAGAACCTACTAGGACCAAGATAGCGAACAATTGGACTTCCAGTGGACCTTGAGCCTCATTATATACTCATTGTAATACAACAGCACGCTAAATGACACACCCACCAGCGCCATGACAGTTCCAAGGCTGACCACAAAAGGCCAAAAAGTGGGCGGTGACCCAATTCCCGGAAATCTCTACCCCTTTCCCAAAATAGTTGGAATCATCTTCCCACTCATTAGCCTATGAAATTACTGAGCCCATAAAAACTAACAACCTCGTACCCTGGGGCTTCTTGCCTTCTGAGATGGCCCACACTCTGTCTATGGAGTGTGTATCTCCCTGAATAAACCTGCTTTCACTTTACTATGGCTCACTCTTGAATTCTTTCCTACTCGAAGCCAAGAACCCACACTGGCAGCCCATCCCAGGGACTCGCCGGAGACCTGGGACGTGATCATCCTCTTGCACCCCACCACTTTTCCCTGAAACAGGTGCAGAAAAAAAAAGTGTTTGACAAACATTCAACACCCATTTACCATGTTAAGCATGTGCTATTACTAGTGTCCCTCCATATACCTTTTTTTAAATGCTTCTTCTTAAACTATAAATAAAAGGGAATGTCCATGATTGTACAACGAGTTTTTATACATGCTTGTAAATATATGCTTGTAAAAAACCATCAGACTTAATGGTAAAATGGTAAAATATTGAAAGATTTTCCTTTGAGATCAAGAATAAGACATGTAGGGACTTTCCTGGAGGTCCAGTGGTTAAGATACTTCCATTGCAGGGGGCGAGGGTTCCATCCCTGTATGGGGAATGAAGATCCTGCATGCCACATGGTGTGACCCCCCCCAAAAAAAATTAGGGAAAACTGGATGAGGGGTATACAGGAATTCTGTACTATCTTTGCAACCTTTCTCTAAATCTAAAATTAATCCAAAATTAAAAGTTTATTTATAAAAATTTAAAAATAAAAATGCAAAAGTAAATTATACTTGTATATTCCAGCACCAAACAGGTAGAAAATGATTTTTTAAGTATCCTATTTATAACTGAAATTTAAAAATCAATTTCCTAGCAGCAAATAAAACAAAGCACATACAAGACCTCTACAAAGAAAATTATACAACAATTAGACCTTAGATCATTAATAACTACTAAAAAAAACCCTAAAACAGAGATACAGCATGTTAACTGATGAGAAGACTCCATAGAATAAAGGTATCATTTCCTTACAAATCAATTTATAGACTCAGTACAATCCAAAGTAAACATTTCTATAGCCTTCCTTCTTTCTTCCTTTCTCCCTCATACCCTTCCTCTCCCCACCCCACTTCCTTTGCCAGAAGTTAACAAGTTAATCCATTTTATAAGGAAATGCAAAAGATCAAGAATCTCCAGTGTATTCTTGAAGAAGAAAAAAAAGTGAAAAGATTTGCTTGCTCTACCAAAAGGGACCCAAGGAGCATAGGAAAGGATGGATTTCTTAAAAAAAGAAGCAGTTTAGAGGGCAGACAGCAGAAGCAAGAAGAACTACACTCCTGCAGCCTGTGGAACAAAAACCACATTTACAGAAAGATAGACAAGATGAAAAGGCAGAGGGCTATGTACCAGCTGAAGGAACAGGATAAAACCCCAGAAAAACAACTAAATGAAATGGAGATAGGAAACCTTCCAGAAAAAGAATTCAGAATAATGGTAGTGAAGATGATCCAGGACCTTGGGAAAAGTGTGGAGGCAAAGATCAGGAAGATGCAAGAAATGTTTAACAAAGACCTAGAAGAATTAAAGAACAAACAAACAGAGATGAACAATACAATAGCTGAAATGAAGACTACACTAGAAGGAATCAATAGCAGAATAACTGAGGCAGAAGAACAGATAAGTGACCTGGAAGACACAATGGTGGAATTCTCTGCTGCGGAACAGAATAAAGAAAAAAAGAATGAAAAGAAATGAAGACAGCCTAAGAGACTTCCGGGACAACATTAAACACAACAACATTCACATTATAGGGGTCCCAGAAGGAGAAGAGAGAGAGAGAAAGGACCTGAGAAAATATTTGAAGAGATTTTAGTCAAAAACTTCCCTAACATGGGAAAGGAAATAGCCACCCAAGTCCAGGAAGCGCAGAGAGTCCCGTACAGGACAAACCCAAGGAGAAACACACCGAGACACATAGTAATCAAATTGGCAAAAATTAAAGACAAAGAAAAATTATTGAAAGCAGTAAGGGAAAAATGACAACATACAAGGGAACTCCCATAAGGTTAACAGCTGATTTCTCAGCAGAAACTCTACAAGCCAGAAGGGAGTGGCATGATATACTTAAAGTGATGAAAGGGAAGAACCTACAACCAAGATTGCTCTACCCAGCAAGGATCTCATTCAGATTCGATGGAGAAATCAAAAACTTTACAGACAGGCAAAAGCTAAGAGAATTCAGCACCACCAAACCAGCTCTACAACAAACGCTAAAGGAACTTCTCTAAGTGGGAAACACAAGAGAAGAAAATGACCTACAAACATAAACCTAAAACAATTAAGAAAATGGTCATAGGAACATACATATCAATAATTACCTTAAACGTGAATGGATTAAATGCTCCAACCAAAAGACACAGGCTTCCTGGATGGATACAAAAACAAGACCCATATATATGCTGTTTACAAGAGACTCACTTCAGACCTAGGGACACATTCAGACTGAAAGTGAGGGGATGGAAAAAGATACTCCGTGCAAATGGAAATCAAAAGAAAGCTGGAGTAGCAATACTCATATCAGACAAAATGGACTTTAAAATAAAGAATGTTACAAGAGACAATGAAGGACACTACATAATGATCAAGGGATCAATCCAAGAAGAAGATATAACAATTATAAATATATATGCACCCAACATAGGAGCACCTCAACATATAAGGCAACTGCTAACAGCTATAAAGGAGGAAATCGACAGTAACACAAAAATAGTGGGGGACTTTAACACCTCACTTACACCAATGGACAGATCATCCAAAATGAAAATAAATAAGAAAACAGAAGCTTTAAATGACACAATAGACCAGATAGATTTAATTGATATTTATAGGACATTCCATCCAAAAACAGCAGATTACACTTTCTTCTCAAGTGTGCACGGAACATTCTCCAGGATAGATCACATCTTGGGTGACAAATCAACCCTCACTAAATTTATGAAAACTGAAATCATATCAAGCATCTTTTCTGACCACAACGCTATGAGATTAGAAAGGAATTACAGGGGAAAAAACATAAAAAATACAAACACATGGAGGCTAAACAATACGTTACTAAATAACCAAGAGATCACTGAAGAAATCAAAGAGGAAATCAAAAAATACCTAGAGACAAATGACAATGAAAACACGATGATCCAAAGTCTGTGGGATGCAGCAAAAGCAGTTCTAAGAGGGAAGTTTATAGCTATACAAGCCTACCTCAAGAAACAAGAAAAATCTCAAATAAACAATCTAACCTTACACCTAGAGGAACTAGAGAAAGAAGAACAAACAAAATCCAAAGTTAGCAGAAGAAAAGAAATCATAAAGATCAGAGCAGAAATAAATGAAATAGAAACAAAGAAAACAATAGCAAAGATCAATAAAACTAAAAGCTGAAAACAAAATTGAAAAACCATTAGCCAGACTCATCAAGAAAAAGAGGGAAATAAAATTAGAAATGAAAAAGGAGAAGTTACAACAGACACCTCAGAAACACAAAGCATCCTAAGAGACTAGTACAAGCAAATCTAAAACGGACAACCTGGAAGAAATGGACAAATTCTTAGAAAGGTATAACCTTCCAAGACTGAACCAGGAAGAAACAGAAAATATGAGCAGACCAATCACAAGTAATGAAATTGAAACTGTGATTAAAAATCTTCCAACATGGGCTTCCCTGGTGGTGCAGTGGTTGAGAGTCTGCCTGCCGATGCAGGGGACACGGGTTCGTGCCCCGGTCCGGGAAGATCCCACGTGCAGCTGGGCCCGTGAGCCATGGCCGCCGAGCCTGCACGTCCAGAGCCTGTGCTCTGCAACAGGAGAGGCCACAACAGTGAGAGGCCCGCGTACCGCCAAAAAAAAAAAAAAAAAAGAAATCTTCCAACAAACAAAAGTCCAGGACCAGATGGCTTCACAGGTGAATTCTATCAAACATTTAGAGAAGAGCTAACACCCATCCTTCTCAAACTCTTCCAAAAAATTGAAGAGGAAGGAACACTCCCAAACTCTTTCTATGAGGCCACCATCACCCTGATACAAAAACCAGACAAAGATACTACAAAAAAACAAAATTACAGACCAATATCAATGATGAATATAGATGCAAAAATCCTCAACAAAATACTAGGAAACATAATCCAACAACACAGTAAAAGGATCATACACCATGATAAAGTGGGATTTATCCCAGAGATGCAAGGATTCTTCAATATACACAAATCAATCAATGTGATACACCATATTAACAAATTGAAGAATAAAAACCATATGATCATCTCAATAGATGCAGAAAAAGCTTTTGATAGAATCCAACACCCATTTATGATAAAAACCCTCCAGAAAGTGGGCATAGAGGGAATGTACCTCAACATAATAAAGGCCATATATGACAAACCCACAGCAAACATCATTTTCAGTGGTGAAAAACTGAAAGCATTTCCTCTAAGATCAGGAACGAGACAAGGATGTCCACACTCACCACTATTATTCAACATAGTTTTGGAAGTCCTAGCCACGGCAATCAGAAAAGAAAAAGAAATAAAAGGAATACAAATTGGAAAAGAAGTAAAACTGTCACTGTTTGCAGATGACATGATACTATACATAGAGAGTCCTAAAGATGCCACCAGAAAACTACTAGAGCTAATCAATGAATTTGGTAAAGTTGCAGGACACAAAATTAATGCACAGAGAGCTCTTGCATTCCTATATGCTAATGATGAAAAATCTGAAAGAAAAATTAAGGAAACACTCCCATTTATCATTGCAACAAAAAGAATAAAATACCTAGGAATAAACCTACCTAGGGAGACAAAAGACCTGTATGCAGAAAACTATAAGACACTGATGAAAGAAATTAAAGATGATACCAACAGATGGAGAGATATACCATGTTCTTGGATCGGAAGAATCAATATTGTGAAAATGACTATACTACTCAAAGCAATCTACAGATTCAATGCAATCCCTATCAGATTACCAATGGCATTTTTTACGGAACTAGAACAAAATATCTTAAAATTTGCATGGAGACACAAAAGACCCCAAATAGCCAAAGTAGTCTTGAGGGAAAGAAACGGAGCTGGAGGAATCCGACTCCCTGACTTCAGACTATACTACAAAGCTACAATAATCAAGACAGTATGGTACTGGCACAAAAACAGAAACATAGATCAATGGAACAAGATAGAAAGCCCAGAGATAAACCCACGCACCTATGGTCAATTAATCTATGACAAAGGAAGCAAGGATATACAATGGAGGAAAGACAGTCTCTTCAATAAGTGGTGCTGGGAAAACTGGAAAGCTACATGTAAAAGAATGAAATTAGAACATTCCCTAACACCATACACAAAAATAAACTCAAAATGGATTAGAGACCTAAATGTAAGACGGACACTATAAAATTCTTAAAGGAAAACATAGGAAGAACACTCTTTGACATAAATCACAGCAAGATCTTTTTTTTTCTTTTTTTAGCAAGATCTTTTTTGATCCACCTTGTAGAGTAATGGAAATAAAAACAAAAATTAAAAAATGGGACCTAATGAAACTTCAAAGCTTTTGCACAGCAAAGGAAACCATAAACAAGATGAAAAGATAACCCTCAGAATGGGAGAAAATATTTGCAAGCGAATCAACGGACAAAGGATTAATCTCCAAAATATATAAACAGCTCATGCAGCTCAATATTAAAAAAAGCAAACAACCCAGTCAAAAAATGGGCAGAAGACCTAAATAGACATTTCTCCAAAGAAGACATACAGATGGCCAAGAAGCACATGAAAAGCTGCTCAACATCACTAATTATTAGAGAAATGCAAATCAAAACTACAATGAGGTATCACCTCACACCAGTTAGAATGGGCATCATCAGAAAATCTACAAACAGCAATTGCTGGAGAGGGTGTGGAGAAAAGGGAATCCTCTTGCACTGTTGGTGGGAATGTAAATTGATACAGCCACTATGGAGCACAGTATGGAGGTTCCTTAAAAAACTAAAAATCGAGTTATGACCCAGCAATCCCACTACTGGGCATATACCCAGAGAAAACCATAATTCAAAAAGACACATGCACCCCGATATTCACTGCAGCACTATTTACAATAGCCAGGTCATGGAAGCAACCTAAGTGCCCATCGACAGACGAATGGGTAAAGAAGATGTGGTACATATATACAATGGAATATTACTCAGCCATAAAAAGGAACGAAATTGGGTCATTTGTAGAGACATGGATGGATCTAGAGACTGTCATACAGAGTGAAGTAAGTCAGAAAGAGAAAAACAAATATCGTATATTAACGCATATATGTGGAACCTAGAAAAATGGTACAGATGAACCGGTTTGCAGGGCAGAGATAGAGACACAGATGTAGAGAACAAACGTACAGACACCAAGCAGGAAAAGCGGTGGGGGGGGTGGGGATGGTGGTGTGCTGAACTGGGCGATTGGGATTGACATGTATACACTGGTGTGTATAAAATTGATGACTAATAAGAACCTGCTGTATAAAAAAATAAGTAAAATAAAATTCAAAAATTAAAAAAAGCAGTTTACTTTTAACAAATAGTATACTATAGAAAATAGCTAAGATTTGAGGGTTCATATGTGCCAGGCGCTGTCCCAAACCTTTTTTGTATATATACTCATTCAATCCCCACAACAGTTCAAAGAGGTAGTTACTGTTCCTATCCCATGTACCATTATTAGGAATACCACGGAGAACAAGGCCATGGCCGAGGCCCACAGTGGAATCCCCGGTTCCCAAAGGGCTCTGGCTGCCAACGCACTCCAGAGAGACTGGGACACACACTGAGCTCCCCATCTGAGCGCACCTGCTCTACAAACTCCATCTCTAGCGATGGACCCAGAGATACCACCTGGGACCTCTAAGGGCTCGTTTCAGGCTCAAATTGGCCCCAGGCACTCACTCACAAAGCTCCTGAAAGTGTTAGGAGGAAGGTGGGGTGGAGGTGGGGGGCGACTGAGACGCAGAGAAAAGCTTCCTAGTGAGTTAAGATTCCTACTGGTGCTAAGAACTAACTGGGAATTTCCAGAGTATTTCCTTTTGTTTTTTCATCTTTGGCCTCTGTGCCCTTCAGAAGACCCCTGGCATGTAACAAAAGCTGCCACAATTCTGTTTTCAAATGTTATGCACACAAATCATCCCACCCCCACCCCGTGCACCCGGAGGGTCAAGGAGAAACTGAGCGGAGAGCAGAAGAAGGGCGAGGGCGGCCCTGGGCAGAGTCTAGAAGGCAGTGTGTGTGTGTGTGTGTGTGTGTGTGGCGCAGCAGTGGGGTGCCCGGGGAACGATTACCACGTCTCCTTAATAAAGTCCAACCTTGGGTGGCAGGAGCAGCTGATGTCCAGATCACCCAGTTCATGTCATCAGCTGTTAGAACTTCTGGGGAGGAATGACGACTGAGCTTGTGTGTTTCCAGGCTGGGTTCCCGGCAGTTCTTAAGCCAGGGTTACACCACCCTGGGAGGCTTCCTCACCGCTGCCCGGGCAGAGGAGAGAAGTGACAGCTAAGAGGTCTGGGACTTCATTTTAAAGTGTGTCTTTAGACTTCACCCTGTACTGAAAAATGTTGGTTGCCCTTGAAACTAAGGAACAAGGGGAAGTGTGTGCCCTTCCCTTGCCAAACAACTCCCAAAGGCAATAATGATGATGATAATAACAATAATAAAAATATTATTTATATTTATTGAGTGCTTTCTATGTCCTACACTTTTTAAGCTTTCACTCCCCCTTAAGCCCCATGAGGGAGGTACCACTGTGTCCATTTTGTAGGTGCAGAAACAGGTTAAAATTTGCCTAAAGCCACCCTGGAGCCTGGATTTGACCCTGGGGGTGACCCTGGAGCCCACACTCTTCTGGACCTCAGTACCTGGCTCCTCTGATGGAAGGCAGAAAATCCCAGCCTGGTGTTCTCTGCAGCCCTCCCGTCACTCTCCAGACTTAGCTTGAGCCAGACCGTAGGACCCACCTAACGCTCGGGGTCACAATGGGGGCACCCTCAGGGCAGCCGTGGTCCTGCATTCACTGGTTCTCTGTCTTACCCAGAGGTCCTTGGGGCAGGTTCTCCAGGCTGCAGTCAGTCCCCGCTTCTCCCTGTTGCATCTGCACCCCACCTGATGGGCTCTGGGCCCCCAAAGCAGGGGCTCCATGCCCCGATGCTAATCCAGCAGGGTGGTGCTGGCTCATAGAAAGTCATGTGCTGTGACTCGGACACACAGCAACATCCCAACCTTCCTACCCCAGGGCCTGGCTTCATCGTGTCCCCACGGGGACAATTCTAGCCCTCTGCTCAGGCAGGTGCAAGATACAGAAGAGATACCGACCATCATTCTGCGTTTGGGGTTAGAGACTGCTCCCCCAACTCCCAATCTCACATACACACACACGCACGCACGCACACACACACACGCACACACACACACACACACACACACAAGTCCCGGAGCTCCTTATTTCCTGTGTACCTGTGGACCACAACCACTTTCCTTGTCCCACAGAAGAACAAAGCCTTTTTAAGCCTTAGTCTGTACAATCCTCACCAGCCTATTTCCAGGCACTTGTGAGAATCCCTTTCATTACCAGCGACTCCTCTTTGCCCTGACAGAGTTTTAAGGCTTTTATTTTAACCACCTTTCTCTCTGCCTGCAGCTGGAGGCGTGCTCCTCAGACCCCTATTGCTTTTCCTGCTTTGCTCTCCCCTCTTTCGTCCTCCCTTTCATGGTGAAGATTGATCTCTGCCCAGTAGGTGTTACGAAGCTCCCTGCTATGGTTCCTTCATCTTCAGCCTGCCTGTCTGCGGTATTTTAATAGAAGCACCCTCTGGGAGGGTCCACCCCTTCTCCCTCCTCAGACCTGGAAAGTTCTTTTCTGATGCCCAATTTCAGTCATTATTGGTCCATCGATTTCTTTTCTTCTATGATGACTTTACCCTCCCAGGGACCAGACTGTCAACCCAGTGAGGATAGGCACCCATCCTGTCATGTTCGAGACTTACATCCCTGGTACCTGGGATAGCGTCAGGCACACAGTAGAGACTCAGTAAATACCCGCAGAATTTGTTCAACCCACCAATCCAACACCCTTAACTACTCAAGTCATATCTCAACATGAATGCCTTCAAGATGGGGAAAAGGAGGGAAAGGTGACATCACGGAGCATCTCAACTTGTCTCTTATATAAGGAAGAAAAACTTTCCCAGAAGTCCCAGGTAGACTTCCTCTTCTTCTCATTGGTCCAAATCAGGTCACATGACTACCTCTGGGAAATTCTGTACTTGGTTTTTCTGTTTCTGAAATTGGAGGCAGCAAGAGCAAAAAAGGGGGCCCGAAATGGCTTGTGTAGGCAAACAACACTGCCTGCCAGAAAAGCCTTCGCAGAGGAATCACAAGACATTTGAATGAAGATTGCTCAAGCCATTTTAGGCTGGGGAATTTTAAAAGCTGAGAAGAAAGGCACATTTCAGACTCAGTCCAAACATTTTGACTCAGACCCGAGTTACACCTGTCTTAGGGAAAACGCTAGGTTGGAAAGCCCCTCTGCTGGAGGAAAAGCCCGTGTGTTCAAAATGCATGGCTCCCGGCTCTGGGGCACAGCCAGAAATTCTATTCCAGGAAGCCAGATGATGGGTTATACTGTGGAGTAGGCAGAAATTTGACCATATTATGCTAATAATGTGGCTTCATCAGTAGTTAGGGATCAAAAGCTAGAGGAGGGGGGCAACTCTCATCTCAAGTTGATCACAAAAGCCCATCGACCTTGGACATGATTATGTCAGGAGTAAGGATGGGACTGAGGGACCAAGTCCATCTTCCTCCCATCAAGAATATCCTTTTCCCAAACTGGCTGAACTGTATCCTTTACCCAAGTTACATAAACACTTGCTATGACCATTATCATGGGTCCAAGGGTCTCATTTATGTTGACTCATGGGCCTTTGGGCTCCCACACATGGGAAGTTGGAAAGTGACAATTCAGTCAAAACAGAAGTTTGGCATAATGCAGTAAAAAGGAAAAGAGAAACCCCAAACAAAGTTCTGTGTATGTCTCTGTACATGTGTTTGTGAGAAAACACACCCACACATAATGTTAAGAGGCCACACTGTGTGATGACATCCTAATCCCAGGCCTGTCCATGTAGCTCTGACCACATTCGAATGCTTCAATTCAGCAAGTGATTTTGAATATCTCCAATGTCTTTCTTTCATCTGGACAAGCTAAACCAAGTTACTTTGTGAAGAGAATAGAATTCTTCATCACGCTGCTGTGTTTGGAGATGTTCTTAGTAAACTGAGTGCCAGCCTCTGCGACTTGCAGATTTACCCAGCTATTCATCTATTTATCCAGCCACCCAGCCACTTATCCACCTATCTTTCCAACCTAGATATCTATCTATCCACCCATCCATACCGCCATCCATTCATCCAACAAGTACTCATTCGTTTCTGTGGGACTTTCACTATCCTTTCTTCTTCCTGGCCTCGTAGAGATGTACTTTCTCCCTGTTTAGCCTTCACTTTTCACAGGGTATGCCTTTCCCCCTTCCTCATTTTGTGAAATCCCACTGACACTTAAAATCCAGGGTCACTTCTCTTTTGGAAGATGCACCATGGACCTCCACCATAAGCCCACAGTGTTATCTTAATTCTTATGGTAACTATGTCTTGTATTCCTCTCTTATTATGTAATAAATTACTGCCTTCAACATCTCTGCACTGTTGTATTGCATTGCTCTTGTCTCTTGTGATTGAAACATTCTGTATTATTTTTTATCTCCCCAAGTAATCTGTAAACTCTGTGAGGAGAGAGACTATGGTTTTTGCTTCTTTGCCACCTCCCTCCACAGCTGGCCTTTTGCAAAACATTATGCAAATTGTAGGCACTCAACAAATATACTTTGATTGGGTGCGCAGTTCGTCTATGAAGTGGGGATAATACTGGTGTTATAGGAATTCTGTGAGGATTAATTGAGACAGTGTATATTAAAGAGCTTCTTAAACAGCAAAGTCCCAAAGACATTATTATTGATGATAATATTGCTTTATTTCTCATAAAAATAATAAAGAGTTAATAGCCATATGTTAAGTTATCTACCAGCTGAATGAATAAGGATGTATTCAACAAACATTTCATTAGTACTTATAGAATCTTTAGGTCCTACGCAAGGCACTGGAGGGACAAGGTGGATGGAACATAGTCCCAGGCTTCAAGGAATTCTTACTTTAGCAAAGGAGCAGAAACAGAAGTGCCTGTGGTTGTGTGTGAGGCTGCAGAAAGCTCCATTATATAGACACAAAGTGCTCGGAGACACTTAAAATGTTCCTTAATTCTGCCTGGGGCATTAAGAAAAAACTTTAAAGAAGAGCTGTCACTTGAGCCGACCCTGGGAGGTGAACAGAAGTCCAGTAGATGAAAAAGAAAAAGAAGAGAAAAAGTAGAGAAGAAGGAAAAGAACATTCTAGGGAAGAAACAGAGTAGAAGTGCCAGGTGTGTTTGGGAAGAGGAAGCAGGATGATCTGATCACAGCCTAAGGACTTTGTGAACCGTGTTAAGGAACATGAACTTGATTCCAAAGACAATGCAAAACCTACAGAGAAGGGCTTCCCTGGTGGCGCAGTGGTTGAGAATCCGCCTGCAATGCAGGGGATGTGGGTTCGAGCCCTGGTCCGGGAAGATCCCACATGCTGCAGAGCAACTAAGCCCGTGCACCACAACTACTGAGCCTGTGCTCTAGAGCCCGCGAGCCACAACTACTGAAGCCCGCGTGCCTAGAGCCTGTGCTCTGCAACAAGAGAAGCCACCACCATGAGAAGCCCGCACACCACAACGAAGAGTAGCCCCCCCTCGCCGCAATTAGAGAAAGCCCGTGCGCAGCCACAAAAACCCAACACGGCCAAAAATAAATAAATAAAATAAATAAATTTATTTTTAGAAAACCCACAGAGAAGGGAAATGATTAGATTTGTATTCCGGCTAAATGACTATCACTGACAATGCTTTCCAATGCAAATAAAAGAACTCCAATGAAAACTAGCTTAAACAATAAGGGCATTTATTATCTCACCTAACTGGAAGTTAGGCAGGCTATAGGCATGGTACAATCAGCCCCTCAAAGACCCATGACCTGGGCTTCCCTGGTGGCGCAGTGGTTGGGGGTCCGCCTGCCGATGCGGGGGACGCGGGTTCGTGCCCCGGTCTGGGGGGATCCCGCATGCCGCGGGGCGGCTGGGCCCGTGGGCCACGGCCGCTGGGCCTGCGCGTCCGGAGCCTGTGCTCCGCGATGGGGGAGGCCACGGCAGTGAGAGGCCCGTGTACCGAAAAAAAAAAAAAAAAAAAAAGACCCATGACCTTTCCATGTCTCCACTGTGCAGACTCTAGTTATTGCCTTATTCAGGGGTGGCGGCAAAATGGCCGTTCCAGTAACACATTCAGGCACAAACAAATCCTAAAGCATCCTCCCAGGAGGCACCCCTCCCCACGTCTCACTGGGCCACACGGCACTGTCAGAGGAGAGAGACATGTGCTATGCCTGGCTTGCACCAATCATCTGAGCTGGAATGACATTGGAGCATCCACCGTGATGTCAACCACAGAGACCCCGGCTGCCAGCTTGCAGATGGGCTCCAAGGGGAGACTGAAGACAGGGAGACCCATTGAGGGGACGGTGCAAGATTACTGGACCAGACACCTGGACCAGAGATGTGGCTAGGGGCATGGAGGAGGAGGAGAATTGAAGACACATCTTGCATGTGAAAAAGAACTTGGCAACTCATCATATGTGGAGTGAGAAACCAGGAGTTGAGAATGCTCCAAGCTTCCAGTCTTAGGTGACAATGGGATTAGTGTCCTATTGCCTGAGATGGGTGTCTGGGTGGTGACTTGGCATGTTTCCTACACCAAGGCCTGTCCGAAAAAGACTGAAAGCATGAGAAAGAAAGACACTCCACTTCTCTTTCCCCAGTAATCAGTACAGCGTAGCAGTTGAAGGGCTGACTCTGAAGTCATGCCACCTGCTTCCCATAACTTACGAGCTGAGAACCTCAAGTCAACTTTTACTTCCTCATCTGTGAAATGGGTATAATAACGCCTAGCTTGTAGGGTTGTTGTGTCAAGGGCTAAACATAGTCCTGGCATATAAGAGACACCATGGTATAATAGATAAAGGAGGGGACCCGGGTTCAAACCCTAGTTAGGTCACTCAGTGACTCTACGACCTCAGACGAGTTACTGAACCTCTCTGAACCTCAACTTATTCATCTATAAAATGGGGGAAATACTTGCTCACGGGATTGCTAAGAAAACTGGATTAGAAAAATATGTCAAGTGCTCATAGAAAACAAATTTATGGTTACCAAAGAGGAAAGGGCCGGGGGAGGAATAAATTAGGAGGTTGGGATTAATGTATGCACACTACTATATATAAAATAGATAACCAACAAGGACCTACTGCATAGTACAAGGAACCGTACTCAATATTTTATAATAACCTATAAGGGAAAAGAATCTGAAAAAGATATATATGTGTATATATATGCATAACTGAATCACTGTGCTGTACACCTGAAACTAACATGACATTGCAAATCAACTATACTTCAATCAAGAAAGAAAGAAAGAGAGAGAAAGAAAGGAAAATATGTCAAGTGCTAAAGTGGACTTTGGTGTTTTTTGGCTGTCCGAATGAGGGGCAGAGTCCTGCAGTAACTAGATACGTAGAACCTTCTGGATCTTCCTCTCCGAGCCCCCGTGAAGCTCAAGCATGGCTGGTGACCTAGACTCTGTCAATCCGACGCACAGGCTCCTATGCTTTGCATGAGCAGAGGGAGGGGAACTGAAGCTAGAAAAGAGGAATGGGGCGGAGTTGGGGGACAGTAGTATGTGAGTAGTAATGGTGCCAGGCCAGAGGGTTCAGCAGTGCAGCCTCTGATCTCTGGAATTTAGTGGTGCTGGCAGCAGGTTTTGTTTTTTACTTTCCCGAACCAGTTCTGTGGCACGGTTTTTGCTGTTCTTTGACTGCAAAGCCCTGCTTCGTTCCTGCCTATTTGCTCCGTCTGGTTATCTGATCTTTCTGAGAATTCTGTGAATGACCCAGTAGCCTCAAAATAATGTTTTTCCTGCTTTAATCTGTGTCAGTAATTTTCTGTGCTTATAACTAGGAATCCTGACAACACAAGTGTGTAGCATGTTGCCTGGCACGGAACGGGAATGTCATATTGGTTCTTTTCTCCTTTGGGCTCCTTATTCCCAGCTTCTTTCCTTCCATGCACGTTTTCTTCTAACTACATGATGCTCTGATCAGTGGGGGGGAAACCTCTCCCATGTAAAGAAAACAGAGTCCCTCTATGCATAATCATTTGCTCCACTAGGTCCCGTAAAAGACCATTCCACGGGCTAATAAATCTGGGGTGGAGGGTAGGGGTGAGCAGCAAGGCCAATTCTAAAATTGCTAGTTTTAAAACAAAAGGAGTTTTGGGACTTTCCTGACTGTTCAGTGGTAAGGACTCGGTGCTTTCACTGCTGGGACCCAGGTTCAATCCCTGGTCGGGAAACTAAGATCCCACAAGCTGCACCGTGGCCCCTCCAAAAAAAAAAAAAAAAAAAGATAAAATGAGTTTTGAGGGCAAACATAAACTTGTTCACTAAACCCCAAAGCACGACAATAACAGATACCTACGAATGCCTAGAAGCAGAATTTGAGGACCAAGAAACAGAAGTACTCATTTATATGGCAATGATCTTTTGGACTTCATAAGCTGATGGACCAATTAAGTACCCAGAAGAGGTAGAGTATAACAAAATATTTGGGTTCACGAAAGGTTTGTTTAACTCATGGGTAATGGAACCATATCAGATGGTAAAGAGGACAGTGGGGAGTTTTAAGAAGTACGCCCTTAACATTCTTGGATGAAAACTGCCACTGGTTTCCGCAAAACGCCCTCAGTGTGACTCAGAGATAGAATGTTGGGCTGACTGGGTTACTGAGGGACCACAGAACTCGTTTAGTCCACAGCACCCCCTTCCCCAGCCGACAGTTATCAGTCAGTGGCCATTCAGGCTCTGCTTAAAGTCCTTCAGTGATGAAGCAAATGGTTAGCCCAGTAAAATGATGTATTGGCGTTAGTTGTTTGGTCCCTAGAATTCATTCTCTCTTCTTATGGAAACAGTGCTCTCCACCCTGCTCCCCCCCACCTGTCTCTCTGAAATGATCTCTTACCCACTGTATGAGATCTTAGAGGGACTGTCAGTGAAGAGACCCTGCCTTTCCCTGGCCAAGCCAGGCTCATCGGACTCTTCCTCCATGAAGTCTAGGTCTTTGCCAAACCTTTAAAGTAGGGGTAGGGGGTGCTAATTTATCCCAACAGTCGTGTCCTGTTGAGTTGTTCCTTCTGTCTAGGATCCTAGACATCTCTTGCTTCTTCCGTTTTTCCAAGCCTGCTTCCCCAGGCTTCTCTCCCTGAGACGGCCCAACCTCCAATATTTTTTTTTTCCTGCATATGTGTTAACTGGAGTTTGCTTCTATTGTTTGCAACCAAAGAACCCTGATTTAACTCACTGTGGCAACAGTAACATCCATAGCTGTTAGAAAGCTCTTCCTTATTGCAAACGTAACTTTTCCTCTATGCAACTTCTACCCCATTCGGTTTGCTAGAGCAACTGCTTTCCAGAGCAATTGTTTCCTGTTTCTGGAGAAACTTTGAGCCAATATTCTCCGTGGGATGGACATTCAAATATTTGAGGACAATACACTTTCCATTAGTCATCTATTTTCTGGAATATACAGCCCTGATTTCTCAACAGTTACCTGTAGAACAAATTTCCCAAGTCTATCAACATCCTGGTGCCACTCCTCTGGACGCTTAAAATGTGATCCCCATCCGGGGAACAGGAAGGGTATACTAGGATCATTATTTATCTCGTTCTTCTCCTTAATTACATAAATGGCCACTTGTTTTTTAGCAGCAGAATTACATTGTTGGATTACATTATAATATATATTCAATTAAAACTAATTTTAGGGCTTCCCTGGTGGCGCAGTGGTTAAGAATCTGCCTGCCAATGCAGGGGACACGGGTTCGAGCCCTGGTCCGGGAAGATCCCACATGCCACGGAGCAGCTAAGCCCGTGTGCCACAACTACTGAGCCTGCACTCTAGAGCCTGCAAGCCACAACTACTGAGCCCGCGTGCCGCAACTATTGAAGCCCGCGTGCCTAGAGCCCGTGCTCCGCAACAAGAGAGACGCCCACGCACCGCAACAAAGAGTAGCCCCTGCTCCCCACAACTAGAGAAAGCTCACATGCAGCAATGCAGAAGACCCAATGCAGCCAAAAATAAATAAATAAATAAAAATAAAGTATAGAATCTTTAAAAAAAAACACCTAATTTTAAAACTCATTACTTCTCCATCATACAAGCAACACATAATCTTTGAAAATGAGAAAATACAAATAAACAAAAGATAAATTTAAGAACTCTCTCAACCCACCACCCAGGGATAATCACTAAAAACATATTCTTGTAAAGCTTCCAGACTGTTTTATCTGCTTATTATATTGTCTTTTCTCTCAGTTGTTTAATATTCCAAGTATGGTATATATTTAAATAGTACCCTCTGAATGGGTTCTGTACAGTTTTGTTTTGTTTGCTATTGTAAACAGTGCTTCGATAAACATTCTTATACATCCATCTCTGTATATTTCTCTGATGATTTCTTTTATTTCTAGCTTTATTGAGACATAAACTGACATCCAACATTGTGTGAGGTTAAGGTGTACAACATGTTGATTTGCTGCACTTAAATATTGCAAAATGATTACCACCATAGAATTAGACAACACCTCCATCCCATCACATAGTTACCATTTCTTTTTTGTGGGGGGAACATTTCAGATCTCCTCTGTTAGCAACTTTCAAGTATGTAATACAGTATCATTAGCTACAATCACCATGCTGTACATTAGATCCCCAGAGCTTGTGAATCTTGTAACTGGATTTTTGTACCCTTTAATCAACATCTCCCCATTCCCCATACCCCCAGCCCCTGGGAACCACCACTCTACTCTGATTCTCTGAGTTCAGTTTTTTTAGATTCTACATGTAAGTGAGATCATACAGTATTTGTCTTTCTCTATCTGACTTATTTCACTTAGCATATCTGATGATTTCTTAATAATTCCTAGAGGTTGAGTTGCTGGGTCAAAAGACATGTGTTTTCTTGTGAGGCTTTTAATTATCTATCACCAAGTTACCCTCCAGAATCAATGTACATTCCCATCAGCAGATTATGAAAGCCTTTAAGGCTCCTGGAATTTTCACACGAGAGCCTGCCAAGCCAGGTGTCTGTAAGTAGTCATTGATTTTAAGCTCAATGATATACTGTATTTAAACTTCTTTTTTTTTTAAATTATTATTTATTTATTTATTTTTGGCTGCGTTTGGTCTTCATTGTTGCACACGGGCTTTCTTTAGTTGCAGCGAGCGGGGGCTACTCTTCATTGCGGTGCATGGGCTTCTCATTGCAATAGCTTCTCTTTTTGCGGAGCACAGGCTCTAGGCATGCGGGCTTCAGAAGTTGTGGCACATGGGCTCAGTAGTTGTGGCTCGCGGGCTCTAGAGCACAGGCTCAGTAGTCGTGGCACATGGGCTTAGTTGTTCCACGGCACGTGGGATCTTCCCAGACCAGGGCTCGAACCCATGTCTCCTGCATTAGCAGGCGGATTCGTAACCTCTGCGCCACCAGGTAAGCCCTATACTCCTTTAATTGTACTTTATTGACTCTAGTTTCTCCTTCCCCCGTTGAGATGGTTACATTAGAGATTCAGTCTTGTCTCTTGAGCATCAAATATGAAATCTTGAGATTGAGTCAACTATGGGATCTCTCATGAATCCTGGTTTTGCATCACCTGCAAATCTGACTAATGTCCCTGCTATGGTTTCATCTGAGTTACAGATAACATTGTTGGATAGAACAGAACCAAGAGCTGGGCCCCGTGGCAATCTGCTGATATGTCTCCAGCCTGAGAGATAATCATCTACAAACCTACCTAAAAGCTCTGGTGACAGCTTATGTCTCTCCCAGTCTTTCTCAAGGACCCACCCGCAATCCAGCAACTAACGAGGCGATGGCTGGCACGGCAGGACAGGGCTCTAACCCTGCAGTCAGTGTCTCTTCTGGTCATACCCAGGGTGTGTCAGTGGTTAAATATTATTAATACCATTCTTGCATCCATGTTCCCACTACCATGATGAAACAGATGTTAGTAGTTTGCCATATTTGTCTCAGCTATCTTTAAATGAGGTGTCTCAAACACAGCTAAAGCCCCACTCCCATGCCCCTCCCATCCCCAAAAGAAGGAGTATGTAATTCCTTTGCCTTTTGTGCTTTTAGTACACTTATATGCATCCATAAACAATGCACATTACTGAGGTTTTTTTCATTTGAAAATTTTGTAAATTGCTACAGCCACTTAGAGACTCCTCAAACAACTAAGAATAGAACTACTGCCTGATCCAGCTATCCGACTTCTGGGTATTTCTCCAAAGAATACAAAAACACCCATTTGAAAAGATATATGTGCACCAATGTTCATCACAGCATTGTTTATGATAGCCAAGATAAGGAAACAACTTAAGTGTCCATCAAAGGAATGGATAAAGGAGATGTGGTGCATATACACAATGGAAGACTATTCAGCCATAAAAAAGATAAAATCCTGCCAGCTGCGACAACACAGATGGAGCTTGAAGGTATTATGCTAAGTGAACTACGTCAGACAGAGAAAGACAAATACTGTATGATTTCACTTATATGTGGAATCTAAAAAACAAACAAAAAACAAAATAAATGAACAAAACGAATGAAAACAAACACGTAAATACAGAGAACAGAATAGTGGTTACCAGATGGGAAGGGGTAGGGGGGAGGGCAAAACAGGTAAAGAAAGTCAACAGTATGGTGACTGATGGTAATGAAATTTCTGGTGGTAAGCACTCAGGAGAGTACAATGAAGTAGAAATATAAGGCCGTACACGTGAAACGTTACCTCAGTAAAAAATAAATTAAAAAAGAAGAATTTGTTGTGCATTTTTCAGTTTCAAGTTTTGTTCTTCTTTCAGAAGACCGGAGCAAAACGATTATCAAGCAATACTGCTGACACAATGACCTTATCCCTTCTTGCTTCTTTGATTGCTCCAAACATTAGGATAGGATGTAGACACCAGTCATCCCTTTGGTGGGTCAGCATCTGGACCATTTCTCTCTGTCTTGAGAACCTCACACCCCATAAATCACAGCACAAAGCAGAGCTGATCATTGCTGACACCCACTTCCCCAGCCTCTCCTGCAGCAAGGATGTGAGCACATGACCTAGGACTGCCAATCAGATACATTCCTCTTGGACTTTGAATGCAAAGTATCACCAGCAATTATGGAGAGTGCTTGTCAAACCTTAGTGTCTTCAAGATCACCTAAAAGTCTTGCTGAGATGCAGATGGCTGGGTCCCACCCTGAGAGAGTCTGACTCAGTAGGTCTGGGGTAGAGCCTGAGAATTTGCATTTCTAATGCTGCCAGGACCACGGTAGTTCCTTGAGTTAGAGCAACCTCTACAATGATGATTGTGGTTCCCAGGGGCGAGTTTGGGTCCCAGGGCAGCAGAATTGACAGTGTACCCGGTATCAGCAGGGGAAGCTGGGCTAGTTCTGCAGTGGGATTTGGAGCATTGTTTCTTGCCGAGTGGCTGCTGACATTGGTCCTCCAGCCCTCCTGGCAATGCTATGAGCTACTCTGGTCCCATTTAATAGATTGCCTTGCTGCTTAAATTGGCCAGTTAGTTTCTGGTGCTTGCAACTAAGAATGTTAGCTGATCTAGTACCCATTTTATTGTCTTTTAAAACTTCCTTTGAGCCCTAAACCATTCTCAGCTTTAGCCTTCCTGACATTTTTCTTCCCGATTTGCACTAACAGTATTGCATCCCTGGAATATATACCACTTAATTCATCTTTGGTACATGTCTGTTAAAAATTATGATTTTTTTTTTTGCTTCCAGAATAATGTATCCTTATTGTAAACATATTTGGAAAATACCAAGAAGCTCAAAGAAGCAACGTCACAATTACTTTTAATCCTACCACCAGAGACAACCATTATGAGTGTTTTGTCATATTACTTTCAGTTTTTTTCTACATACACACACTTTTTATATATTTGAGATTATACTGTATACACTGTTCTGTAACTACTTTTTTCATACCAGCAACATAAGTAAACGTTTCCCCCATCAAAAAGTATTGCACGACATAATTTGCCATAGGGACACAGCATTCCAGCATACGATGTCCTGTAACTCATTCAACTAAGCCTTGCTATTTGACCTGTAGGTTGATCAAAATTGTTTGCTAATATAAATAACACTGCCAACTTCTGATTCAAAATAGCACGTGGTGAGCAATTCCGACTATAGCCTCTCGAAATTCTCAAAGTTTCATTCATCCAACAAATATTTCTTGGGTGTGTACCATGTGTCATGCACTGTTCTAGTTGCTGAGGATAAAGAAATGAACAAAACAGACAAAAATCCTTACCTTCATTGTAGCTTTCATTCCAAAGAGATGAACGGTAATAATACTGCATGTCAATAATATACACGCGAACATACAATATACCAACAATAAAATAGGGATGGCAGCTACACTTATTAAACGTTTGCCAGCTGTCAAACATTATGCTAAGCCCTTTCTGGGCAATTAATCCACAGACGCTATTATCATCTCCATTTTTCAGAAAAGACCACATGCACTTAAACCTTCTCCTAACCCACTATTAACACAGGAAGACCTGGTGTTGAATCAGTTAAATCTGACCCCTCCCCAAAGCCTATGATGGGAGCAAGAAGATGCCACCCCTCAGAGCTGTGGAATCCCAAGTGAGAGCCTATTTTAATCAAGGAAATGGACCAGGATCTGTACTGATCAAGCCTCACTTCAGCTGTAGACTGGGAAGGAAATGGGACCATTGCCCCCATGAGACCACAGGTGATTTGCCTTCTACCTGTTGACAAGCATCAGATCATGTGTTCAGAGCAAATTAAGAGCACAAAACCAGCATGGGGTCCATGAAAAAATACAGAAAGGAATGGAAAAAAAAAGCATATGCCTCATTATAAGACTTAGAGGAAGTGCAAGGCATTGATAACCAGCCATTGCCGGATCAGTAGGTAGATTCCGGGAGACTTTTTTGCATCCACCAGAGGATACAAGAAGACACGGCCTTTCTGAAATATAGGATCATCAGGAGAAACAGACTCAGGTGAAAAGGCAACAGACTGAGATAAATACAAGTAGCATTACAAGGGTGATAAAGGAAGGAGTATAAGGAAACTAAAAACAATAGCAGATTAAAACTCACATCACCACTCCTTTCACAAATGGTAGAACTGATGTTACGGAAAAACTTTTAAAATCAGACAATACCATATGTTGGTGAAGACCTAAAGCAACTGGAATTTTCCCACATTCCTCGTAAGAAAATGTGTAGAACGGAAGATGCACATAGCCTACAACCTGGCAATTCCACTCCCAGGCAGATACACTAGGGTAATGGTTCCAAACCTGCTTTCTGAAACCCAGATGCTCAAGTCAGACCCTGTACCAATTAAATCAGAATGTCTTGGGGGGGGGGGGGGGCGGGAGGTGAGCCACACATCAATAGGTTGTTTTTCTGTTAATTCCCACGTGATTCCGACGTGCAGCCAAGTTTGGAAATGACTACTCTAGAGAAATCCTTGTGTGTGTGCAACAGATGACATCTACTAGAATGTTCACCGCAGCATTGTTTGTAATTGCAAGAATCCAGAAATTTCCCAATGTCCATGGGCAGAATTGACACAGTGGGGTGCATTCACACAATAAAACACTACAGCACAGCAAACATTAATTGCAGCCGTATCCATCAGCGTGGATGAGTCTCACAAACATTATGCTAGGAAGGGAGGGGAAGCAATTCACAGCAGAGCATATACAACTTGATGGCACTTGCACCAGAAAAAATGCATTAACTAGACAATGTACTGTATAAAGATATGCATGTTTGGGCTTCCCTGGTGGCGCAGTGGTTGAGTCCGCCTGCCGATGCAGGGGACGCGGGTTCGTGCCCCAGTCCGGGAAGATCCCACATGCTGTGGAGTGGGCTGAGCCTGCGCGTCCGGAGCCTGCGCTCCGCAACGGGAGAGGCCACAACAGTGAGAGGCCCGCGTACCGCAAAAACAAACAAACAAACACACAAAAAAAGATACGCATGTTTGTGGTACGACTATAAAGAAATGCAAGGGAATAACAAACTTCAGGATAGCGCTTACCAGAGAGGAGGAAAGAGCATCTAAGATACTGGTATTGTTTGATTTCCTAAGCTGATGGTGGTTTATATCTTATATGTATGTTGTGAATATTATTTTGTCTGCTTTAATTATTTGGTTAAATATTTTCTAAAGAATTTTAAAATTTAAAGAGGGGAATATTCATGTGTAGGGACCATCTTGAAAAAAGTTTTCAAAATTCAGAGAAAAAGAACAAAGGAACAAAAAATGATGACAGAAAAGTGTATCTATGGAGGACACCGAATGGCCATAATTATACCTTTTTTTATTATAACACAAAGAAAGTAGAAAGATGTTTTAAAATCCCACCACTTAAAAAGGAATGTACGTAAACTTAGATGAGGACAAGAACTCCCAGAACCAGAAACCATGAGGAAAAAGAAAAAGTCTGAAATACAAACAAATGTAAAACAGCATCAAGATTATTGGGTAAATGTGTTGGATTAAATTGGTTGTATCTAACTCTTTGCTCACGGCCTTGAATGTTCCGTTAAAGAAATCCTTGGAAGTAGAATTACTGACACATAATTGATGTTCAAAAAATAGTTGTTAAAAGCATGAATGGACAGAAAAGAGTCTGTAAAAGTAACATTCATACAGAAGAAAATTCTGTAAAACCATGTCAGAGTTTACTTTTTTCTTTTTTTTTTTTGCGGTACGCGAGCCTCTCACTGTTGTGGCCTCTCCTGCTGCGGAGCACAGGCTCCGGACGCGCAGGCTCAGTGGCCATGGCTCACGGGCCCAGCCGCTCCGCGGCATGTGGGATCTTCCCGGACCGGGGCACGAACCCGTGTCCCCTGCATCGGCAGGCGGACTCTCAACCACTGCGCCACCAGGGAAGCCCCAGAGTTTACTTTTGAAGGGTGAACTGAAAGATGACTTTTATCTTCTTTTTCACTTGTCTGTTTTGTTTTTCCTTTTCAACAATGAATACATGTTACTTCTCTAATAAAAACAGATTTTATAAGTAGGTGTATCCACGGTAATTGCAGCAAGGACCCGTCCTGGGTCTTTCCTGGAAAAGCTCATGCATGGTGAAAACAACTTGTCTAACTCTAAAAGAACGAGTTAGGGACTTCCCTGGTGGTCCAGTGGGTAGGACTCCACACTCCCAATGCAGGGGGCCCTGGTTCGAGCCCCGGTCAGGGAACTAGATCCCACTAGATCCTGCATGCCGCAACTAAATATCCCACACGCGGCAATGAAGATTCCCCATGCGGCAACGAAGATCCTGTGTGCTGCAACTAAGACCTGGTGCAGCCAAATAAGTAAATATTTTTTAAAAATAAATAAATAAAATAAAAGAACAAGTTAAAAGAGAGCTTGATTTCCAGCTAAATTCTCACCTGGATGAACCTCAACATGGTAGCCAGCCTCCCTCCACCCCCAGCATCCCTTCCTTCTGGTTTTCTCACCCTTAGGTAGCTCCCCTTCCACATTGTATGAGGGTTGGTCTATGAGACCAACAGGATATGACAGGAGAGATGGTATGTCACTTCTGAGATTAGGATATAAAAGACACTGCCATCTTGGTCATTCTCTCTCTTTTGGATCAGCTGGTCTGGGGAAAGCCAGCTTCCTTGTCGTGAGCAGCTCCGTGGAGAGGCCCATGTGGGAAGGAACTGAACCTCTTGCCAATGGCCATGTGGGTGCGCCATCTTGGAAGTAGCTCCCCCAGCCCCAGTCAAGCCTTCAGGCGATGCAGCTCCAGCTGAGATCCTGACTGAAACCACACAAGACCCCTTGATTCAGAACCACCTAGTTAGGCCACATCTGGATTCCAGACCCTCAGAAACTATGTGAGAGAATAACAGTTTGTTGTTTTCAGCTGCTACGTTTTGGGGTCATTTGATCTGCAGCAATGGGTAACCAACGTACCCTTGTAAACTGAGTTAGTAGCTCTCAGCACTAAGGAGAAGTAAGGAAAAGGGTGGGGGGACAAAGGGCGACGAGGACCCTGGACAGAGACACACTGCCGGGCCACAGCCTGTACCAAGCATCACAGCCAAATCCTCCCTGGGACCCCATGTAGGTGGATCCAGCCAAGTGCACAGCCAGCAGTGGATACTGAGGGCCTGGTCGGGCAGAGAAGCATGGCCTGGCACAGAAAGGAGAGGTCCTGCTTCTCCACCTCCCACGATGAAACCCTTGGAGCCGGCTCGAGGGGCTGCCAGGAGGAAGGGAAGGGAGCGTTAATAAACAAAGCCGTCTTAGGCTTCCCAAGCCCAGGACAGGGGCTCTCAACCGAAATGTGATACAAAATAGCAACATCTGAATGTGATGGAATGTTTCCTTGAAATGAAACTATTTTAAACTGGAAGCGGCTGGGCAGAATTGATATTTATAAGATTGGGCTAACTTCAGTTTTTCCACTGGTGAGCGTGAATAGGGTTTCTTGAGAAAAAAGGAAGTAAGTTATAAAAATAAAGCCAACCTCACTGGTGCATGGCTAAGTGGGGGCAGTTCAATCAGAGCAGTTCAACAAATGAACAATGAGACCTGAGGTGTGTACACTGCTTCCTCTTGAGCGTTAAGCTGGTCAAGTGCCCCATGCAGATGCATGGCGAACTTTCAAGACCTTCCACCATTATCAATGGAGATATTTTAAAATTGTTTAGAATCTCCTGCCCTTATATTGATAAATACTATTCCTTCTTAGACCAGCTGCCCAATAGAACCTTCTGAGATGATGGACAGCCACTAACCACACGTGCCTATCAAGCCCTTGAAAGGTGGCCAGTGCAACTGAGGGATGGACTTCCAAATTTTATTTAATTCTAATTAACAGAAATGTAAATAGCCACGTGTGGTTAGTGGTCCTGCATTGACAATGCAGTTCAGGATGAAGTTGTACACAATTCTTTCTACTGAACTTTTGGAAATCTGGTTTCCTAAATTTCGGGGGCAACTTTATTTGCTACTGCAAACCCCCAAATGACAGGATCACGTTGGTGCAAGGTTTCTGACACTTCCACACCAGCCACCACTTCCTCCTGATGCAAACCAAATTTAGAATAGCATTTACAATAATGTTTACACCAGGAAATTTTGAGCGCAGACTGAATATCTGATACTATTAAAGAATTACTAAAATTTCATACTGAAATATTTACAGATAAAACGATGTGACATCTGCAGTTTGCTTTAGATAATGGAGTGGGGAGTGGATGGAGGAAACAAGGTGGGCTGATAATTGAGGTTTGTTGGTTTTTTTGCTTTTGATTTGTTAATTGTTGGAGCTGGGTGATGGGTTCACGGGCATCCCTGAGATTAGCCTCCTTACTTTTTTTTTTGGAAAACTTTAATAAGAGTTTTTAACAAAATGGGGAAGTGCTCATATTATAATACCCAGTGGAAGGAAGAAAAGCAAGCTATAAAATGATAAATATAGAATCAAACGGGGAATTCATATCAATGGAAGAAATACACAGCACAGTGTAGTGGTTAGGATCGATCCAGACGGCTGAGTTCAGATTCTATGGTACCCGCTTGGCTTAGGGGAGTTTTTTAGTTTTGCTAAACCTCAATCTCCTCATCTACAAAATGAGGATCGTACGAGCATGGACCTCTTAAAATTGTTGCGGAGGGCTTCCCTGGTGGCGCAGTGGTTGAGAGTCCGCCTGCCGATGCAGGGGACGCGGGTTCGTGCCCCGGTCCGGGACGATCCCACATGCCGCGGAGCGGCTGGGCCCGTGAGCCCTGGCCGCTGAGCCTGCGCGTCCGGAGCCTGTGCTCCGCAACGGGAGAGGCCACACAGTGAGAGGCCCGCGTAACTCAAAAAAAAAAAAAAAAAAGAAAAGAAAAGAAAACACAAAATTGTTGTGGAGATTAAATGAGCCTATTTATGAAATACTCAGCCAGCATCTGGCACACGAGTCCCATCACTTAACACCTGAAAATCGATTTATAAGTGCTTGCTGTTGGACCACCATATTATCCAATTTTTCATAAAAGGGGCGTCTTCCTTTTATATTCAAGTGGGAAAGTTTTTTTTTTAAATAAAAGAACATCTTCTATTACTACTCCTGTGTTCTGAGAAACTGTTAGCAAATAATTATATCAAATATTAGCAATAAAGCTAATAAGTTATCAGATGGTCTAAACTTTAGCAAAAGGAGAATTCCAGTTTACGTCTGAATAAGTGGAATTCCCCATGAAAACCCGTTTTGTGGCTTATGTGATATGTGTTAGGCAAGCACGTTCTGGAATTTTCCTCTGGTCTGGGTAGGGGGAGGTGAAGTAGGGCCTTGTTCTGTGGTTCACCTCATCCTGACCCAAAAGCTCTCCTCCCTGACAGACAGACCTTCTTTGCCGATGACACTGCATAATTTTCCCTTTCTATTAGATTTGCCTTTTTTGAGCAATATATATCCTTCCATTGTTACTTTCTATTTAGGAATCCCCTCCAAGCAAAAATGATGTTTATGAAATTATATTTCTCTTCCTTGGGTACCATGAACATCTTGCCTTATCCATTCCCTGTACTCTTTGCATTAGGAGATAGACATACAGGACCATAAATAAAGTTCTGGCCCAGTTGTCTTTATTTTTGCTCAAGAATAATGGTACTGTCTCTATTACTGTGTTTCTGTCTATATCACAAATGTTATTTTCCATTTTCTCCTATCAGTGGTAGCAAGTCCACAGAAACTACACTAAACCGGGAGGCAGGGCTGGGGGGCTGGGGGAGAGAATATTGGTTCACATAACTGAGAAGTCCAAGGGGTAGGGCTAGCCGCAAACATGGTTAAATCCAGGAACTCTAATGTTTTCAGGAATTTCTCTCCATCATTAGATTCGGCTTTCCGCTATGTTGACTTCCTTCTCAGATTCATTTAGACAAGGTAGCGTTCAGCAGCTCCAGGCTTATAATGTACCATCTCTAAGCGAGAAAGAAAGCATACCTCATTACCAATCATTTGAGCAAAGTCCTGGCGACCACTCTCACTGATCCAGATCCGGTCACGTAGCCAAGTTCTGAAATAGCCTTTGAGATTGTGATTGACTTTTTCTGGAGCCAGAGGTTGGGATCAACCCTCTTTAGCCACATGAACTATGAGTTGAGGATGGATGGTTTCCCTTCAAAGATAAAGAATCTGTTAAGAGAAGATTGCAAACGGCTGCTGAGCAGACAAAAACAGCAGCTGTCCCCTCCACATCCCATGACCATCTTTTTAAATGCCCTTTGATACCATTTGGAAATTTCCTGCCAAACACATTCTTCCCTGTCTTTGTGACACTCTCGGTCCTCTGCCAGGAGCCTCCTATTCCAGTATCTTGGGTTCTTGCCCAGGAAATGAAACCCTCGTCAACACCATCAACATCACCAGCTGTTCACTCCCAGTATCCTCTCCTTCTTCTTCCAAAGTCACAGCCATCAGCTGGATGAAAAAATGGAATACCGCCTGTATACTCAAAACCTTCCAAGTCCTTCTGAGAACTTTAAAATTTCCAGAGACGTGTATTCCAGATTTCTTTTTATTGCACCATTTATCTGCAGGTGAATCACAAGAAGTAGGCCAGGGCTGGAGATTCTGAGCAAATATCCCATCACATCTTGGATCTGTGCTCCACCCAGAGAAAATCCTGTATCTTGTTTCTCCAAGCATGCCACATCTGGCCTCAGAAGGGAGTCACCTTGTTCTGGGAATGCACAAGGTTTTCGTTTTTTGTTGTGGTTGCTTTCCCACCCAGCTGTGGCTGCTTCTAGACGTATAGAAGGATAGTACCTGGCGTGGTGCTGAGGACACACTAGATGTTCAAGGATGCATGTTCTGTTTCCACTCTTGCCCTTTCCAAGTGCCCTTTAAAAAAAAAAAAAAAAAAAAAAGCTGAAGATGGGATTGGGGCGGGAATACCGGGGACCTTATCTGTAATATATTCTTCAAGCTAGGTGGTTGGGTATGTGAGTACTCATTGTATTGGGTTGGCCAAAAAGTGCCTTTGGTTTTTAAGTAAAAATAAAAGACACATTTTTCATTTTCACCAAGAACTTTATTGAACGACATATTCACCATTTTGTTCCATGACCTCCTGCCATTTTTCAGGCAACTTTGTAATTCCATCTTCCCCAAACTTTTAATCTTTTGAGCAAAGAACTTTTCCAGGTGCCTTTTACAGTCTTCCAGGGAATTTGACATTTTTTCCATGAAGAGAATTTTGTGAAGACCGAAATAAATGGAAATCTGAAGGTGCAATGTCTGGTGAATACGGCGGATGAATCAGAACTTCCTGGCTAAGCTGTAACAGTTTTCGCCTGATCATCAAAGAAACATGCGGTCTTGAGTTATCCTAATGGAAGATGATGCGTCTTCTGTTGGCTAATTCCGGACTTTTTTCATCGAGTGCTGCTTTCATTTGGTCTAACTGGGAGCAGTACTTGTTGGAATTAGTCATTTGGTTTTCTGGAAGGAGCTCATAATAGAGAACTCCCTTCCAATCCCACCATATACACAATATCACCTTCTTTGGATGAAGACTGGCCTTTGGTGTGGTTCGTGGTGGTTCATTTGGCTTGCCCCACGATCTCTTCCATCCCACTTCACTGTACAGTATCCACTTTTCATTGCCTGTCACAGTTTGTTTTAAAAACAGAACATTTTCATTATGTTTAAGTAGAGAATCGCATGCGGAAATATGGTCAAGAAGGTTTTTTTCGCTTAACTTATGCAGAACCATAACATCAAAGTGATTAACATAACCGAGCTGGTGCAAATGATTTTCAACACTTGATCTGGATATTCTGAGTATGTTGGCTATCTCCCGAGTGGTATAATATTGATTGTTCTCAACTAATGTCTCGATTTGAGCGCTATCAACTTCAACTGGTCTACCCAACCATGGAATATTGTCCAGCGAGAAATCTCCAGCACGAAATTTTGCAAACACTTTTTTTAAAAACAAATTTATTTATTTTATTTATTTACTTTTGGCTGCGTTGGGTCTTCGTTGCTGTGCGCGGGCTTTCTCTAGTTGCAGCGAGCGGGGGGTTACTCTTTGTTGCGGTGCACGGGCTTCTCATCGCGGTGGCTTCTCTTGTTGAGGAGCATGGGTTCTAGGCACACGGGCCTCAGTAGTTGTGGTGTGTGGGTTCTAGAGCGCAGGCTCAGTAGTTGAGGCGCACGGGCTTAGTTGCTCCGTAGCATGTGGGATCTTCCTGGGCCAGGGCTCAAACCTGTGTCCCCTGCGTCGACAGATGGATTCTTAACAACTGTGCCACCAGGGAAGTCCCTGCAAACCACTTTTGACACGTTCGATCAGTCACAGCACCTTCTCCATACACTGCACAAATCTTTTTTTGCATTTCAGTTGCATTTTTTACCTTTCTTGGAATAATAAAGCATAATATGCTGAAAACTTTGCTTTTTTTCTTTCATCTTCAATATTAAATGGCTACACAAAAATTCACCAATTTTGATGTCTTTTTTTAAATGCACACTGATATGACAGCTGTCACATACAATCTAACAAAATTGTTTTGAATGAAGTTAAAGACAATGAAGTACTGCTAGAGCCATCTTAATGGAGCAAACTGAACGAACCTTTTGGCCAGGCCAATACTATTGGCTGGTCTTCTGAAATACTTCATAAATTTAAAAATTTGCAGGTTCCAGCTCAAGCTGACAGAACAAAAAGCTAACCTCATCATGTCACTCCCTGATTGGTTCCCCACAGCCCAGAGGATGACATCCAAGGCCAGGGCCGCCCGGCACACAAGGTCCAAGATGTGGCCCAGTCTTCCTTCCTCCCACCTGTGACGGACTGAATGTTTGGGCCCGTGCCCCCATTCATATGTTGAAGCTCTAACTCCCAATGAGGTGGGGCCTTTAGGAAGTGATTAGGGTTAGATGAGGTCATGAGGGTGGAAATTATGAAATTAGTGATGAAATGACTAATGAAATTAATGTCCTTATGAGAAGAGGAGGAGAGACCAGAGCTTCGTCTCTCCACCAAGTGAAAACACAACGAGAAGGCGGCCTTCTGTAAGCCAGGAAGAGAGTTCTCACCAGGAACTGAAGCTACAGGCTCCTTGATCGTAGACTTCCCTGCCTCCAGAATTGTGAGAAATGAGTGTCTGTTGTTTAAGCCACGCAGTCTAAGGTGTTTGATTACAGCGGCCCTTTCACAGCCTCCACTTCAGGATCTTGAAGTGCCATGTTCTCTCTTGACTGGGTGCTTTGGCGTCTGTCTCCCTTTTCCCACATGCCATCTCCTATGTACTTTCTTTATTTGGTAGAGTAGACTAACAAAGATCCCAGAATGCAGCGGCTTAAACAATATAAGTTTCTTTTTGTTCAGGTAGCAGTTCTGAGATGAGCAGTCCAGGTGAGTGGGAAGCTTTGCTCCCTGTGGTCATTCAGAAACCCAGGTTCCTTCCAGTCTCCACTCTGCCAACCCCCAGGTCCTCAGGTCATCTGCATGCTGGAAGCTGGGTCACCACCACATGTGGATTCCGTGTGGTAAAGGAGGAAGAGAGGTTGGAGAAGGAACCCTGAGATGTTTTGCAGCCCAGACCCAGAAGTGGTCCACATCATTTCCATTCATGCTATTGGTGATAACATAGTCACGTGACCACAACTAACTGCTGGGGTTGCTGGGAAATGTAGTCCTTAGTTAAGCAGCCATGTGCCTGCCTGTAGTTCTCTGAGGATAGAGTCATGAATATCAACAAACAATTGAAGTTCAGACCTTGATTCCTCTGAAGAACCTTCTCTACCCCCTGACTTCTCTGTCTAGGTGAGATGTCCCTCTTGCAAACAGTGTGCTCCATAGCAGCTATCTCAGTAGTTTCTTACCTCTCAGCTCTTCCCATCTCTCTGCCCCCAGCTGGAGTATGAACACATTGGGTGTGGCTCTGTATCCTCAATGCCTGGCACTTGCTAGACAGTGAATACATTTTGAGTAAAAGTATGGAGGACAGGCTACTTCATTTGCAGGGCCCATTACAAAATGAAAATGTGGAGTTTCTTGTTCCAAAAGGATTAATAATTTGAAGGAAGAAAGCATCAAGCCAAACATGGGGTCCTCCTGAAGGCAGGTCCCTGTGCACCTGCACAGGTCACAGGCCCATGAAACCAGCCCTGAAAGTCTGAATAAATAAATGAATTGAATTGAATAGCCTGGATCGTCCTCCATAAGAAAAGCCACATGTCTGTTGTATACTATACAATGAGCGGAGAAGAATCAAATCACGCTTGTGAATATCAGGAAGTCGACCTTTGCTGTCTCTACAGGCGAAACTGACTAGAGGTCATCTCAATGGTGAGGGCATATTCCTTGTCATTGAGAGGGTGGGGACACAGCAGCTAGGGGGCTGCCAGCTCCCTAACAATCCAGATGCAGAGCCCCTTGCGTTCTTTTCATCTCCTTTCAGCCAGTCATCGCAGCAGCAGTAGTCATCGTGGTAATTTTCAGAGATTCCTGGGGTTGGGGAGACCTTAGAAGTCATTGCCAAGCAGTTCTCCAGCATCTGCTCAAACACCTCCAGCAACAGGGAACTTCATACCTCCCCAGGCAGCTCCTTCTGTTTTTGACGGCTTTGCGGATGGAGCTCTTCCTACAGTGGAGCCAAAACCTCCGTGCTCGTGACTGCCACGCACTGGCTCAGAGCCACACAGAGGAAGTGTAATATGGCTCCCATGCCCTTCAGGTGTTTAAAGGGCTCTGACGTTCACCTGAAAGCAGGGGTTGCCAACGAGCAGCACAGAGATGGGATATGGGCCGCAGATGTATTGTGTTTGGCCCAGGCAAAGTTAAATATTTGTTTTGGTTAACTGCCAACACTGAAAAATCTGGAGGGCTCATAAAATGGAGAATCCAAGCCTGTAAAACTTGGAAGCTCTGGCAATACCGAGCTCACGATCCCTCAGTCCTACTTGCCCCTAAGGATGCTGAAGAACAGATACTGGGTAGGCAACTGCCACTCTCCACCATGGCCTGTTGCTTTGGCTACTTGATATCTGTGCATACGCAGTTGACTTACTTTCAGAGTCCTTATACTGATGGGTATGCTAAGGTGCCCAGCCTCCCTACCCCAGGAGTCACCAGTGAGATGAAAACCCAAGTTTTTAAATTGGTTTCAGGTGTAATTATTTAAAGAGCCTTTTTTTGCCTTTTTTTTCCTTCCTGCCCAGAATGCAGAGGTGTTGGCTGGTGTTCCAGCAACTACCCTGTGACCATGAGGTAATCTTGAGGATGGAGGCCACATGTAGGAATGTTGAAACAAACAGATAGCAGGATCTTGGTTCAATGACGATTATAGAACTGCCGTATCAGCTGTACCTACTTTTGAACTTCTTTTACCGAAAATAAATAAGTCAAAAAACCCAAACATATCTTGCTGAAGCCACTCTTATTTTAAGTAGCTGTTATTAGCAGCTAAACACAGTTCCTACCTGGTATATGCTTTGTCATTGTCTTTTTTTAAATTAATTTTTTATTGTGTAAAACTCTCAATAGATACCAACAAAGACTAATATCCACATGCAAAATAATTAATTGGGGGCTTCCCTGGTGGCGCAGTGGTTGAGAGTCCGCCTGCCGATGCAGGGGACGCGGGTTCGTGCCCCGGTCTGGGAAGATCCCACATGCCGCGGAGCGGCTGGGCCCGTGAGCCATGGCCGCTGAGCCTGTGCGTCCGGAGCCTGTGCTCCGCAACGGGAGAGGCCACAACAGTGAGAGGCCTGCGTACCACACACACACACAAAAGAATTAATTGGGCCCCCCTATGTAACATCATATCTAAAAATTAACCCAAAATAGATCATACACCTAAACTTAAGGCTAAAACTATAAAACTCTTAGGAGAAAACATAAAGTAAATCTTTATGAAGTTTGCTCAGGTAATGATTTCCTAGATATCACACAAAAAGCGTAAGCAATAGAAGAAAAAATAAATTGGAATTCATCAAAATTAAAAACTTTTGTGCCTCAAACAACACCCTCAAGAAAGTGAAAAGGCAACCCACAGAATGAGAGGAAATATTTGCAAATTCTTTTCCTGATAAGGGACTTGCCCTCAGAATATATAAAGAACTGTTACAATTCAATTAAAAATATTTTTAAAAACACAATTTTAAAATGTGCAAAGCATGTGAGTAGACATTTTCCCCAAAGCAGATATACAAATGACTAATAAGCACACGAAAAGATGCTCCACATCATTAGCCATCAGGGAAATGCAAATCAAAACCACAGTAAGGTACCACTTCACACCCACTAGGATGGCTAGAATCAAAAATAACAAGTGCTGGCAAGGATGTGGAGAAATTGGAACACTTGTGTGTCGCTGGTGGGAAAGTAAAATGGTGCAGCTGCTGTGGAACACAGTCTGGCAGTCCCTCAAGAAGTTAAACATAGAATTACCATATGATCCAGCAATTCTACTCCTAGGTATATATCCAAAAGAATTGAAAGCAGAAACTTAGATGTTTTTATACCAATATTCAAAGCAGCGTTATTCACAATAGCCAAATGGTGAAAATAACCCAAGTGCCCATCGACAGATGAATGGGTAAACAAAATGTGATGTATCCATACAATGGAATATTATTCAACAATTAAAAAATGAAGTACAGATACATGCTACAAACGGATGAATCTAGAAAAACCTCATGTTAAGTGAAAGAAGCCAATCACGAAAGACCACATACTGTATGATTCCATTTATATAAAATGTCTAGACTAGGCAAATCTATGGAGACAAAATGAAGATTACAGGTTTCCAGGAGCTGGGAAGAAGAGGAAAGGGGAGTGACAGTCAATGGTATGTGATTTCTTTCGGAGTTGATAAAAATGTTCTAAACTTAGATTGCGGTGATGATTACTCAACTCTGTAAACAAACTAAAAGTCATTGGATTGTACACTTAAAATGGGTGACTTTATGGTATGTAAATTATAGTGTAAATTATAGCTGACTCTTGTTAACTGCAAGGCCTTCAGCAACATACTGGATCTTTCTGGATCTCTGATGCTTCATCTGTGAAATGGGAATAATAACCCATCAGTTATGTGAGGTGAAAGGATGGCACGAAGATAATTTATAAGGCACCTCGCTCAATGTCTGACATGGAATAGCCACTCAACAGCTGTAGTTCTCACCATGCCTGCCACATTTGTAAATACGAAATTGTGTTAGACCTTCAAGTGGCATCTTCTCAACCATAAAAGATTCAGCTCTTTTTGCTGTTGTTGTTTTGATTTTAAGGAATGAACTCATTTTCCTTTCTAAGCGTACTACTTTTATATAATAATGATAATAACAATAATGAACATTTATTGAGTGCTTGCCCTGCAGCAGATACTGTACTAAGGGTTTTTAGTATCTCATTTCATCTTCTCAGCCTCATTGTGAGTTAGGTATTATCTTAGAGAGGAGAAAACTCAGGTTGAAGTCAATATACTCCCCCCAGGGACTTCCCTGGTAGAGCAGTGGTTAAGAATCCGCCTGCCAATGCAGGGGACATGGGTTCGAGCCCTGGTCCGGGAAGATCCCACATGCCGTGGAGCAACTAGGCCCGTGCACCACAACTACTGAGCCCGCATGCCACAACTACTGAAGCCTGTGCACCTAGAGCCCGTGCTCTGCCACAAGAGAAGCCACCGCAATGAGAAGCCCGCGCACCGCAACGAAGAGTAGCCCCTTCTCGCCGCAACTAGAGAAAGCCCGCACGCAGCAATTAAGACCCAACACAGCCAAAAATAAATAAATAAAATAAAATAAATAAATTTATAAAAAAGAAAAATTTACTCTCCCAAGGTCCCACAACAAGCAAACAGCTGGGCTAGGATGCAAGGCCCACCAGCTTAGTTCCAGAGCCTTTCCTGTACTGCTTCCCTATCTGCTCTGAGCCCTGCCTCTAGCTGCCCAATTCCTCTCCTTCCTAAAGAGCATCACTGCTCCCTGGACCCACCAAGGTCTGGGGTCATCTTTATCAGGCAGATGGCGTGTAAGAAGCTTCCCGGCTGAGGTAGCCATCACCAACGTTTTACACATTTCCTGCTGCCCTGCGTCATCTCTGCTGCCTGGGCTGCTTGGGGCCAGGGGAATCCTTCCCAACTTGACCCAACACCTTGATTGGAATTCTGACTCCTGCAGATGCCTGATTCCGGGTCACTCCTCTGGTCCTGGCCCGTGGCTTTGCCCTAATAACAGGTCCCGAACTGCTTGCCTGGAATGTTGACCCTCTGCCCTCCCTAGACCACCCACGGCCTGACTTTTGTGACCTGTTTGTTGCCTGATTTCAGCTTGACCGCTGCAGTGGGCAGCTTCTGAAATGGCTCCCAAAGTTTCTGCCTCCTGGGACCCACCCAGTGCCTCCTAAGGAAAAGAGCACAGCAAACGTGATGCTCCTGAGATACAAAGGACTGACTTCTGCTCCGCTCACACACACTCTCTCCTGCTTGCCCTCTCCGCCTCTCTCCCTTTGTCTCCCTCCCCCTCTTCCTCTCCCGCCCCCCTCCACCCACCCACCGTCTCCCATGTTATAAGCTGCCCTACGGAAAGGCCCTTATGGCAGGGAACTGAGGGGGGCTTCCAAACGGTAGCCGCCGAGGAATTGAGGTCCTTAGTCCAGTAGGCTGTAAAGAACTGCCAATGATCATTCACTAAAGAGCCTGGGTGCAGATCCTTCCCCAGTTGAGCCTGAGATGACTTTGGCCTTGACCAACATCTTGGTTGAAGCCTGTGGGACACCCTGAGCCGGGTGACCCAGCTAAGCCTCACCGGATTCCCAACCCAAAGAAACCAAAAGATAATGTGTGTCTTGAGTGGCTTCATTTCAGAGTAATTGTCATGGAGCAACAGATTACCAGTCCAACGACTGTCTTCCTGGGTGTGCCCTTCATCTGCACCTTAACATTCCAGCACCAGATTAAAGGGCTCTACTAAACACCCCTCAGAAAAGACTGCAGGGCTTTACACAAGATACACTGGAGCATAGCCAAGGACCACCCTATCGCCGATCAGTGGGAAACGGGCTTTTTCTTTTAGGGGTGATTTTGCCAATGAGGGACCAAAAATTGGTTCTCGGGAGGTGGAGTAATCTTACCCTTTGTATGTATAAAGCACAGATACGTGTACAATACATAAGCAGACATACAATATATCTGCAGTATTAAAATTTCATGGGGTGGGGGAGGGGTGGTAATGGTAAAAAGGTTGAGAAAACGCTGCTTCGGGATGACAAATCTGGCTGCCCTCTGCAGGCTGGGGTGCTGTAGGGAAGAACAAGCGTGAGAAAGCGGGACAGAGATTAGGAAAGCCCTAGTGAGAAGCTTCTAGAAGCCTGTTTGGGACCTGCCCCTCCTGAGGGTACTTCTGGCACCCTGCACTTCCCTGTCCCAGATTTTAGCACACTGTTTTAATTTCCTTTTCACTGGTCAATGAATCTGTAGAGGGCATGGGCTGAGCCAGCCCAGGCCTGGCACAAAATAGGAGGTCAAAGAAAGACCTCTGTCCACAGCTGGTAGTGCCCTGGGCTGTTTCTCCCCAGGCTCAGGGGGCTCCGCATTAGCACCAGGGGCCCTGCTGCTTTCCAGCCCCCGACGCTGGCCGGCCCTGCTGTGCTCTGCTCTGCCCTGGAATGCTGGGCTGGCTTTTATCTCCAGAACAGCTTGGGAAAGAGCTCTCCTCCTCACCGTCCTGCTCCCCGGCCTGGGATCACGCAGGGTTAGAGATGCCTCTTTACGTTTACAGAAGACCTTCTCCGTCAGGGAAGATCCACGTGCTATACCCAGAACCTCAGGCTCCGTGGCTGAGTCCTGCTCCTCAGGCCAGGCTCTCCCCCTCTCCCCAGGGCCCCGTGGTCTGTGCTAGGATCTTCTTTCCAAGCCCGGGTCACAGGACCTTCCTGAGCACAGCTAAAGCCCAGGTGTCCCCCAGCTTGCTGTCCCCATCTCTGGAGACGGTCTCTCAGCCCCCAGGTAAAGTGATGGGTGCAAATCCATCCCAGGATGAGTCGGGGTCGCTGACCTCACTGACCCAGTGAATCTAACCATGACGTCCCCACCCCCCCAATGACCACCACAATTCAAACATGTAAATTCTGGACAATTTCAAAGATCTCATTGCTTTACGGTAATGCTTCATGAACGTGATCACTTCTAAGATAGATAAATAGGTAATCAAACGACCAGACGACAACTCAAACCCACTGGACCTTGAGGTGAGATCAGGAAAAGCAAGATGTTAGAGGTGAGCTGAGCATCCACCTTGGTCCTGCCGTGAAGACTCAATCTGCTCTGACTCAGATCAACATCTTGGCCCAACGCTCATGTGTTGGGCAGCCTTGGGAAAGTTTATTAACTTCTCTGTGCCTCAGTCTCCACATTTATAAAACAAGAATAACAGCAGTTCTTCCTCATATGGTTGTTGAGAGGATGGAATGAAGTGATGCATGTATAACACTTTGAATGATGCCTAGTATACAGTAAGTACTCCATAAATGCTACCTCCATTTAATGGGTCCCCTCATAGTAAGCACTCTCACGTATGTTACGGTGAAAGGCCCAGAACGTGTGTTTCCTACCCCAAAGTTATTTTTCTCTCCTTTCTTCCTTGCTGGTAGAAGTGGCTTCCCATGTTAGCTTTTGGAAATGCTGGACATTCATTTCCCCAGATTCCCTCCCAGCAAGAGATAGCCGTGGGTCAGTTCTAGCCAATGAGATGTAAAGGGAAATCTGCCAGAGGTGTTTAAGAAATGTTTCCTCCTTGATAAGAGAGATGTCTGAATAGATTCCTCTCCTCTCATGCTTTGGATGTTCTGGTGTGAAGATGTGATGCTTGGCACTGAAGCAGCCATCTTGTCACCATGAGGGGAGAGTCACATGGAGAGCAGAGACTTGGACTCAATGCCTGACATCATTGATCCTACCGTGGAACCACCTACCTCCTGCCTTCTCTTTGACTAAAACAATTCAAAACCTTTCATTTTAAAGCTGCTATGTCTCACTTTCTGTTATTTACAACCAAAAGTTTCTTACATGCCTTAAAAGTAGCTTAAGTAGTATCATAAGCTAAGGAATCCTTACAATGTAACTCAATTCTGTGACAGAAGTATTGTTCGTGTTTCATAGGTGAAGAAGCTAAAAGCAATGTGGCAAGGGTTTTGAAGATAAGTTACCTAACTTAATCCTCATAAAAACTCTGTGAGGCGGGCTTCCCTGGTAGGGCAGTGGTTAAGAACTGGCCTGCCAATGCAGGGGACATGGGTTTGAGCCCTGGTCCGGGAAGATCCCACATGCCGCGGAGCAACTAAGCCCATGCGCCACAACTACTGAGCCTGCGCTCTAGAGCCCGTGAGCCACAACTACTGAGCCTGTGTGCCACAACTACTGAAGCCCACACGCCTAGAGCCCGTGCACCGCAACGAAGAGTAGCCCCTGCTCGCTGCAACTAGAGGAAGCCGGCGCACAGCAACGAAGACCCAATGCAGCCAAAAATAAATAAATTAATTAATTAAATTTTTTAAAGTATTAAAAAAAAAAACTGTGAGGCAAGTCTTATCTCTATTGACATCTTCACAAGTTCAGAAGGTTAAAAAATGCAACTAGTAAATGGAAGAGTCAAGACTTAAACCCAGGTTTCTCAAACGTAAATACAACATTCTTCCCAATGTTCTTTGGGGCTACCGCTCAGCACCCAAATCTTTTCGGACATTGTATTCCACTGCCAGTGCTGAATAAGTAAAAATTCAGTAACACTGGGACTTCCCTGGTGGTCCAGTGGTTAAAACTCCACGTTCCCAGTGCAGGGGACCCCCTTTCGATCCCTGGTCAGGGAACTAGACCCCACATGCGGCAACTAAAGATCCCGCAACTAAGACCCGGCACGGCCAAATAAATAAATAAATATTTTTTAAAAAAATTCAGTAACCCTAATTCAGGTCATGTCAACCTGAACATAATTATGTTTATTGCTTATTAAGTGCATTTGCTAACTAAACATTAGCCATAATAAAAAAGAACGGTGGCCACAGCTGGATGAAATTCACAGTCCTAAGACCCATGTGCCAATGTATATTTCTGTCTTTAGGCTCTTGGAGAATTTATATTCCCAATCCGCACTTCAGTTGGTAATTGTCCAGCGTCTGTTCTTTTTAAATCTTTATTATTTTTTATTCTCTCCCAGATGTTGAGTTGAGCGGCAGTGATTTCAGGATTTCAGTGAGAGGTCCAGCTGCTGGGTTTGGGGAGTGTACATGTTTTGTTTCTTTTCAGTCCTTCAACTTGAATTTATGATGAGGTTTTGATGAATAGTACCCTTCTCTCGGCCCTGCCCTCTTTGCTCGTGTCTGAGTCTGCGATACCGTTGGCCTAATTATGCGGATGTGTCTCTTGTTGGAAAATTTATGTGATGACTGTTGCCAAGAACTAGGAACCAGAACCAGGGACTTGTGATCTAAACATCCCTGATTCTACTCTTGGCAGTATATCTAAAGTGAAGTTGGGGAGACCAGGTATCTTGTTAATTTAGGGCTTTAGCAGGTTATGAGTTTGAGAAAGTGTCAGCCCTGCAGAGAACAGCAAACCTGTGATGAGAATCAAGGATTTGGAAGGTCAGTCAAGATAGGAGCAAATATAGGAGCAAGATAGGTGGAGGGAGAGAAAAGGTGGGGTGCGAGGGTGGCTATATTTACTATATTTACATAGATAGGGCTTTATAGTTTGGGCCTTGGTCATCTAGACTGCTGGCACTGTCTAATAAACTTGGCTAAGTTCACTTACCTCTTGGCTTTTTTCCAACTCGATTTTAAGTTCCTTGAAGTCAAGAGCTATTCTAGTGACCTCCTGCTGTATAACAGACCCCTCCAATATTCAGCGGCTTAAAATAAAGATAGTCATTTCTATGAGTCAGGAATTCAAGAAGTTCTCAGCTGAGTGGTTCTGGCCTTGGTCTCATGCAGTTGCAATCAGACAGTGGCCAGAGCAGCTGGGGGCTGGCTGGGCCTCTCTCTTCAACTAGTCTCAGGGCCTCTCCATCTATGGGACGTTGGCCTTCCTCACAGCATGGCGGCCTCAGGACAGCTGTGCTGCTTATAGCTGAAAACTTCAGAAGTTTCAGAGTTTTCCACACGGGTGGCAGCTGTATTGCTTGTTACGACCTTTCTGCTCTCCTCCAGAAGATCCCTCATTATCAGGACTCAATGAGAGAAGTCACTTTAACAAAATTCACTGTCCCGTTGGTCACACTGGGGGCTGACATTTGCCTGTGTCTTCTAAATGTTGGGGGTACAGACTGGTATTCTTCTGGGTCCTGGTGAGTGACCCCCTGGGACTGTACCAACATGGGCTACCTGTGAAGTCTTGGGGGGAGGGTAACCCGTCAGTCCAGTGGATAGTGGCTCAGGCCACAGCAGATGGGGCTGCAACCAGGGACCTTCTGCCTGGGTGGGAACAGAGGTCAGGAGATACGGGGGCGGGGAGATGCTTTTGTACGTACTTGGGAGGTTTTAATTCTCTTCCGTACCAACCACTTCCAATCTCCTTGACTAACACCATCCTAGTCACCTCCACCTGAATGAAAACAGCAGCCCCCTAACGGGACCTTCTGCCCCTGTTCCTGTGCCCTACAGCCCACACAGCAGCCAGAACAACCTAGTCGAAAGTAACATCAGCCTCCTCGGAACGCTTTTGGGACTCCCAGTCTACCGGAGTGAAAGCCTTTGGCCTTTAAGTCAGGGGTCCCCAAGCCGGCACCGGTCCGTGGCCTGTTAGGAAGCAGGGCGCCCAGCAGGGGGCGAGCGAGCGAAGCTTCATCTGCCCTTACAGCCGCTCCCCGTCACTCGCAAGACCGCCTGAGCTCGCCCTCCTGTCAGCATTATGGGGAGTTGTACAATTATTTCGTTATATATTACAATGTAATGATCATAGAAATAAAGTGCAGAATAAACGTAAGGCGGTTGAATCATCCCGAAACCATCCCCCTCTCCTTCTGTGGAAAAATTGTATTCCACGAAACCGGTTCCTGGGGGCAAAAAGGTTGGGGACCGCTGCTTTAAGTGGCCTATAAGCCCTGCTTGGTCTGACCTCCCCTGTCTCTATATATGCATCATAATTGGCTTTGTTAAGGGCGCCTTCTCTCTCCCCTCCCCCACCAGACCGTAAACTCCGAGAGGGCAGGGATTTTTGCTTGTTTTGTAAACTGCCTTCGCCACTGTTGCCAGGCAGACGCCCAAGCTCAGTGCTGCCAGAGCTTCTGATTTTTCAAGAGAAATTACATATCTGGATTTTTATGTCAAATCTGATGTTTAAGTATTGTCATGTAATAAAATGTTTCAACAACACTGTGCTGGCCAAGTAAATTAGAGCCACGGATCTCTAATTTATGGTCTCTGGCCTTGTGTAGCGAGGCAGTGGCCAGGTTGGGAAAACATGCTCAGAAAGGACAAGGCACTGAGAAGGTGGGATGGAGAGAGGGTTGGTGGGGATGACAAACAGCCTCAAGAGGCCCCTGGTTGACATGCTTGGCGATGGCCACTAGGGGGGGCTCCCCACTACCTCCCCTCACATCACACCTGGCCAGTCTCCACCGCCACAGAGGAAACTGTTGATGGAACCCTAACCAGAAAACACTGGCTGGAGGTCCCCAAAGGGAGGCGCAACTGGTGAAACAAGCAAAGTGTTCCATGGCTCTGGGGTCCATGTGGCCAGGTCTGTTCCGTCTTCTGTTGGGACTTCTCTTGGGCCCTCCCTGTACTGGAATTTTTCTGGCTCTTCTAGTTGGATTCCTGCCTCTCCAACCCTAGGTGCCCAGATGCACCTGGACAGTGTCCACCTGCAAAACCAGGCAGGGGCAGGGCGAGGCCGGGTAGGGAAGGGACAGTAAGGTCCAAGCTGGAATTGGCCACAAGCTTCAGTGAACATACTGGGGGGACTCAATGGCCGCTTCATGAATCGACATCAGGGGGCAGGCCACTGGTCAAGACTCAGGAACCTGACTCAGGACTCAGGAACCTGGCCCAATGTCCTTCTGTCTCGTAATTACCAACAACCTCACAAGGGACACGGTATCTCCACTTTTGTGGACAAGGACAAGTGACCAGTGAAGTGACAAACCCAAGACCGCCCAGCTGTGAGTGGTGGGATTTGATTCAAACCTGGGGTTGTCTGATGCCAGAGCCCAGGTTCTGTCCACCCCACAGCTCTGCCCAGGAGGAAGGCATGAGTGACTCATAAAGGAATCAGACTCCTAGCACTGGAGGGAATTTTTTTTTTTTTGCAGTACGCGGGCCTCTCACTGTTGTGGCCTCTCCCGTTGCGGAGCACAGGCTCCGGATGCGCAGGCTCAGCGGCCATGGCTCATGGGCCCAGCCGCTCCGCGGCATGTGGGATCTTCCCGGACCGGGACATGAACCCGTGCCCCCTGCATCGGCAGGCGGACTCTCAATCACTGCACCACCACCAGGGAAGCCCCTGGAGGGAATTTTAAAGTCTCTGACCTCATCACCCCACTGGACTTGGGATTTTTTTTTTTAATATTCTAAGTTGGAAAATAAATTTATTTTATTTAAATGCTGTTTGTTATAAACATGATAGTTTGGAGAACATTTATCACACAAAAAAATAATAAAGCAAATTCTATATACTTCCAGTGGTGTTGGGAAAGTTGGACAGCCACATGTAAATCAATGAAGTTAGAACACACCCTCACACCATATACAAAAAAAAACTCAAAATGGCTTAAAGATTTCAATATAAGATATGACACCATAAAACTCCTAGATGAGAACATAGGCAAAACATTCTCTGACATAAATCATACCAATGTTTTCTTAAGTCAGTCTCCCAAGGCAATAGAAATAAAAGCAAAAATAAACAAATGGTACCTAATTAAACTTGCAAGCTTTTGTACAGCAAAGGAAACAATAAACAAAATGAAAAGACAACCTACAGACCGGGAGAAAGTATTTGCAAATGAGGCAACCAACAAAGGCTTAATTTCCAGAATATACAAACAGCTCCTACAATTCAATAACAACAAAAAACAAAACCCAACTGAAAAATGGGCAGAAGACCTAAACAGACATTTCTCCAAAGAAGTCATACAGATGGCCAACAGGCACATGGAAAAATGCTCAACATCGCTAATTATTAGAGAAATGTAAATCAAAACTACAATGAGGTACCACCTCACACCATTCAGAATGACCATCATTAAAAAGTCTACAAATAACAAATGCTGGAGAGGGTGTGGAGAAAAGGGAACCCTCCTACACTGTTGGTGGGAATGTAAGTTGGGGCAGCCACTATGGAAAACGTATGGAGGTTCCTTAAAAAACTAAAAATAGAGTTACCATATGATCCAGCAATCCCACTCCTGGGCATATATCTGGACAAAACTATGATTCAAAAAGATACATGCACCCCTATGTTCATAGCAGCACTATTCACAACGGCCAAGACATGGAAGCAACCTAAATGCCCATCGACAGATGACTGGATAAAGAAGATGTGGTACAGACATACGATGGAATACTACTCAGCCATAAAAAAGAATGAAATCATGCCATTTGCAGCAACATGGATAGACTTAGAAATTATCGTGCTAAGTGAAGTAAGTCAGAAAGAGAAAGACAAATACCATATGATATCACGTATATGTGGAATCTAAAATATTACACAAATAAACCTATCTATGGAACTGAAACAGACTCACAAACATAGGGAACAGATTGCGGTTGCCAAGGGGGAGTGCATGGGGGAGGGATGGATTGGGAGTCTGGGATTAGCAGATGCAAACTACTATATATAGAATGAATAAACAACGAAGTCCTACTGTATAGCACAAGGAACTATATTCAATGTCCTGTGATAAACCATAGTGGAAAAGAATATGAAAAAGAATGTATAGGGACTTCCCTGGCGGTCCAGTGGTTAAGACAACACACTTCCAATGCAGGGGGCATGGGTTCGATCCCTGGTCAGGGAACAGAGATCCCACATGTGGCTAGGCCAAAAAAAAAAAAAAAGAGGTAGCGTATATATGTATAGCTGAATCAATTTGATGTGCAGAAGAAATTAACACAACAGTGTAAATCAACTCTACTTCAGGTAAAAAAAAAAATTCTATATGCTTCCTGCATGATTTATAATGAGATCAATCCCCATTTATTATATGTAAATATGTATATAATGTTCAAGCTTCTTTTTTAAAATTTTATTGTTTGAGGCCTATCTTTATTGCTTCTAACTATTGGTCCCTAGTGAAAGGTCCTGTGAATAAATCCAGCAAGATGTCCCTCCCCACGTGTCTCTAACCATCTGGGATCAGAACTTTGTCTCCCTGTAAGCTAGGACCCCAGCCTCTGTACCATTTCATCCTCTTTGCCTGAGGAGGTCTGCTCTGTGTTTAAGCAAAGCCCTCAGGGCCCTCCTATCTTCCTGAACAGCACATCTTTCATTTAAAAGGACCCTGTGTAGGGAAAAGACCCCACCCTGGAATTTGAATCAGGATTGCTGGGAGCCCCAGGAGCTGAGCAGGAAAACGCAGGATGTCCGGCGCCACCATCTCTCACTCACCTGGTAAGCCTCAAGAAGGTCAAGGTCAAAGAAACGTCATCAGGGGAGTTCCCTGGTGGCCTAGTGGTAAGGATTCCGGGCTTTCGCTGCCATGGCCAGGGTTCAATCCCTGGTCGGGGAACTGAGATCCCATAAGCCGTGGGGCACTGCCAGAAAAAGAAAAAAAAGAAAGGTCATCTTCAGCCCTCTCACCTTTGGGGGGTTTAGAACAAGCTTCTTCCCTGGCAAGGTTCTCAGTCTTTGCTCTGAGGAAGAGCTAATGCCTAACACTGGTCTGGCTTCCTTCTCACCAGCTGCAGACCGTCAGGCCTCTGCCCCAGAGCTCCCTGGATCCTCTGGTCAGCTCTTGTCTGCTTGGCCAAAGGAGATGTCACTTGCTGGTGTCACTGGAGTCAGAGCAGTTACAGGCCCGCGCAGATGCAGATGGCCGGAGGGCGGCGGGGGCCTGGGAGTGGGGAGCAGGCGGGATGGGATCAAAGCTGATGGAGACAGAGACTGTCCCTCCCACTTGCCTCGCTTGCACACTTTCACTCAACTTGCTGAATTACGGGAGTTCAGTTGATAAACCCTCCTTCCAGAAAGGCTCCCAAGAGCAAGCTCTCGCTGTGAACGCACTAATCAGATCCCGCGAGAAGCTGTGCCCACACCTTTCCCTGAAATGCCATCATCCGTGTCGAATTTACTGATTACGCAATAAGATGTCTTCGTTAATTTCACAAGTCAAGCCCGTTAGCCTGCTTCTAGAGCTCATGCTTCCTTGTGAAACCATGAATAGTATCAGTTCCTGTTAATAAATGGAACGCATAAGGAAAACCAAGAATAATTACTGTGTTGATTAACATTTCCAAAGCAATATAAATAAATACAGCGCAAGCCTGAGAGGGGGCCCCAAGGTAGGGATCTGTATGGAGCGAAACAACACCCATTGGAACTTGGGAAATTTTAAAGTCATATTTTCCAGGGTAGCTGTTGCCGAGGTGTGCACCAGGGAATCTGTCCAAGAATCCCAGGCTGTGGGGAATGAATGGGTCCAGGGTTGCCCCCACAAGTGTCTCTTTTCCAAAGGCAACAGGAGCCTGGAGACTGTCCTTCCCCTCCTTCCCTCTCCTCCAGTGTCCTTAGTGAGAGGGAGATGGGAACAGAGGGCAACATCCATTGCCGTAGGTGCAGACCCGCAGGTGGGTGTATGAATTCTGCAGGCAGGAAGCCTCATTTCTTAACTTGCTCTGTTCCAAATTCCTGTGCCACTGTGATAGGCTTAATAATAGCCCCCTTCCCCCCAAAGATATCCACACCCTGACCCCTGGTGCTTGTGAATATGTTGCCTTGTTTGGGGGGGAAAAAAAAAAGAAGACTTTTTGTTTTTTGTTTTTTTGTTTGGCTGAGCCTCGTGGCTTGTGAGATCCTCATTCCCTGACCAGGGGTCAAGTCCCCGCAGTGAAAGCACTGAATCCTAACCACTGGATGGCCAGGGAATTCCCAAAAGAAGACTTTGTAGATGTGATTAAATTCAAGATTTTTTTTTAATTGAAGTAGAGTTGATTTACAATGTTGTGTTAGTTTCTGGTGTACAGTAAAGTGATTCAGTTATACGTATACATATATTCTTTTCCATTATGTTTTATTATAGGATATTGAATCTAGTTCCCTGTGCTATACAGCAGGACCTTCTTGTTTATCCTAAATTCAGGATCTTGAGATGGGGAGATTATCCTGGATTATCCAGGTGGGCCCTAAATGCCATCACATGCATCCTTATAAAAGGAGGGGCGGAGGGAGAATTTGCTACACACAGAAGAGGAAGAGGCAATGTGACCAGAGAGGCAGAGATTGGAGTGATGTGGCCAAGAGCCAGGGAATATCCACAGCCACCAGAGACGGTGGGAGAGGCAAGGAACAGATTCTCCCCTACAGCCTTTGGAGGCCGTGAAACTGGACCAGGCCAGTGAGACTGATTTCAAACTTCTGGCCTCCACTACTGGGAGAGAAAAAAATGTATGTTCTTGTAAGCCACCGAGCTTGTAGTAGTTTGTTACAGCAGCCATGGGAAATTAATAGAGTCACCTGCATGACTGTTGCCAAGTCTGCACACCGATAGTGTAATTGTTTACTAACATTTGTCTTCAAATAAATTCTGAGCTAATAATATAGCTTTCTACTTTCACCTCATGCTAGAAAAAAATTTCATGAAATCCTAAGTTTGATACTCATAGAAATTTCAGTTTAACATCATTTTAAATGCTCATCCCATGCCCCCTACAATTATCTGTTAAATCACCAGACCACCAGTAGAAGTGCCTCTCACTTATGAAACACTGACCCAGTTCTGCACAGCTTAGGGAGGAATCACGGTGCAGCTGGGCTTTCAAAACTGCTCCGTTAAATTCAAATTTCCCTTGAAAATAATCAGAAAAAAGAAAGAATCAGCCCCTTTAAAAATAGAAGCCATTTCTCCAGCAAATTTTCGCAGAGTCAGGTTTTAAAATGCAGAATTTAGCAGAATCTTAAATCATCCTTGGTAGAGTTACTAACATATAGATAAGGACCCTTAAAGGAGAGAGCCATAGAGTGTGCCAGCAGGAGGCTGGATCTGATGGCAGCATCTAGCTACCAGGAATCTTGTTTCTCCAGCTCGAACCGGAATTGCCGGTCTCCATGTGTTTCTCTCTCTTCTCTGCCTCGGGATAGAGGGATACGTAGTGAACCAGGAATTGCTGCGCAAGGGAAGGGGCAAGGATTTTTAACGCTGAGGGATGGTGAGATGGTAGAATCGATAAGGTCCCCAACTGGAGAAGAATATGTTGATTATGGAAGTTTCCCATGACTCAAGCAGGGGAACAGACAGAGCAGGAAAATTTCATCACCAAAGTTGGAACTGCCCAAATGGGCGTATCTGGGGAGGTCTCCAACTCCAAAAAGAGAGTCAGGCTAATCTAGCTCATTCCTGGGAGTAGATATGGATGGAGAAGCAGTGGGTACTGACAGTTAAATTCTAAACCGGGCCAGTCCTGGATTTGCACCTATATTTCCCCAGTTTTTTTAAAGCATTGTTTCATCCAAGTTGTCATGGCGAGGAGGAAGCAATTCAAATGTGTTTGATGGAAAAGCTGATAAGTGGATAGATTCTCTCTTTTCGTTTATACATTACTGTTGGGAAAAGTCATCTGAAAATAAACTTCTCCTTTTTAATTCTAAAAGGTCTGTAGTTTAGATCACAAGCCTATCATCCAGGGTTCCACCAGCCAAGCCTAAGGGAAGCCAAGGCCTCTGACCTCACCTAAGGGAGCAGTCACATGTTTCCTCCCTTACGGCCATATCTCAGCACTAATCTGGACCATCTTCTGATCATCGGCATCACCGCAAGCCTCCAGGAGGAACACTCTCCTTCCTGATTCAGTCAAATACTGCCTTGGAGCTATGGAAGACCACTATGATTTTTCCCTTCCTGGCATTATCCCTCCTTTTTCTGGCACCAGCATCCAGCACCTCCTCTTGGGAAGACTTCTTTGAAATTGCTGGATGGAGCTGAGCCAGCCTCCTTAGTTTCTAGGGCTGGCCATATATTACAGATTAAGCCAACCAGCGAGTCCCATCTCCTTGCCCCCAGCGAATGTTCAAGGGAGGGGTCAAAGAGAGTCAGGGTCAGGAGTTTTATTTCAAATACTTGGAGAATCTCCATACCTAGGCTGAACCTGAGAGTCAGTAAGACTGGAGATGCTGGCTGCCACGATGAGAATAAAGTTGACAGAGTTACATCAAATCAAAAGAAAGCAGAGTTAAGATACAGAGAGGTCAGGACACTGTTTGAGACCCTGGATCCAGCTGTGCCTGAAGCTTCATATCCCTGCATCCTTCATTTATAGAAATCAATACCATACATTCTTCTTTTGTTGTTGTTGTTGTTGTTGGATTTTCTGTTATTTACAATTAAAAGTGTCCTGATAAATTGGGACTGAGGCACAAGCTATACCTTTGTAGGAATAGTGCATGTACCTCTCCTAGAGAGGCACACTGCAAAAAGGCATACCTGCCTGCTCAGGCTGGGGCATGGCCAGCCTACCAGGGTTCAGCCTGGATTGCATTCCCCACTTGTCCCATATGCCTGGTGTCCTTGTGCAGGGATTAAGTTGTACAATATACTCCATAGTCCCATGACTCAGAAAGGATTTCCTCCTTGTTGTAGCCAGCCTCCAAGAGGGCCTCCGGTGAGGCTCCCCTGCTGGTATTCACGCCCTTGTATAATCCCTCCCAGCCCCACGTAGGGCTGTGTAACCAATAAGATAGTGTAGAAATAAGATGAATAAGTTCTGAAGCGAGATTACAAATATTACTGTGGCTCTCTCTTACTGGCTCTTGGATCACTCTCTCTGGGGGAAGCCAGCTGCCACGTCATAAAGACACTCAAGCAGCCCTTTGGAGAGGCTCTATGTGTTGAGACGGAGGCCTCCTACCAATGGCCACCACCCGCTCATCAACCACATGAGGGAGTCATTTTGGAAGTTAGTCCTCCAGCCTCAGTCAGGCCTTCACCTGATGCAGCCCCTGCTAGCAGCTTTTTTTTTTTTTTTTTTTTTTTGCCACACCACACAGCTTGTGGGATCTTAGCTCCCCGACCAGGGATTGAACTTAGGTCCACGGCAGTGAAAGCCCAAGTCTTAACCACTGGACCGCCAGGGAATTTCCCCTGCTAGTATCTTGACTGCAACCTCATGAGCGACCCCAAGCTAGAAGCACCCAGCTCAGCTGCTTCCGAATTCCTGACCCACAGAAACTGTGAGGTAATAGATATTTATCATTGTTTTGGGGGTTTTTTTGGATTTTTTTTGTGGTACGCGGGCCTCTCACTGTTGTGGCCTCTCCCGTTGTGGAGCACAGGCTCCAGACGCGCAGGCTCAGCGGTCATGGCTCACGGGCCCAGCCGCTCCGCGGCATGTGGGATCTTCCCGGACCGGGGCACAAACCCGCATCCCCTGCATCGGCAGGCGGACTCCCAACCACTGCGCCACCAGGGAAGCCCCTATCATTGTTTTAAGATGCTACGTTTTGCAGGAACTGGTCCAGAACAATAGGTAACTAGTGCACACTTCTTTATCAGTCTTCTCTTCTCCAATCCATCTCTTCTTCCTGGCTAAATTCCCTGGTTTCTTCACCAGGTTACCCACCACTGCTCCATGCAGCCCTTCAGTCTCATCCTCTTCCTTCAGCTGCGGTTTTCTCTCTACAGATCCCCCTTCGATGCAGCCCCCATGCCCTCCCCTCCTCGCCCTCCATCCATCTCTGCCCTCCTCCTCCACCTGAAGAAATGGCTCTTTCTGCTTCCTACATCCCCACTTGTTTTCCTCTTGACAAACATCCTGGCAGCGGTTACGGTTGCTGTAAGAAAGTAGATGTCTTCATATATCCCAAGAGACCAGGAAACCTGGGGTTTTGTTTTGAGGCTGCTGTCCCTTCCCTCATTGCCCCATCTTCCCAAAGCACAGAGGGCAAAAATCTCCCACATCCCCTTCCTGTGGAGAAGTCCAGGCAGCCTGAAAAGCCCCGTGAATTCTAATTTTTCACAGGGCTTTTACAGTGGCAGAAGGGGCTAGGGAGCAGTATGCCATGATTGCCATGGCAACACGCTCCCTGGCGGGTCCTGGGCTGCACTCCCAGGCAGGGGAAGCAGCTCCCAAATGTGTCTGTCACTGTGGGCATCAGAAGGCGAGCTGCCCGGGAAATAGAAGGGGTTGAGGCAGCAAGGCTTGGCGGGTATCCCATCTCAAGAGGCATAGAGCCAGGTGAGAAAGCCAGCGAGTGCGGCACTAGGTGAACAGGTAAGCTTGACCCAGGCCCTAACCGGAGCCCCACCTAGCCAGGTCTCTGTCCTCCCTGCGCTGTCTTCACTCCCTGACGATATGGTCAGTGCTGGGATGCAGGTGACTCCTGCATCTGCAAATAAAGGTCAGCAAATCCCATCATTCACTGTGCCAGTGGTTCCCAAACTTAGCCGTCCATTGGCATCCCCTGGAGATCTTTACAAAATGCTGATGCCCGGTTCCCAGATACTGACTTAAAGGGTATGGAGTGCAGCCTGGCCTTCAGGATATTTTAGATCTCCAGGTGAATCTAATATACAGCAAAGGGTGGGAAGCCTTGCACTAAGCCCAGGGTCTCAGCCAGGTCTGTGCATGAGAACCACCAGGGAGCTTAAGCAATGCACACACCCCAGACCTCAATGATGAAAGTCTCCATAGTTAATCCCACGTATTGGAATTTGTCACAAGTTCCCAGTGATTCCAGAGAACTGTTGGCGTTTCATATCATGAATCCAGCATAACATCAGGCAAAACTTTGTAGAGTGGAGGGTCAACAAGGAATGTGGGAGGAACGGGATGGATTGGAGATTTCTGTGGGCCTCACATGGCCTCTTGGGGGTAGGTCTGGCTGGGGGATGTGGCACTGCAACTGTGAAGTTAAGATTGCTATTTGTTTAGACCAAAGATGATCTGGCATTGTTGTTTCTGTGGAGTTCAATCTAATACCAACTCACTAGGAGACAACTGCTTCCAGAGGCTTGGAATCAAAACTGTCCCTTTTTTCAAACCCTCCTACACTGTTGGTGGGAATGTAAATTGGTGTAGCTACTATGGAAAACAGTGTGGACGTTCCTCAAAAAAACTAAAAAGAGTTTTACCATATGATCCAGCAATCCCACTCCTGGGTGTATACTCGGAAAAGACAAAAACTCTAATTTGAAAAGATACATACACCACAATATTCACGGCAGCGCTATTGACAGTAGCCAAGACATGGAAGCAACCATTCATCAACGGATGAATGGATAAGAGGATGTGGTATACATATGCAACGGAATACTACTCAGCCACACAAAGAATGAAATATTGCCATTTTGCAGCAACATGGATGGACCTAGAGATTATCCTACTAAGTGAAGTAAGTTAAACAGAAAAAGACAAGTACCATATGATATCACTTATCTGTGGAATCTAAAACAATAATACCAGTGAACTTATTTACAAAACAGAAACAGACTCTCAGACATAGAAAACAAACTTATGGTTACCAAAGGGGAAAGGGGAGAGGGAAGGAATAATCAGGAACATGGGATTAACAGATACACACTACTGGAGCTTCCCTGGTGGCGCAGTGGTTGAGAGTCTGACTGCCGATGCAGGGGACGCGGGTTCGTGCGGTCCGGGAAGATCCCACGTGCCGCGGAGCGGCTGGGCCCGTGAGCCACGGCCGCTGAGCCTGCACGTCCGGAGCCTGTGCTCCGCAACGGGAGAGGCCGCAACAGTGAGAGGTCCGCGTACCGCAGAAAAAAAAACCCAGATACACACTACTATATAAAACATAAACAACAAAGATTTACCGTATCGCACAGGGAACTATATTCGATATCTTCTAATAACCTATAACGGAAAAGAATCTGAAAATTTGAATCACCTGAAACACTGTAAATCACCTATACTTCAGTTTAAAGAAAAACCCTGTCCCTTTTACTCACAAACGCTTGAAATAACTTGAGACAGTTTAAGCACTGTGGATGAAGGTTGCCATAGATTGAATGTGCCCTCCCAAAATTCATATGTTGAAACCTACCCCTAGTGTGATGGTGTTAGGAGGTGGGGCCTTTGGGAGGTGAGTAGGTCATGAGGATGGAGCCCTCCTGAATGGGATTAGTGCACTTACCAGAAAGACCCCACAGAGGTGCCTTGTCCCTTCTGCCCTGTGAGGACACAGCGAGAAGACAGCCGTCTATGAACAAAGAAGCGGGTCCCTCACCAGACACTGCATCTGCTGACGCCTTGATCTTGGACCTTGGCCTCCAGCACTGTGAGAAATACATTTCTGATTATAAGCCACCCAGTCTAGGGTATTCCGTTGTCGCAGCCGAAATGGGCTAAGGTAAAGATCATTCCGGAAAGTAGTACACAGCGCCTTGACTTTGGGAATGGAAGGGCTCAGGGTCATTGTCACTCTCACAAAACTTCATATTGGAGAACGTTTTATAGCTCAGCAGCCACCTTTCAATGCATTTCCTACTTTGGTTTTTCCGACGGGACTGTAGGATAAGGCAGACGCCTTTTTTCCTGCAGGATAAGGCAGACACAGATGAGGAAACTGAGGCTCTGGCTAGAAGAGCAGAGCCTGGGCTACCATCCCCATCACTTGCTTTTCAAGCTTAGTTCAGGATCTGCTTACTCGGTTCTGCCCCCCCACCCCTGTGCTGCCCTGTGTGTTAATGAACATCCATCACCAACATCTTAGAAACACCTCTGGGCTAAGGCACTTTTTATTTTCTTGAGCCTTTTTTAGTGATTCTCCCAGATCCCTCTCCCCGCCAGTGTCAACTGTCACCTGGCACTTCCTCCCGCTGTCAAGATACTTGTCCCATATAGTATGGACTGAAAAGCTAGCGAAGGAAAATTAGTTTGTTAGAATTGTTTGGAAACAGTGTGAATACGCTCTCACTGAGATTCTGAAGGACTTTCCTAAGAGTTAGGTATATGGAAGAGGCTCGGGGACTGTACCTCCTTTTTTATTATGGAACGTTTCAAACTTATAAAAAAGGAGAGACTAGAATAATGACACCCCACCCCCACCCCCGCTGAAGCAGCCCGCCTTCTACAATTAACACGGTACATGCATTTCTTGCCTTGTTTGTTCAAAATTCCATTTTGCTCAGTTCTTGTTGAATTCTGGATTCCTGAAGTATCTGGATATTCCTGTACCATTCTTATCACTTTGAATACCCAGAGAGGACCCCTGTCATGCACCCTTTCATTTCTTAGCTGTCACTCAAGATGCTGGTATGAGCAGGTCTGAAGGGCAGTTTGCTACAAGGTTCTCGGGAAGCAGCTTGAGTCCTGCCCCATCTCCAGGCTGCACCCAGGGTCCTCACAGAGTAGTTCACGCTTCTCAGGCTCTGACCTCCAGGTGACCACAGGAGAGCATTTGCCTGACTGGGAAATCCTGCTGGGGAAGTCAGGAGGAATGTAAACCCGTGTTCTGTTTCCTCCCCAAGGTTGTTCTGGAAGGAATTTTTATTAGTCTAGAGAGTAAATAAGTATGAATTCCACCTGCTTACGACACCAAGCCTAGAAGTTTCCACATACCACCCTCTGCCTTCTGAAATCCCAAATTTGGGTAAAGTCTCTTCCAGTCTGAACCCAGCCCAGGGCACACTTGCTAGAGATGGACTCTTGACCGAAAACATTCACCAGATGGCCTCCTGTGAGCCAATCCTTCCCATGATTTTCCAAAACAGGTATCACCACCCACCCCATTTCCCACTCCCGCCGTCTGCAGATGAGGAAATGGAGTTTCTGGGAGGTGAAGTCACTTGTCCCAGCCATGTAATTAGTAAGCAAAAAAGTTGGGACTCGGATGAGCCTAATAATTATAGTCATTGAAGAGACTGTTCCTTTTCTGTTGTGATTAATTCCGAATTTATTTTTAGTCTTCAAAAGAATGGAGACTCGTGGTGGGGTTTTGTTCTGAGCCAGAAACGTGCTATTCCTGACAGTTTTCCCAGGCCAGCCCCCTTTCCCACGAGGAAACCAACAACCAGCAGCGAGGTGCATTTTTTCAAAGCTCAAGATTCCCCAGGGATTTGTGTCCGCCTAAGCGACTTTGGAGAACTATTTTCACACCTTGATAAGAGCGGCAGCACCTCCAAATGAAAACCCCAGCCTCAGCCACGCTGCTAGGGAAAAGGAATTAGGGTCTAGCTTATCTTTGGGGTAAGAGAAGCAGGCTGGATGGTAATCAAAAGCCTATCGTGTGTGTGTGTGTGTGTGTGTGTGTGTGTGTGTGTGTGTGTGTGTGTGTGTGTGTGTCTGTGTACTTCAAAGGCAGCAGAGACCAGGAGGGGCAGCAGTTCTCAGAAACCTCTCAAATTTCTTTTCTAAGCTTCCAGAGAGCCCAGCCCACGTTGGGTGGATTTTTCCAGGCTTCACATATGTTAATAGCCGCCATCGCGTTAGAGGTGGGTCTTGGCCCTGGAGGCTTGCTGTCTCTTTAATGTGGCTTTGCCTCTCTCTGCTGGGCTCCTCCGTGCATATTTTGTTGTTATTTACTCCCAAAGGGGAATATCACTTCCTTACTTCCAGCTGCCGCCAGGGTCCTGTGGGAATGGGGCAGACACTCCTTTACCACCCACCTGCCAAGGACCGATATAAAGATGGACTTCTTCTATTTCTAAATGTTATTTTTGGTCCCACAACTTACGATTTCTCTGTGGCCTTTCTTTTCCTCTCTCCTCCCCTTTCTCTTTTCTTCTCTTCATGCTTCTTTTGCAAATGAATTTCACCAGGGAAGCGGGGTCTGGCCAGAGTCTGCTCTGCCTTCAGAGCCTGGTGGGTGGGTGCATGTGGGTGGTGGATGGAGTGAGGGAAAGCAGGGCTGTCTTTTCTCCTCCGTCCTCCCTCCCTGGTCTCTCTCCCCCTCCCCTTCTCGCTTCTATCCCATCCCTTTTCTCTTATTCTATAGCCTCCGTCTCTCCCATTCCCCACAATGGCTTCCTCTCCTCGTTTATCTATGACGTCTCTGCCTTCCATTTTCTGCCTGCCTCTGGCTCCGCTTATGCTTCCCTCGACATCTTTTTAATTGGTGGTGTCTGGCCAAATAGGATGCAAATGCAAACGCTTCCGACTTATAAATTATAACGTTCTCCAGTGGTACAAAGACTACCTGAAAATGTCTGGCAACCTTAGTGTTAAGGATGGTGTTTCTCAAAGTACGATGTAAGGACTCCGGTAGAATAATACAGAGGCTTTATTAAAAAACACAGATTTCTGGGTCCTATCATAGACTCAGTAAATCAGAATCTCCAGGAATAGGCATCACTTTTAACATGCTCCTCCATGATTCTTCTTCCTTCCTTCCTTTCTCTCTCCATCTCTCTCTCTCTCTCTCTCTCTCGCTCTCTCTCTCTCTTTCTTTCTTTCTTTCTTTTTTGTGGGATCTTTCCTTGCGGCATGCGAGATCTTAGTTCCCTGACCAGGGATCAAAACCGGGCCCCCTGCATTGGGAGTGCAGAGTCTTACCCACTGGACCACCAGGGAAGTCCCCTTGGTGATTCTTATACACACTGAAGTTTCAGAATCTCTGGCTGCACCTCTGGCTCAGACTCCACATGGGAGAAGTGGGGCGAGGATAGATGGAGCTCTGAATGCTTTCTCTTCCTTGTAGGCCCAATGCCAGCTTTTTCCCAGACTCCAAGAGAACTGGACCCATTAATTTTTTTCCAAAGTCATGATTTCAAAATGCTTATTTTCAGTACACTAACTTTCTTTTCCTTCCCAGTGTCTTCTTAAAGCTGATTCTCAAGATCACCGATTCCCAAGAAATGCACAAAACATCCACTACAATGCAGGAAGACAGCGTTAGAATCTCTAATTGTGTATAATATATATTTTAATATAACTTTTTTCTTTTTTTGTGGAACGCGGGCCTCTCACTGTTGTGGCCTCTCCCGTTGCGGAGCACAGCCTCCGGACGCACAGGCTCAGCGGCCGTGGCTCATGGGCCCAGCCACTCCGTGGCATGTGGGATCTTCCCGGACAGGGGCCCGAACCCGTGTCCCCTGCGTCGGCAGGCGGACTCTCAACCACTACGCCACCAGGGAAGGGAAGCCCCTAACATAACTTTAAAAATTTTAATCTTGTGTATTATAAGATACATTAGTTTAATGGTTCATGTATTTAATTTATAAATAATAGAAATACAAATATTTGGGAGTTTTACTGATAGAGGTGCACAGTCAGTAAAGTTTGAAGAACATCGCTCTAGAATCAAGATACTATATGTTCTTTGAGGTCAGGGACTATATTATTTTCTTTAACAAACTGTACTGAAGCATAGCATCCATACAGAAAAGGGCACAGGTAAGTATACAGCCTGGAGAATAGCCCTGTGTAACTCACACCCAGATCAAAAAGTAGATTATTACCAGGATCCCAGATCCCCGCCCTCGATACCCTTCCCTCAAATAACGACTCTCCTGACTTCTCGGAATTTCATATAAATGGAATCATGCTATATGTACTCTTTAGTGGGTTTTTTGGCCAACATTACATCTGTGGGGTTCACTTACCTGTAGCAATAGTTTGTTCATTCTCGAAGTGTAAAGTTTTCCATTGTATAACTACGTCATCATTTTACCCACGCTACTGTAGATGGACACTGGGCTGTTTTCAGTTTGGGACTCTTATGAATAGTGCTGCTATGCACGTTGTATATGTCTTTCCATGAACATATGACCACAGCTCTCAGTTGGCTCTATACCTAGGAGGGGAATGGATGAGTCATAAAGGATGCTCCCTGCAGCTGGGCTAAATATCGCGTTTTCCAACGGGCTCCTCTCAGCGGTGCATGGGCACCCCATGTGCCTCAGAGCCTCATAATACCTGGTATTTTCTATTTTGTTTTTATGTTTACCACCTGGTGAGTGTATATTGTTACTTCCTTTTGATTTTGATTTGCTTTTTTTTGATGATTGATGAAGTTGAGCACCTTTTAATGTTATTGGACATTTGGACGTCTTCTTTCATGAAATGCCTGTTCAAGTCTTTTCCCTTTCCTCTATTGCATCATCCATCTTTTTCTTCTTGATTGATAGGAACTCTTTATATATGCTCCATACTTGTCTCTCTATCCCAGGCCCAACACACTCTCCATGTGATAGCACAGCCTTAATAGCTCTTCACGTCATTGCTGAATAAACTGGCCCATGGGTATGGAAGAGCATCCTTTTTTTTTTTTTAATTTTTAAAATATTTATTTATTATTTATTTTGGCTGCTCCGGGTCTTAGCTGTGGCATGCAGACTTCTTAGCTGCGGCATGCATGTGGGATCTAGTTCCCCGACCAGGGATCGAAGCCGGGTCCCCTGCATTGGGAGCACGGAGTCCTACCCACTGGACCACGAGGGAAGTCCCAGGGCATCCTTGTTGAATGAATGAGGCCTTTGCATATTTTTGTTTATTTTTTGGTTTATGTTAGCAGCTTTACTGAAGTATAATTTACATACCAAAAAATTTACTTGTTTTAAGTGTACACTTCAATGATTTCTGGAACTGTGCAGAACCATTACCACAGCCCAATTTTAGAACATTGTCATCACCCCAGAAAGAAACTTCCTGTCCCTTTGCTTACTCCCTATTCCCACTTCCATCCTCAGGCAACTGCTAATCTCTTTACTGTCTCTATAGATTTGCCCTTTCTGGACATTTTATATAAATGCAATCACACAATACTGGCTTCTTTCACTTGGCATGGTGGACGTCTTTGCGATGCATCCTGTATCAGTACTCCATTCCTTTTTGTGGCTGAGTGAGTAGTCCATTGTATGGGTATACCACATCTCTGTTCATCAGTTGATGGGCATTTGGATTATTTCCACTGTTTGGCTCTTAGAAATCGTGCTGCTGTGGATACTCACTGCGAGTTTTTGTGTGGTTATTTGTCTTCATTTCTCTTACGTAGATACCTAGGACTATTGCTGGGTCATACGGTAAATTTCTGTTTAATTTTTTAAGAAATTGAAATCCTTGTACTTCTCTGCCATCCATAGGCTGCTGGTGCAAGGGCATATGAGACTGTCTCAAGTAGAAAAGAAACGTCCACCAGCACATAGATATCAAGTGCACAGTGTGGAGAGAAAGCTAAGAAAAAGGGAGCAAAGCCTGATCTTGGGAGTTTACAGTCTAATCCAGATGTTCTAACACATGTGTTTATAGAGTAACTTGGCAATATGGAAAATCTGAATCTGCAAAAAGGTCCAAACTATCTGCGCAAAACGAATTGAGGAAGTACTGAATGCCTACTTTTTGCAATGTTAGGCTTTAGGAGGGATAGATGGAAACTGAAAACAAACATGTTATCCTTCCCCTGAGTTACTAAGCATCTAATCAGTAATGTAAGACTTAGTTATCAAAGAAGTTAAATAATTAGAGAGTTAAATACAAGTTCAAGATAATAACAGAAGATTTGGGTGGGGGAGGAAGGCAAGGAGGAAAATAGATAAGGGAGAAACTCATCTTTCCTTCAAGATCTTTTGAGAAAACAGAAACCCAGAGTGTGTTCCTTTAAAATTTTTGGCATTCCGAAGATGTAAGGGTTTCCACTTCTATTATTGCCCTGGAAATCTTAGTTCAAAAAGAAGTGTTGGATAGTAACTAACCAGGACCATTGGGCTAGGTAGATGATAATGACTGCTAATATTTGAGTACCTGAGTGCCAGCCATTGCTCTAAACAGTTTACATTTTTACTCATTCAATCCTCTTAATAACTCTATGATAGAAATACTACTATCATCTTCTAATGATGAGGAAAACGAGGCTCAAAGAGGTTAAGTACATTGCCCAAGGGCACACAGCTAGAAAATGGCAGAACTGAACTTTGGATACAGGGAGTCCAGAGCCTATACGTTTAACCACCTCAAGTCCTATAGTCCAGCTGTTGGATTCAGTCTCCAATCACAGATGGGGAAATAGACCCAGAGGTGTCAGGGGATTTATCTGAGATCAGGGACAGGAGTTCCACTGACTGCTAGTGCCGTCTTACTTGTATTGAGAGTGACATTGGGTATCACCAGAGAGTCCTTTAAGATGCTATTTGTGGATGAGCCACAGTGCATTTTCTGACTCCGGCAGAGTGGACCAGAGGAAGCAGTGCTCCATGTACAATAAGCCAGGTCTGATCTCTGCTGTTGACCAGCCATATAATGGTGGGCAAGTCATGCCCTCTGAGTCCAGTTTTTCTACTTGGAAAAAGTAGAAAAGTAGTACTTGTAGTTTTTCTACACCAGCTCATAGGACTACAGGAATAAAATGAGAGAACTGAAGGAGTTGACAGCCATGATCAATTTTGGTGCTGCAGGACTGTTTGGGGCCGGTCATTTGGAACTGAAGTGTATGGCATGCTGTGTCAGCTGAAATTTCACAAGTCCAGACTGGATCACAGGTTGTTTACAGGTACCCCAGAGGAGTCTGGATTGCAGGAAGGCTCTGGACCAGCCATCCTGACTTGAACTGGGCCATATCATCAGATATGAAACCTCAGGTCAGCCTGCACAAATGCCCCTGATATAGGGCATTTTAGTCCCGTTTAAGACTTTGATTAGGTCAGTTACTTTTTTAAAAAATTAATTTTTAATTTAATTTTATTTATTTTTGGTTGCATTGGGTCTTCGTTGCTGTGCGTGGGCTTTCTCCAGCTTCCGTTGTGGTGCGAGGGTTTCTCATTGAGGTGGCTTCTCTTGTTGCGGAGCACGGGCTCTAGGCGTGCGGGCTTCAGTAGTTGCGGCACGCAGGCTCAGTAGTTGTGGACTGCGGGCTCCAGAGTGCAGGCTCAGTAGTTGTGGCGCATGGGCTTAGTTGCTCCGTGGCATGTGGAATCTTCCCAGACTAGGGCTTGAACCCGTGTCCCCTGCATTGGCAGGCGGATTCTTAACCACTGCACCACCAGGGAAGCCCAGGTCAGTTACTTTTAGTGACTGTTTTCTGTATCAAATTTTGCAGCTCTGCTTTAAGGGACTCTTAGTGGTGACCGTGGTCAAGAGTTTGTTTCCCCATGATTGTAGACAAGCAAGGGTTTGTGAATTTGCAATTGATGGAATATGATAAACAATCTTCATTTGTCACCTTGCCCATGGCCAGAGGCCAGGCTGAGGCTGTTAGGGCAGATGGCTTAAAGGCAGAATTTGGTTCAACAGTGATTCTCAAAGCTAGGGTGGGCCTGGGCATGAGCATTTAACATTACTCAGGTGACTCTAATGAGAACCACTGATTCAAAGTGTGGAAAGAGATCTTAAGGCTCTCGTAGCCCAGCTGGGCTGGTTTTGTAAAGGGTATCTACGGAAGCACAGTGAGAGATGAGGGTGGGGGAGGTATCGTGGAGGGCCTGAAATGCACAGGCTGAGAAGTCTAAGTTTAATGTAAAAGGTAATAGGGAGCCATGGAAGGTTACTGAGCAGGATGTAAGGGCAGGCAACTAGGAGTATACAGAGAGATTAAAGGGTTCGGCTGTTTACAGTGTAGGAAATGGAATTTAAGTTTTCCTATAGAGTAGGCGAACAAAGAAAGCTTTCTTTTACTCCTAGGCCATCAGTTCAAGGTCAGCTTCCTTCAGCACCCAGGTCCACTGGTACCAGCAGAGCAGGAGCTTGTCCCTAATGAATTTTGTAGGTACCTGGCACATTGCGTGGAACGTGGCAGCCTCCCACTAATGTCTGTTGACTGAGTGAACGAGTGTAGACTCCTCAGCCTGGCCCATCTCGATTTCAGGAGAGCTGGTACCCTGGGCCAGCCTCCCCTTTGCACGCACAAGCGACGGGGCCTGCTCCTCTCACCTTCCCCTCTTCTCCTTTTATCCGTAGTGATCGCCTTCCAATTCTACCAACTCGGATTCCGACTCCGTCGCCTCGCCGCTCGGTCCCTCCGGTGTAACCCGCTGCCACCTGGCTTCCCGGCTCAGGCGCCCGGCTTCAAATCTGTCTCTCACCCATTGTCCAGTTTCCGGTGAGTCAAGTTCAACCCCAGGTTCAACCCCTAGTGACGGCCACAAACACATTCCCTCACAGGCACCCCAGAGGAGGCGCCCGCCCACCACCGGCCACGAGGCCTACAAAACGCGTAGAGAGGGGCGTTTCTATCCCCGCGGCTTTCGGTGGTGCGGGTGTGAGCCGGGAGACCCCTCCCCAGTGACCCGCCCGCTCGGCTAAGGAGCGCCCGGCCCTCAGAGGGCGTGGCCGCCCCGGTCCAGCCCCCGCCCAGTCCCGCCCCCTCGCGCCGAGAGAGCCCCCGGCAGGCTACCCGGCCGCCAGCCCCTTCTCCACGTCCGCCGCCACTCCCTCGCCGCGGAGCGGGGCCGAGGGGGATGCTCCAGGTCCCACCTCCGCGGGGAGCTGCGCATTTCCGCGCGCCAGGGCCGCCCCGGCTCTGGCCGGCCCTCGCGGCGGCCGCCCGCGTTCCGCGTCCCCGGGAAGTTGTCTCCGGAGCCCGCGGCGCCTGGGTCTCCTCCCCCTGAGCCCCGCCCCCCCCGGCCCGAGCTGGGAGCCGCGAGCCGCCCGGCCCGGGGGCGTTGCCGCTCGCTCCGAAGCCAGCAAGTCTCAGCTTCCCTGCGCGGGGCGCGCGTCCCCCGCCTAGCCGGGGACCCCCGCGCACCCCCGAGACGGCGCGCGCCCAGAGCGCGGGAGCCCGGAGCACCGGGCGCCTGGGACCCCGCGGAACCGCTGCCCAGACTGCGGGGCTCGGCAGGGATGCAGGCTGCGCTGTGAGCCCGGGCGCCAAGGCCATGTCCGGCGCCCGCTGCCGGACCCTGTACCCCTTCTCCGGGGAGCGGCACGGCCAGGGGCTGCGCTTCGCCGCGGGCGAGCTCATCACGCTGCTGCAGGTCCCGGACGGCGGCTGGTGGGAAGGCGAGAAGGAGGACGGGCTCCGCGGCTGGTTCCCGGCGAGCTACGTGCAGTTGCTGGAGGTAAGGGGCGAGGGCCGGGGCTGGGAGACCGGCGCGCTCGCATACCTGTTGCCTGCGCCCGGGAGGCCGGAGCCGCCCCTGCCCGAGGGGCGCCCCGTGGGCCGCCGATGCGCGCCCGACCCAGAGCCGCGCGCTCCTGGGGGTGGCGGAGGCGGCGGGCGCCTCTCCGGGCGTGGGCAGCGCGGGGCTCGCCCTCCGCGCGCTCCCCGTGCCGGGCCTCCCGAGTACATCGAGGCCGCCCTGAGGAAGCGAGAACTTGTTGCCAGCGTGAGTTCGGGAGCTGGCGGGCGCGTTCCGGCGGTGGCCGGGGCCGCAGAAGGGTTGCGGCTTCCGGCGGTCCAGGGAAGACGCACGGAGGATGGGGCTGGGGAAAGTGGCACCGCTTGGGCCCCGGAGCCCCGAGCCTGACGACCCGTGGACGGTCGTCCTGCGGCGGGTCAGCTGCCTGGCCGCCTCCGGGCCGCCCACTTACTGGTCAGCTGAGCCTGGCTAGCCACCAGCCCGAGCCCCGTCAGCAGGCTTGATCCAGGGGTGCTGCAGCCCCCGGCCAGCGCCCCGTCCCCTGGCCCAGCTCTCCGCGGCCAGGGTTCAGAGCCTGAAAAGTGGCCTGTCCTGGTGTTCTGGCCTGGCCCCGGGCTTCACAGGACCTGCTGAGCCAAGCTGGCTGTTTATCGTCTGGGTGACAGTTGGGAGGCCTCCATGTCCTCTCATCGCCAAGCTCATGGTCATAGCCTGAGTGGGATTCTAAGTTCCCCAAGTCCTTTGGTGGCGTGTGGGGTGGGCTTTTACAGGGTGTCTCCTTTAGTGAAGGGCTGCCCGACCCCAAGATTGTTGTGAAGGCTGTGAGTAGACGGAAGTATTCTGGCAAAACTGTCCAAATCATAGAGACTAAACAGATTAATAATTTACCCTCCCCCCCACCTACTTCACAAAGAACAAAGTAGCAAATTTTGACTGAAAATGCTCAGTGCAACTCAAAAAAGACAGAAAGCAAGCTAGATAGAGGTGAAACGGTTATGGGTGAGTTTGCCTGAGAAGTATCCTGTGGAAACCTTATCAAAATAGAGCCTGGCCTCTTAGAGGTACGTGATGTTTCTTTCAGGTCCAGAGAACAAAATCCCTCCTACGTGGATTAGTAGCATTTGACCGAGTTGAGGCTGGAAGGAGCCTTCCTGGGCTGTCAGTGCCTAGGAGAGGTTCAGGTGTTCCTCAGCTTTCGTAGTTCCCTTCCTGAGATTCAGGTGTGGAAGAAAGCAAGTGAATTGCTTCTTACGAAGACCCGGAGCCTCCTTGTTTCTAGCCCAGCAGCCCTGGCAGAGACTCCTGTCGTAGAGTCCTCTGGTGGCCACGCTTTTCCAGGAAACACTGATGTGGAAATTTGGCTGTTGGATGTCTGGTGAGGAGTGTCCCTGGCTGGACTCAGCCAGCTGTGTGTTGGGTGGGGGTGAGACTGGTGGGTTTGTCGGCTGTGTTAGCAAGAGTGAAGTGCCTTTGCTTTTTCTTCCCAGGGGGAAAGGGAGGGTGAATCAGACCACCCAGGGCACAAGCAGAATGATCAGCTAGGACAGCTGTGGGTGTGTCAGTCACAGTTCGTGGCATGTGTGTTGCCTAAGGTGCTTTCAGACAAGTACCCATCTGTGTGAGTAGTACCCCTAGAGGGGCTTACGTTTGTTAAGCACCTATTAGGCACCAGGCATGGTCCATACAGTGTCACCAATTCCCCACACAGCCCTGGGAAGGGGGAGGCACTGTCCCCATTTTACAGGCAGGCAAACTGAATGTGAGACAGGTGAAGGCAGTTGGCCAGGGAGTAATGCTTGCGTAGCTGGTTAGCAGCTCAGCTGGCTGAATGCTACCCTCTGCGCCTGTGTCTCTTTTAAACCCAGTATCCTTGGCCCAGCTGTACCAGAAGGCAAGTAAAGAAAGGGTCTGGATCCCTGTGGGAAAGGGCCAGTGCAGCTCCCGAGGTCCACCTGCCAGTGACCACATCCATAAGGGAGGCGGAGATGCTGGGGCTCCAATGAGGGCAGCTGCTCCTTCCTACCTGGAGCATCTCTCCTGCGAAGCCTGGAGTTTGATTTCACTCAGAGCCCGCTGGTTTTCCCACAGGTGGAGACAGGAGTGGGCCTGAGCCCCGCGACTCTTTTCAGAGCCAAAGCAGACGCATCTTCCACAGGGAGGATCATAGATCAGGCCCTTTTGTCTGTGGGAACCTCTTCCCTGAGAGGCTGGACCTCAAGGCTGAGGCTGGGGAGGGATGGAGGAGATGCAGGTAGGGTCCCTTGGAATGGGGTGACTCCCCAGAGACAGGCTGGGTTAGGGGAGAATGCAGAACTCCTGAGGGGGTTGCCGGCGGTGGGCTGGCCAGCATATGGCACTGGAGGAGTGCCAGCCAGGTGTTAGTGCAGAAGCCAGGAGGCCAGAGGAGGGCCCACTTACTAGAGCTGGGAAGCCTCTGCTAGTGGGCGCCTGGCACTGAGCTTGCTGGGGGCATGGAGTTCAGAAGGCCAGGGGAGCTGTCGCAGATACAAGTACAGACAGGAGGGGCTACACCAGACTCCTGCGGCAGGAGTGGGACGGTGGGTGTACAGCTGAGGATGGCACTGCCAGCATAACCCCCACCCCAGTGCACCGTTTGCTCTCTGGCGGAAAGAGTGATGTCAGGAAACCCCATCTTGGCAAGAGTGTGCTAAAGATTGAGGGCAGTGTGTGCAAAATGCACACGCCCCAAGGATTTCCTCCTTGTTCATGTGAAAAAAGGGGAACTGAGAGGCCCTGGTTTGCAGGAAGCATACCCCGTGGCGGGGAGTTGCGAGCTAACTGAGAGGGCCCAAAGATCCACCCTGGTGGCCTGCCCCTGCGGAGAGGCCAGTTTGCTGGAGGTTCTGGTCCTGGTTCCTGGGGAAATCACTTTGGTCAAGACCCCAAGGAAATGGGGGGACAGGGCAGAGCATACTTGGCTTACAGAGGGCGGCCTCCAGGAAAACCTCGGCCAAGCAGAGCTGGGGGGAGCCCTGGTGGGCAAGGACTGGCCACAAGGATCCTGCTATTCAGTGAGTGGGGCAGCCTTCCAGAGGGTGCCAGGTGAAGGGGAGCCAGCTCCTCCCAGAGAAGGGAGGAGGCCTAACAGATAAGACCCACAGCTGCCCAGGAGTTATCAAGGCCCTTAGATAAAAGCCGCCAGGAACATCTTTCTTGAGGGTCTGTTCAGCCATGAAGAGGTCAAGGATCTGAGAGAGACGTGGTCTAGGAGGAGCTGAGGTGATGCTCTTCCCTCGAATGAAGGGAAGAAATGAGGGCTTTGGAAGATGCTGTAAGGCATCTGCAAAACCCACCAGAGCTTTTGGGAAATAATTCTGGAGGGTGATAAGATTGGAATGCCTACGCAACAGAGCTGTCCTTGACGGAGGTGCTGTTCTCAGAATCCACGATCTGGCTGCAGGGTCGCTTGCAAGGTACTCAAGAGGTACCAACGGAATATGACACTGTCAGCTGAACTAGTCAGCTGCAGAGGCTCACCCCTGCACCTCCTTCTCTTCACCTTCCGTTCTCCCCTTTGGGGTTCAGGTGATCGTGCCGTGCGCAGGAGTTTATAGGGTGTGGCTGGGGCGGAGAGATGTGGGGCTGGGGAAGTGGGCTGCGCTGTGGATCCTTACGGGGTAATATTTTATCCATTGCTATGTAATAAGCCACCGCAGAACAACCATTTGTTATCATCTCACACATTTCTGTGGGTTGACAGGGCTCAGCCGGGCGCTTCTTCTGCCGTCGATCTCGGTGTCTCTCACGCATTTGCAGTTAGATGGTGGCCGCAGCTGGGGTCCTGGAGGCTCAGCTGGGCTGGCACCTCCAAAATGGTGTCTTCACTCACATGCCTGGTGCCTTCCATATGGCCTTTCTCTCTGTGTGGTGTCATCCTCGGGTGCCTTTCTGCATGGCCTTTCTCTTCAGCAGGGCAGTTGGAGTGTTTAACGTTCAGGCTTCTTAACACAAAAGTGCAAGTTGCCAGGTCTTCTTAAGGCGTAGGCTCAGAACTGGCGCATCACTTCTACCACATTCCACGGGTAAAGTGAGTCACAGTGTGGGAGGGCGGTGCATACAGGTGTGTATACAGCGAGGCAAGGTTCATTGAGGCTGTTTTGCAGACTAGCTACCTCAGAAGGGTAGGGAGAACACCCTGGGACAGATGATCCATTAGAGAGGAAGCAGTGCCAGGCCAGACCCTTGAGAGAGCCTGGGATGGGGGTGGGTAGAACGAACAGATTTGGCCATTCTGCTAGGAAATTCTCCATTGCCATCCTTGGAAGTTTTTGTTGTTCGTTGTTCGTTTTTGTTTTTAAAGATGCCAGGGATTTCTTTATAAAGGCCACACAATAAATGGTGCAGCTGATTTTGAAACTAGATTTTCCTGTCCCTGAAGCCTGGGTCTGTCCCCTGGGCCACTGACGGACCAGCCCAGCTTATACAGGGCGGGGCTGTTTGGTGCTGGTTGTTAATGGACATGGTGCATCCGAGCTGCCTGACATCTAGTAGATGCTTGATATGTTATACAAATTGATTTTAATACAGGGCCTTCCTTTCTGTTACGTGGAAATTACCTAAAATGGGTGTGACCTTGTTCCTCACACCCGTATTTTTTAAGGTGGTCGTCAGCTCTTTCACAAAAGGCATAATTAGGGCTGGTGGTTTGCGGAGCATGTAGCTGTGATCGAAAAGATTAAGGTGCTTTCTGCCATCTTCACGAAGTCATCCTGCCCTTTGATTTGGGGGCTGTGGCCCGCGTTTGTGGCTCCTGTGCCGTGTGAAACTCTACCTTTGGCCCGTACTCTGTCTGCCTCTGACCCGGAGGGGCGTCCCCCCTCTGCAGTGCTCTGTGCTGGTCCGGTCAACTGGCACCCCTCAGGACTTCAAAGCAGTCGGCAGGGCTTGTCGGATTCTCTGGATTCGGGGCATCTTCACAAAAGTTCCCTTAGCAACAAATCGGCAGGAATCCCTGACATCTGTTAACCACCACATGAATCCCTGCAGTCCATTACCAGCTGGAAACATGAATGGGATGCTGACCCGCTTGTACTCTTCCCAGCCTGAAAAAGCCCAGCTTTTATCTGACAGCCTGGTCGACCTCGTCTACGAGGACGGATGCTGGTCCCTACGTGGCCGGTGAAAGAAGAGGTTTGGTAAACCAGGAAGGCTCGGATACCGGTTAGGTGTCCGGATTTTTGTCGGGCCGCTCCAGGGGACGGCGTTCTCCCAGCTGCCCGCTTATCACTCCCAGCAGGCAGGCGGCACGTGACGAGCTTTCCACCAGAATGTCAGCACGGGTCCCCCGGTCCTTAATTGCACGAGTAGATTCCACTCTTGCCTACAGCGGCAAGGCTTCTGGGTGGTGTTTGCCCCGTGGAGAGAAGTAGAAATGGTGGCCAGCAGCTCGACCTGGCTTGTCCTTTGGAAGACCAGAGCATGGGTGACACTGTGTAGGTTCAGTTGCGACAGGTGTGTGAATTGTGCCAGGTTCGTGTAGATTCCTCAGAGGACTCACCCACCTCCTCCCTCCACATTTAGTGTCTCTCCTGTCTTCCATCTGGTAAAGATCTGTTTGATTAGGTTAACTTCCCGGTTCACTGTGTTCCCCTCGGTTCTTGAGCTGGTCTCCAGACTCAGTCCCCAGGGACTTACATGTCCAAGCTAAACTCTTAATCGCTCCCTTCCTTTCACCCTCTTTTCCCCCCGCCCTCCAAACCCTTGTGCATGTCGCCACCATCTCTCTACCACGTCACCTGACTCTGCCCGCCTCTTACCTTTTCTCTCCTGTTCATTCGGGTGGCAAGCCTGGTCTGCTCTCCCTGAGAAACGTTTCTCAGGGCCTTCTCCTTCTTCACCTGCATTGGCAGACTTTTTCTGTAAAGGGCCAGGAAACATGTTAGGCTTTGCAGGCCAAGAGGCACACTCGAGTTACAGCTGCATCACTGGATGTGCAGTGCGCTGCAGGCAGTGAGAAGCCGTGAGAGCGCCCATATGGTCTCTGTCACAGTGGCTCAGCTCTGCCCGCGGAGCACGAAACGGCTAGAGAGGAGCCCCAAACCGACGGGTGTGGTTGGGTTCCGATAAAACTTTATTTATGGACACTGAGGTTTGAATTTGTGCCTTGCAATATCCTTCTTCTTTCGCTTTGTTTTCAACCATTTAAAGATGGATAGGCCATTCTTAGCTGATGGGCTGTGTGTAGTTTGCCAGTCCCTGTTCAAAAGCTGATCATTCATTCAACAACCCCTAACTGAGTGCCGACGATGGGCTGTGAGCACTGCTGGAGGTGAAGCAGTGATAAGGCATAGAAAAGACGCTTACCTTTTAGTTGGGGAGATGGTAAACTAGCAAAAAAAAAAAAAAAATATATATATGTATGTATACTTTTAAAGTGGTATGGGGCCAATAAAACAGGGTACTGTGACAAACTAGGGGTGTGGGGTGCAGGAAGGGAGGGGTTCCAGAAACTGTCAGAGAAGGCTTCCCCAAGGAGGGTATGCGTGAGCAGAGACCTGCGTGATGCCCAGGAGCCAGCCGTGTGAGGATCTGGGGCTATGTGTGAGTATTTGCACTACAGATGCAGGTAACCCTGAAGAGCGGTGTATGTTTGGTAGATTTGAGAGAACCAGAATATTCCAGAATGGTTAGAGCGCAGGGAGCGAGGACAAGAGAGGTTGGGGTGGCAGGGAGGCAGGTTAAGTTGGATAGTTGTCTCTCCCCCCGCCCCCATATATGTAACTTGATTTTTCTCTACGAACTTGTATTTTGAATCGCTATCCTGCGTGGCGGAAGAAATGAACTGTCGAATAATTTGAGGTCGCTTGCCTTTCCCCAGGTTTGCATTTATGGTCTGGGGGGCTTAACTGCAAAATCATCATTCCAAGGGCCCAGCTGTTCCTTGATGTCCTTTGGGCATCTCCTGAGCTGTGCTCCCCGCGTGGGTCTCTGTCTATCCATACTTTTGCCAGAGACAGTCTCCTGTCTGAAGGGTCCCTCCCTCTCCTCTTTCTCAGCAGTTTTTGGGAGGACAAAATTGGAGTGTCATTCTCTGACACTGACTGAAGCTTCTTTTGCCTCCACTGGTGTGTTGGTAAATGTTTAACAATCAGCTTTGGCGGATGGAGGGTGGGAGGTGAAGTGAGAGAAGTTCTGATTTGTCGCGTTTGCCAATTTCTGGGGTGTAAGTACTCCTGCCATGGCTGATTTGAAGCTACCAGTGGCTTCTTTTAATTGAATACGTTTGACATGCCATCTTGTGTAAAGTTAAGGTATACAATGTGTTAATTTGATACATATATATATTGTAATATGATAGCGATATTTAGCACCTCTGTCACATTCCCTGATTATCCTTCCTTTTTAGTGGTTGGTAGCTTTCGGTTTGATTGATGGGTTGGCGTGCTCTGATTTGTTTTGGAAAGCTCACCTGGGCTGTAGTGTGGAGGATGGATTTGCAGAGGGTAGGGAGGGAAGCAAGCAGACGAGTTAGGAAGCTGGGAGCAGGCTGGTGGGAGTGGAGGTGCTGAGAGAGAAGTGGATGGAACTGGAATGTATTTTGAGGGTTGAGTCAAAAGGACTTGCTGGTAGATTGACTGGGGAGGGCGAGGGGGCCTCACCTCTGCAGGTGAGTTGTGATGCACTGTCCCTGTGGTAATGTCCTCATCCGTGAATCGCCCATTCTGCCACCAGAGACCTTTTCCTTTAAAAAAAATGAGGTAAAAGGCTAACTAAAATTGTGAAAAAGTTAATGTCCTTAATGCAGAAAGTTCTTTTATAAGTTATTTTTTAAAAAAAGCCCAAAAGGAACACATCAGTACAAGAACGGGCAATGAACTTGGATAGACACTTTATAATAAAAGATGCAAAGTTGTCAGCATATTCAGTCTCACTAGTAGTCCAAGTACTGCACATTTTTAAAAAAGGTAGCCTTAATGAAAAGTGTCAAAATAAAAAAAAGAATGAGTATTGGCAAGGGCGTAAGAAAATTGCCGTGTGCTTCCTGGAGTGTAAATTGGCAATATACCTTAAAACCTTAACAGCGTACGTGCCCTCTGATCCAGCAATTCCACATCTAGAAATGTGGATTCAGAAAGCATCTGGTAGGTAAGCTGTAAGCCTCAGAATACCCATTGCAGCCTGTTTCTAATATAGCTCAACTGGCCACCCCCTACCTGTCTACCAAGAGGAACTGGTTAAAATAAGATTCACCTGTTCTTCACACAAGGGGCTCAGCAGAATTTTAAGAATAAAACATTTTTGTCAGTGATGCTGAGTGTTTTCATGGAGTTAGCATGGTTCAGATTTCACCTTATGACAAGGCAAAAAGAGACGGTGTTTCCAAGAATGAATTGCTTTTTAAGGGCAGAGACTGTGTCCCATGCACCCTTCTGTGCAAAGAACAGGTTGAAGGAATACTTGCCTGGCCCAGGGCCACGTTCTTTTAGATATCCTTAGTAACAGCAAATCTTTGTCTTTCGAGGGGTGAATTTGATTTTTTTGGAAACAGCCAAAATTCTTTTGGAGCCACGTCTGGTGTGTCTGTATGTGTGACTGTCTATCACCTTGTTGAGAAAAGGATGTAAAGCAGCTTACCAAAAAGCATACGGTATGGTAAGATAAAAGCATTAGTATGTGGGGAAATCTGGGGAAAGGAGAAAAGAAGATGATGGTTGGAGTGAAGTCTGAAGAGTGTAGAAGGTAATCGAGTTAAGTAATGCTGTCTGGGATTTAAAAAGAGGTCCTATCCTCAAGTCATGTTGCGTTTAAGCGGATCTCAATGGGGGAGTAACAGAGATGCTCTGAAGATGGCAGTGTTGGGGGCTTACATGCTGTGTCAGTCAGGATGGGTTAGGAAATGCTGCCATAACAAACAGCCCCCAAATCTCAGTTGGTTTGGGGCTGCAAGACCAGGACCCAAGATGAGGGAGCAACCAGTGTCTGTAATCTCGCTGCTGATCAACAGCACGTGGTTCTTAAAGCGTCTTCCCGGAAGTGACACGTGGCATTTGTGCTCAGATCTCATTGATGAAAGCCCAGCCACACCTAACTTCAAGTGGGTGGGGAAATGCAATCCTGCCGTGTGCCCAGAAGGAGAGAAGGAGTGAGCTGAATGTATGTGGACAGCTCTGGTGACCACCAGGTGTGTCCTGACTCAGGGGGATGCCCCGTTTCTGTTCCAGTTTAATCTCAGTATTTTATGGCCATGCCTAGAGTGGTGCTTCTCAAGCTGATTTTGATGCCTCTGGAGCAAGGCTTCCGGATCTTGTTGGATGCAGATTCTGGCTCAGTAGGTCTGGGTGAGGCTTGGGACTCTGCAGCAGTCTGACGAGCTCTCTTGGACTTCAGCCTCAGCAGGTGCCCATGGCTCCTGAGACCAGGACGAGCTCTTACTGTGCTTTCAAATCAGCTCCCCCTCCCACAAGCTCTCCTGGCATCTAGCACGATGCTGGGCACACCAGTGATACTTGGCCTGATCCCAGACTTCCTGTGATTTTTTTTCCTTTGCGGTAAATACATCTGTCAACGTTTGGTTCAACAAAAACAAATATTTATTTTTGAGCACCTACCGTGTATGCCAGGCTTTCAGCAAGTCTCAGGGGAGAAGTCGAGACCTGGAGCCAAGGTCTTCTCTGGAGTGTGCCTCGGGGATGTGCCAGCCCCTCCAGGTGACTCTGGCAGGTGATTTCTCTAAGAGACTTCAGTTTCACACTTGTTCTGTTGGAATGAAAGCCCTTCCAGACATTCTGCATCCATTGTTCTTTCTCAAATGCCTTCATTCCTCCACCCTTCTCATTCGCTCCTCAGATGCACAGGGAACTCCCGGATTAGTCAACAAAAAAACCTAATTAAGTTGTAAAAACTCTTTAGAGATGATATTTCAAAAATTCTACAGAAATGAGTCCTTGTCCTAATTTAATCATAACAGAGGCTCCTTATTTTAGCAGTGGTTCATGGAAGAGTGTCATTTGTTTTTGATTCACAATATAATGTAGAAATAGAAATAGGAAGTTGGAGGCCACTGTTCTCATTTAGCAAGTGTTTTATTGATAAATAGCTACAAGCCTTTGTGGTGTTTGGAGTGAAATATAAAACTCTGTTGAGTTTTGGATAATCAAGGACATACTTCACACAAAATCTACTAATCTGGTACTCAGTCTAATATTTTCGTATTATAAAGAAGGTCCTGGATGCCTGGGGCCTCCCGCTTGGTGTGGGCACGTAGAATCTACCTGTACAACATTACCATGTAGGACATTAAGGACAGCACTTCTCACGTATTAAGGTGCATGCAAATCACGTAGGGTTCTTGTTAAAAGGCAGATTTGGATTCACTGGGTCTGGGGTGGGGCCTGAGACTCTGCATTGTCTACCTAGCTCCCAGGTGACGCTGATACTGCTGGCCTCTGAGCCACAATTTGAGTAGGAAAGCATTTGAGTACCCTAAGGGGTTTTAAAGTTTGCAAGTCATGATTAAATTCTGGAATTAGATTGGATTTAGTTTACTTTCTTTTTCCTTCACGGATTATGTGAGGCTACACAGGGTCAGGGAAGGAACACAGGTTTTGGAATTAGACCTCATTTTGAGCCTATTTAATCCGAGAAGAGAGGTATGGAGATGGTAAAAAGGTAGGATGGGGGAGGGTGGTAGCCGGTGTTCCAGTTTGCCCAGAGGGGTCCCTTGACCACAGTTACGGGGTGGAGGTGGGGCTTAGGCATGTTTTACCATGGCCAGATGAGGCAGAGAGGTTGCGGGCTGAGTGGTGAGTGACATGCGCATGGTAGTAGGCCCAGGGTCTTGACTGCAGTACGAACTTGATGGCAGAGAGAGAGCCCGGGGTGGTCTTGCCAGATACCGACTGTGTTAAGAAAAACATGCAGTGGGGATGTGGCCACCACATCTCAAGGCAGTTTATCGGTTCCAAGGGGATGCTGGATGCATTGCGTGGTTTGGTTTGTGGGCTGGAACGTGAGCCCTGCGGCTACCACTGGTGTGCACTGCTCTGTGTTCAGAGACGGGGGCAGAACCTCCCCCCATGTGGGCCGCAGAGCTCAGGGCAAGAGTCTGGCAGCTCTGGGTTCAAATCCTGGCTCAGCCCCTGCTGCCTGGGCGAGTTGCAGAATCAGGATTCCTAAGTTTCCTAGGGATCCTGTGAGGGTAGCTGGCATCTTGTATATACTCTGTTAGTGGAGTTTACATCCCACATGTTCTAGGGATCATGCCAAGTTGAATGCTGAGAGCTGCTCGTTAACTGGGCTTCCATTGATGAGGTGCTGCTGGGTGAGAGAAACCTCTTTCCCTGGGCCCCTCTGAGATCAAAGTACAAGGCTGCCTGGTTGCAGCACCGTGGTCAAGGCTTTCTGGACTTCCCTGGCCGTCCAGTGGTTAAGACTCCGCGCTTCCAGTGCAAGGGGCATGGGTTCTATCCCTGGTTGGGGAACTAAAGATCCCACATGCCGTGCGGCACAGCCAAGAAAATGAAAATTAAAAAAAAAAAAAAAAAAGGCTTTCTGACCCATGGGTACAGATCACCTGAGCGTCTTACTAAATGCATGTTTGGATTCTGAGGGTCTGGGGTGAGGCCTGAGAGCCTGCATTTCTCAAAAGGTCTGACGAGGAGATGCTGCTGGTTTGGGCCCACACTTCGAGTAGCACAACTGGAGAGCACCTCGGGGGGTGTTTCAGGAACTGCTGCATGATGGTTGCCACTGCCCAGGCTGGGCTAATTAGTCTTAATTGCTTCTTACCTGGGTCAGATAGGCCTCCGGCTGTCCGGACACACCCCGAAGAGGCTCTTATAATGAGAAAAAGGCTGTTTGTCGGGAGAGGTTGCTAAAGGACTCAGACATACCTTTTCATCTTGGCTGGTCCTGGGCCAAAGGCAAGGTTTGCTTCAAGGGCCTGGATGGAAATTCTCTTCTGAAAGCGTTGTTATGTGCCTCAGAACAACAGGGCCGGTGTTCTAGGGTTCGGAACCGGAGACGGTGGTTAGTGCCGCAAAGCAGGCGTCCCCCACAGCTCCTGGGTGGAGCCCTCAGGTCTACACTGTTCTGCACTTGGCCTCTCTCCTCTTGCCTGGATTACTGCCGTGGTCCCTAACAGCAGTGGCTGCTCCTTTGGTCCCTTGGTGATGTCCATTCTCCGTAGTGACGCCACAGTGATTTTTCTAGCCAGTTTGACCACGGAACGCTCCTGCTGAAGACTTTCCTTAGCTTTTTGGTTGCCTTTATGATATAATATGACTTAGCTTTGCTTACAAGGCCCTTTATAACCTGGCCGCTGCCTCCCTCCCCAGCCGTGTTTTTAGCATTTCTCCGGATGCGTGATGCTGGGAAGTAGGAGCGTCATCTTGTCCATAAGGCGCAGCAAACCGTGCTGGGTCACCCTTGAGACAGGAGGGAAGGGGGCAGGGCACAACCGTTAAAACAGTGACGCAGCAGTTGAGGACACGACATAAACTGGTTAGAACCTACTAGGCCCAAGATAGCGGATGATGTGACTTCCGGTGCTTAGACCTCGAGCCTTATTATGCACTCATTGTAATATTAGCATGTTAAGGACACGCCCACTGGCACCATGGCAGTTCGAGGCCAAAAGTGGGCGGTGCCCCAATTCCTGGAAATCCCCATCCCTTCTCCAAGATAGAATATTCCTCCCACTCATTAGCATATGAAATTACCCAGCCCATAAAAACTAACAACCCCATACACCCTGGGACCTGTCTCATTTTCCAGGATGACCCCATTTTTCTGCAACAATCCTGGAATCCTCGAATGGGACTGTCCTCAGTTTGTAGACAGTCTGGTGTAATGGTGTTCAGAGCTGAGCTGACCTGGGTTTGGGTGCTGGCTGTGTGAGACTTTGGGCCTCCTTGCTTACCTGACCTTGGACCTCAGTTTCCATATCTTTAAGACCCATATCAGAGAGTCGTTGTGAAAGTTAGAATTGTGTCCTTTGTTGTAAATGCTCTGCAGGGAGCCTGGTGTCAAGGTTCCGCATATGCTGGTGGCCACCCATTACTCAGCATTCTTGCCATTATTTTCTTAGTAAAAAAAAACCTGTTTCCCCTGATCGTCAGTCCAGACCTCTTGGTCACCATTTCTGGTAGAGACTTTGTCTCTCTGGCTCTTGTCACCTCAAGTCAGTTTCCATCTTGGTTCTTCCAAGTAAGTCCCTTTCCGTCAGGTTTTGCATCATCACTGAAGGTGTGTTTGCCAGTGGAAGTCACGGCCCTACTGTGGATGGACCCACGGCTTTGTCGTGGTGTATTTGGACCACAAACTTAAGCCAGAAATTCCTTTTTTTGAAATGTCACAGTTGTCTGAATCTCCTCCCATCCAGACCCTCCCTGAGCGTGATAAACCTGCCTGGGTGTGACCAAGATTAGAATCTTAGCTGCAGGTCAGTAATTGAGGGGAATTTTATCTTAGAGCCTGTGGCAGATAAACCCGCCTGTAAAGGCAGATTTTTCTGCAGAAGATTGCATCCTGAGGCCTTGTGGGTAGGGTACTGCTCAGAATGAGGTGGGGTCACAGCACCCACGGATATTTTCAAGTTGATGTGTTTGTGATGTGGCTGAGGGGCCCCTGATTGCTTCTTTCAGCCCGCCAGCTGCCGAATTTCTGAGCATGGCTGTTGTAGGTTCTTTGGGGGTAGGAGGGGAGCACAGTAGAGGGAAACTCTGCCTGTGCCCCTGTTCCCCTCTGCCCCGGCCCTAGAATCTGACTGTTCATGGTGGCACTTGTAGGGCTTTCTGCTCGTCCTTGTCCATCCCCCCTGCCACCCCACCCCCCCAACCAGGGCACAGAGGAGAAGTCATCTCTCTGGGCTCACGACAGCCCACCCAGAGGAGAGAGCAGGGAGGGTCTTCCTGCTTCTGACTCTCTCTTGTGAAAAGAGGAGACAGTCTGGTCTTCAGGAAAAAAAAAAATATTGGTGTGGATCTTTTAAAGGATTCTTCTTGCTACTCAGGCCGGACGACTGAGGCACGCGATTGGGAATTTGGGATCAGAGAGACAGCGAGCTGGGGTTTGGGGGGGCTCCTACGGACAGCTGTGGGACGAGACCTGCTCCGTGTGTGCCCTTAAGGAGCCCTGCGGTGGGCGTGGCTGCGGAGATGCCGCGGGTGTGGAGGGTTTCAGATGGGCTTCCTCTGCTACCCCCAGGAGAAGATCGCCACAGTAGAAGCGTAGCCGGCTCTCTTCCTCACCTGGGCAGAATCCCCAGGGGGGCCATGCCGAGCACCTTTGGCAGGTGGGGAGCCCTGCCAGTGGGGCGTGTGTGGCGAATAGCCTGGCCAAAGCATTATCGGCCACTCCGGGGGGGTTGTGGAGCCACCTCTGGCCTGAGCCTCTTGCCCTTTGCTTTTGACTATGTCCCCGGCCCAAGAAGATGGCTTGGATGAGGCGTGAATGGGGGCAGGGGGAAGAGAGCTGGCCTGAAGTCTCCAAATCTCCCCGACCCGGGGTCACTGGTGCTATAGCTCCTGGGGGGTCTGACACTAGTGCTGCCTTCCTGGCTCCACACGCCCCCCGGGGACTGTGGTGGGGGTGGGTGGGGGCCTTGATCATCCTGTTCAGATGACTCCGGGGATGCTTCCAGGAAACCCTAGCGCTCTGCGGGGAGAGGGTTTAAAAAGCCCAGTATCATGATCCGCTGAATGCCAGCATTCCTCTTTGCCCATCAGCATGGCTCTGGGAGATGCCAACGCGAGTGCCAATCCGGTTTGTTTTGGAATTGAGTGCCAGGGGTTGGTTGGGGTGCTTCGTTACTCTAGGTGCCAGGTCTGCTTTATTATTAGTCTTGGGGAGAGGATTCCTCGGAGAAGCAGCAGAAGGTATAAATTATGCTTCACTGCAAATCATCAAGGCTCTATATATTCAGCTACAGTGGCAAGTGTCTTGCAGGCGAGGACTGATGTGAAATGCAGACAAGTTGGAAAGGGTCACCGTGGGGACCTGCAGCTGGCATGATTGATGGTCACAGAGTCACCTGCACTTGGCTTTCCCCTGGTTTGTTGGGGAGAGAGGAGAGGAGGAGTAACAGCTGTCCTCGGAGGGCTGCACCCCAAGGGGCACAGCTGCAGGGAAGCAGTTTGAAGGTGCCCGATACCCCCCGGCAGTGGACAAGTTTTCCGTTAACCTGCTTCTTAGTAAATATTCCTTGTATTTCCACCGAGACAGGAATCCCGGGCTATGGCCAGTGTCCCCACTCTCCCCTAGCCTTGCGTGGCCATCCGCAGTGAACTACTGAAACCTGAGTCTGACAGAGCCCTCCGCTGACTCCCTGTTGTCCTGGTGTCAGGGTGCACCTTGTGGGACAAACACGGGCCTTCACAGACCACACCTGGCCTCCCGGTGTGGGTCTTCGTTGCTGTGCACTATCTTTCTGTAGTTGCGGTGAGCAGGGGCTACTCTTCATTGCAGTGCGCAGGCTTCTCATTGCGGTGGCTTCTCTTGTTGCAGAGCATGGGCTCTAAGCATGCGGGCTTCAGTAGTTGTGGCTCGCGGGCTCTAGAGCGCAGGCTCAGTAGTTGTGGCGCACGGGCTTAGTTGCTTCGCGGCATGTGGGATCTTCCCGGACCGGGGCTCGAACCCGTGTCCCCTGCATTGGCAGGCGGATTCTTAACCACTGAGCCACCAGGGAAGCCCCCTTTGAACTTATTTTTGAAGCCACCTCCTCATCCCCTGCTTGGGTGATTAAAAAAACTGTCAGTATTCTTGTCCCAGACAAGCTTTAAGCATTTGGAGTAAGAGCTTCGTCAGGTTCATCCCTGTGGCCTTTAATTGGGCCCCTCCGAGGCACCAGCTGTGCGTGTTCTATAGGCCCTGGGGATGTAGCTGAGAATGAGACCGATTGGCGTCTTGTCCAACACTCACGGGTCCCTGTGGTCAGAGGGCTCGTCACCCATGGGGAACCAGGTGAGTGGCTAGGGAGATATGCCCCGAGTAGTGAGGGGCCCTAGGAGGCAGTCCAGGGTGCTGGGAGCACTTGGGACCTGTGATGGGCTGCATTGTTCCCCGCCCCCCCACCCCAAACTCATACGTTGAAGTCCTAACCTGCAGTATCTCAGAAGATGACTGTATTTGGAGATGGGGTCTTTTAAGAGGTAATAAGTTAAACGAGGTCATTAGGATGTCTTTAGAAGAATAGGAGGTTAGGACACAGACACACAGGGGAGACCACGTGAAGGCCCAGGGAGAAGACGGCTGTCTGCAAGCCAAGGAGAGAGCTCTCAGGAGAAACCAACCCTGCCGACACCTTGATCTTGGACTTCCGGCCTCCAGAACTGGGACACAACAGATTTCTCTTGTCTCTTCAGCTTGTGGTACTTTGTTCTGGCCGCCAGAGACAACTCCTACAGGGCCCTGAACCTGGATTTGGGTGGGAGACTCATTTGTGTAATAAGTTTGGGGTCAAAACCTTGGACACCATGTTTGTCCCGTTTTTCTCCTTCACATGTGTTCCTTGTGAATACGTTATGTTCCAGATCCTTCAGTAGACTGTGAGCCCCACGAGGGCAGAGCTGCGCTTCTAGTTTGTTCACTGCAGGGTCCCTAAAATCCAGCACAAATGAGGACCCACGTAGGCATTGGAACATGTCTTTGGGATGAATTCTGTCTGAAACAATGGCCTGAAGTCAAATTCCTCACTCTGGGCCTAAAAGAATTTTTAGTTAAAATAGCTGGTTTTCCATGTCCAGGTCTCTGCTTGGAGCCCACCCTGTGAGGCGGCTTCCCGCTCTTTCTACAGACTGTGTCCCTTGTCTCTCTAATGTCTACCCAGCCACCAGATGTGATTAAAATGTATTAAAAAATCAGAGAAGAAGAGTTCATTTATTCGTTTTTCTTTACACTTGGTGGGCTGAGCCACATATTATATTAAGCTGGGTCATACCAGCCAATGGGTTTGAGCGCTGTTACCCCCCAGAGGGTTAACTCTGTGAGGCCAGGGATTTGATCACTGCAGCATCCCTGACACCGATGACAGTGGCTGACCCAGAGTTGTGGACTTGTATTTGGGGAATCAACAGTTCTATTAGTATAAGGTGCGGATAAATAGTAAATGCTCGGCAGTTCCCGGGGGGATCCAGCTAGTTTTTCTGCAGGAACCTCTCCTCCCCCTGCCCATTGCCTCAAAGCCCCTTTCCTCTCTGCTCACTGCTGTTTTTCTTCTCAGGCTGTTGCTGGTGGTTCTTTGTCTGCAGCCCCTGGTTAAGGCGTCTGTTACCTCCTCAGTGTAAGAAGAGATGTCTCCTTTGATACGGCAGAGTTCCCCTGGTCTGACGTGCAGAGAGGGTCCCTGATTTGGAGAAAATCGTGACTTGCCCAAGAATTTCTGACTACTTTCTGTTCTTCCTACTCTGCATCCAGTTTTCTCATTTTTCTTTTCATATTCCCACCTTTTAAAAAAAATTGTAATAAAACTCACATACCACATCACAATTTACTAATACATTTACAGTGTTGTGCAACCATCACTGCTGTCCCGTTCCAGAACATTCTTTTTTTTTGGGGGGGGGTGGTACGCGGGCCTCTCACTGCTGTGGCCTCTCCCGTTGCGGAGCACAGGCTCCGCGGCCATAGCTCACGGGCCCAGCCGCTCTGCGGCCTGTGGGATCTTCCCAGACCGGGGCACGAACCCATGTCCCCTGCCTCGGCAGGCGTACTCTCAACCACTTTGCCACCAGGAAAGCCCCAGAACATTCTTATCACGCCCCAAAGAAACCCCATACCCATTAAGCAGCCATTTCCCATCCCCTCATCACCCCCCCTGCCCCAGCCCCTGACAACTACTCATCTCTTTTCTGTCTATGGATTTGCCTATTCTAGGCATTTCATGTCAGTGGAACCAAACAACATGTGACCTTTTGTGTCTGGTTTCTTTCACTTAGCATGATGTCTTCACGGTTCATCCACGTTGCAGCATGCGTCGGGACTTCCTTCCTTTTCATGGCTGAATAATATTCTATCGTATGGATTCACCACGTTTGCTTATGCAGTCATCAGCTGATGGGAGTGTGGGTTGTTTCCACGTTTTGGCTGTCGTGCCTAGTACCATTCACTTCTTTTTCTGTCTCCATTTCTACCTCCAAATGCACTTTAGTTTTACATCCAGGCTGCACAGGTTACTGGTGGTGGAAAAAGCACTTGTAAAATGAGAAGGCAGGTTCCCGGTCCTAGCTCTCCTCCATCTCTGAGGTTTTGTCAAGCCCCAGTTGGCTCATTTCCAAAATGGGGGTAGCATTCTCTGCCCGCCTTACTCAGCCAGAATGTTGTGTGAGGCACAAATCATAGAACGTAAGTTTAAGCCCTTCCGAAGCTGCAAAGTGAGATGTCAGTGAGAGTTACTGACGTTCCTCGTTTTTCCTATGATTTTTCTTGCTTTCTGTTTTTCCCTCTGCTTCCTCTTTTCTCTTTTTACTAATGGCTGCCCTTGGATTCCCTTTTCCTTTCTTATCATTTCCTCTTTCTTCAGCTGGCCTGGGGATGTAGCAGGTGGTCTTCTGTCCAGTGCTATACTGGAGATGAACAGGACGATGGACGTTGTACGGGCACCCTTGGGAAGGGTGGGATGGGTGACAGGGGCAGGCGGTTGGCAGGCCTGGCTGGGTGATGGGGTGAAGTCAGCCACGGCTGGACCTTAGTGGGAGAATGTGGGCCGAGATGGCCCTGCCATTCCCTTGGGCTTGACTTTAGAGACTTCATTTACAGTCAGTTTTGAGGCCTTTAGCAGTGCAGGAAGTAGCCAGATTGTCGGACACTTAAGCAGATATTAGAATCCAAATAAGCAGACCCAAGGGACAGTTGGAGGAAAGCAGCAGATGGAGGTGTTTGCTTTTCTTGGTGTTTTGCTTTGCAAAGGCTACATCTTCTGCAGTCCTGTGTGTGTTGTTTTTCCAGGTGAGGTTTAAGCTTCTTGAAAGCAAGGGCGATGGCTGTCTTTTATTTCTCCCCCCTTGTGCTTGCTCACGGTGTCCCTCAGAGATTCTGGACATAAGTAGTGTTGAATGTATGTGATAAGAACTTCGTTTGTTTAGTCCTATAATGGTTGCGATGGGCCTTCCACACAGGAGTTCTTGTCTGTGTTTTCAGCAGGCTGGCAAGGTGGATTCCGTTTCTCAAATCCACAGACTTAAGGCTCAGAGAGGTTAAGGAACTTGCTCTGGACACACAGCCAGCTGGAGGAGCAGCGGGGGGCGGGTCCCTGCTTGGGACCAGCGCTCCCCACTGCTTCCCCCTCCCTCGCAGGGGTTTTACAACCATGTGGTAGCACTTATTTAGGGAGATGAGAAATGAATCCTTGTACAGTTGGACCACTTTCATCTTGGAAATCTTTTTTTTTTTTTTTTTGACCTCATAGAATTTTCAAGTCCAGAAGAAGTTCTGTGGAAGTTGCAGGTGGCCTTCCCTATTAATCAGTGCAGATTCCTCTTTTCGCAACAGACTTCAGAGAAGCTTCAAGGAAAGCTGATTTCCTTCTATCTTGGTGTGTTCCTCATTTGCTAGCAGAGGGTCTGATTTAAAGAACCGTTGTCGTTCCTGGTGACAGGCGTGGGGCCAGCTCTGGATGACATTGCCGCTTGGAACTGGGTTCCGGGTTCACTGCCGGAGCTCTGGGTTGGATGAAGTCGCTGAGAAGTCTGGCTCCTACTGGGTCTTGCGGGAGGGACGGGTTGTGCTGGAGTGAGTGAGCCCAGGGAGAGCATGCCCGGAGGAAATTGGGTCAAGATGTACGGTTTTAACACCTCTGGTTTTCTTCCAAATCAGAAAAGGAAAACATTCTGACTTAAGGGATGAAGGAAGTTTAAGGGTTTTCCGTGAATGGAGCTCAGAGCTCCACGGAGCCTAGATTCTTCATGGCTCAGGTAAAGCTGTGGAGAGAAAAAACAGTGCCTGGCAGTTAGGAGGGGCCCTCTGCTTGGCTGGGCCCTCAGCAAATTGCTGAACTTAGAAAACATATGAACCAGTGGTGTTTGCTGGCTCGGCCACAGAAAGTGCCCACTGGCCTTTGAATTGTTCAGGGACCTGTGGGTATGTATTGGTGGGGAGGTGGTGTTTTTAAGCTTAGAGACCTTCCCTGAGGTGACAGAACTGCTGGGTATAATAAAAAGGCACTTCCCTCCCATTGGAACCGTTTGGTACATGAACAAGATAAGTTCATTCATTGACTGAGAGCTGAACACCTCCAGTGTGTAAGGTGCCACATAAAAGCTGGAGATACAGTAGTAAACAGGGCAGCTTAGAGTTTACATCCTAGTGGAAGGCAACAGACCATAAACTAAACTGTGTAGTGATTAAGAAGATTTGTAATTGTAAATGGAACGGGCAGGGAAGGTCTTATTAGGAGAGGACATTTGAGCAAAGGCCTCTGGAAGAGGGAGTAAGAGTGTAGGTTTCTGGGAGAAGAGCGGTCTAGCCAGAAGGCAGAGCCAACAGCCAGTGCAAAGGCCCTGTGGCCTGAGCATACTTTCAGTTCAGAGCAGCAAGATCTGTGTGGCTGGGCCAAACGAGGGTGTATGGGGGTGGGGTGGGGAGTATTCGAGGGAGGGCTGGGAGGGGCCCAGGGCCGGAGGACCTTGGAGACCCTCAGGACATCCTAACTTTTACTTCGTGTGCCAGGGGGAGCCATTGACCAGAGGATGGGTGTGACCTGATTTATTGTTTGCAAGGGTCACTCTGCCGCTTTGTTAAGAATGGATGTGGGGGATGCAGATGGAGTGAGGGGTGAGGTTGAAAGGAGGAGAGGAGTAGAGCGATTATCACAGTAACACAAGTGAGAGGTGATGGTGGCTTTGACCAGGGTAGTAGAGTTGGATTTGGGCTGTATTTTGAAGGTAAAACCAATGGGATCTGGTGATGGATTGGATGTGTAAGGTTTGAAGAGAACTTGAAGATAATTCCAAAGTTTTCAGGTTAAGCAACTGGAAGGAAGGAGCCGGTACTAAATGAGAAGGTGAGGATTGGCAGACCTGGGTTTTGGGAGAATGTCGGGAGTTCGTTTTGGCGTGTCAAGTTTCAGATTCCTGTATAGACTCAAGTCATGATATTGAGTAGGCATTTGGAAAGAGGATGCTTGAGTTCAGCGGTGAAGTTGGCTGCAGTTAAAATTTTGAAGTCTTTCTGGTGTAGGTCTTCAAGCTGCCATACTGGATGAGGTCACGCACGGAGTCCAGTGGATAGAGAAGAGAAGAGGGCCAGGGTTGGAGCCCAGAGGCAACCCAGAGGGGGCGAGGAGGAAACCAACCGCAAAGAGGATGGTTCAGCCACAGGGTGGGTGGGAGGGAAACCGGAAGACCAGAGCAATCTCACTGGGCTCTGAGACAGCAGCTCAGGGTCATTGGGACATCAGGGCTCTCAAGGACTAGACAGCATTAAGGGACACTAGGTACATCCCAAACAGTAGCTGAGGTGAGACTTGCAGTTTATAGGATGGTTAGAATTTTCTTCTGGTTTTTGTATCCTTTTGGGATAAGCACAACCGTCTTAGTATGGCTGAAGTCATATTTGCATTTCCTGTACTCCCAGGCCTCACTGGCGGCCCCATCTACAAATAGTTTGGGGAAGGAACTTTTATTTATTAATTTTAAAAAAAATTTATAGCGTTTAAAAAAATTATTTATTTATTTGTTTTTGGCTGCACTGGGTCTTAGTTGTGGCACGCGGGATCTTTGTTGCGGCATGCGGGATCTTTGTTGTGGCATGCAGTCTTCTTAGTTGTGGCATGTGGCCTTCTTAGTGGCAGCCTGCATGCAGGAACTAGTTCCCCGACCAGGGATCAAACCCGGGCCCCCATGTTGGGAGCACGGAGTCTTACCCACTGGACCACCAGGGAGGTCCCTAATTATTCATTTTTAACTACACAAGTCACATATGAATTAAACTATACATCCACAATGGGTGGGAAGGAATTGGTTCTTGGACGGCAAGGATGTCCTGGGTCTTACTTGCGGTTTGTGACCCTCCAAAGGGTCATAATACACATACAGACCAACAAGTATAGCTGAAGTGTTAAAATTTCATGGTGGTGGGGCAGTGATCAGGAAAGACGTCCTCAAAGGCACCTAAGAGAGGGTGATCCTGAAAAAAAAAGGGTGAGAAACCGAATTAGACTAAAGCGCCCCCCTTTGATGACCTCCCCAGCCCCTTGTGGAAATAGATGCTGATGATTCGTGGGTTTAGTTCCTCTTTTAAAGAACAAGAGTGTATTAGTTCTTTATTTCTTTTTCATTTCCACTCAATAATACATCTTGAAGGTGTTTTCCTGTTGGTACATATACATCAGTGGTTATTTATAAAAGCCATGTGATATTCTGTAGTATGGATATGGTGTAGTTCATTTTATATTTTGTGTTTATGGATATTTAGGGTGTTTCTGAGTTTCTCTTTCCTTCTCCCCCGTCCCCCCCTTGTTTTGGCTATTAAAAATACCATTGTAGGGCTTCCCTGGTGGTGCAGTGGTTGAGAGTCCGCCTGCCGACACAGGGGACACGGGTTCGTGCCACGGTCCGGGAAGATCCCACATGCCGCAGAGCGGCTGGGCCCGTGAGCCATGGCCGTGAGCCATGGCCGCTGAGCCATGAGGCCGCTGAGCCTGCGCGTCCGGAGCCTGTGCTCTGTAACAGGAGAGGCCACAACAGTGAGAGGCCCGCGTACACCAAAAAAAAAAAAAAAAAAAAAATATATATATATATATATATATATATACACCATTGTAATGCTCTTTTTTTGTTTTTTTGGCGGTGCCTTGCCAACTTTCAGGATCTCAATTCCCTGACCAGGGATCGAACCCAGGCCCCGGTGTGACAGCACCAAGTCCTAACCACTGGACCGCCAGGGAATCCCGTCGTAGTGCTCATTTTTTGCACACGTGCGCATGCTTGATGACTCTCGAGGGTAGCGGAAGACGAGGACTTCCTAGGTGTCAGGACCAATGGTCCTCTCACAGGCTGGAGTCTTAGGGACGAGGGATGGAGAAAGGGAAGACTGAACACCCAGCTGGCGTCAGGCTCAGTACCAGGAGCACGGTGTCTCCTTAAATCTGTGACAACCCCAGAAAGAGAGCCTTTTTCATGGCCTACTCTAGTGATGAGAAAACTGAAGCTTAGAAAAGCGAAATATTGATAACTTGTCTAAAGTCTCACAGCAGGTAGTGGAAAAGGGAAGACCTGGGGCTGAGCCCCTGCCCATTTCATGGACTGGCAGGGGAGAAGGACTCTGGGGTCCTTGGGGTCTGTGATCACCTGCCTGGGAGTGCTGCCCAGGCCAGAGCTCATGGGAGGCTGGGTCCTGGCTTTATCAAGATGCTAGTCTTTTTTGTTCAATCAGGGGTTCCTTATTTTTTCAGAGATGAGAATGCTTGAAGTTGTTTTTAGTGTCTGATGCTTTTCCCTGACTAAGCAGAATAGGCAACATTTTTCTTCAAAAAAAATGAGTTCACCATACATTAAGTTCACCATGTTATAAAAGGCTACAAAATATGTACAATAAAATTCTAAATTTGTGTAAAAAAATATGTGTGTGGGTATAAAGTCTGAAAGAAGATTGATCGAAATGTGTGTGACGGTTATTGCTGGCTGAAGGGAATGGATAGTTGCCGAAGGGAATGGATAGTTGCTTTTTGGTCTTTTTCCAATTAGCCCCTCTCCTCAATTTCCTTCAGATAACGTGTATGGATATTGTAATCGATGAAACACCTGAAAATTTATGAAAAGAGAAGTGTCAGTATTTCCTTAGAAAGGTAAAGGAAGCTATGTTGAAGAGAGATCTGCACCCCCACGTCCATTGAAGCATTATTTACAATAACCAAGACATGGAAACAACCTCAGTGTCCATCGATGGATGACTGGATAAGAGAGATGCAAGACAGACAGACACACACACACATACACACACACACACACACACACACACACACACACACAGAGGAATATTATTTAGCCATAAAAAAGGAAAACCTGCCATTCTCGACAACGTGGATGAATCTTGAGGGTATTATGCTAAGTGAAATAAGAGAAAAACACCTACCATATGATCTCACTTGTGTAGAATTGAAAAGAACAAAGCAAAACCAAAAAACTAAACTCCAAAGGAGATCAGATTTGTGATTATCAGAGGCAGGGGTTGAGGAAGGGGGAATTGGATGAAGGTGGTCAAAGGGTACACATAGTTATTAGATAAATAAGAAGTAGGGATGTAATGTACAACAGGATAACTATGGTTAACACGACCGTATGATAATAAATGAAAGTTGTTAGTAGATCCTGAGTTCTCATCACAAGGAGAAAAATCTTTTTTCTACTTTTTAAGTTCCGTATCTATATGAGATGATGGACGTTCACTAAACTTATGCGATAATCATTTCATGTTGCATGTAGGTCACATCATTATGCTGTACACCTTAAACTTATACAGTGCTGTATGTCAATTCTGTCTCAATAAAACTGAAAAAAATTAAAAGGAAGGAAACCAGAGAAAGGAAAAAGGTATGTCCCTACCTTGGTATGGTGCAAACTCTGGTGCCCATTTATACAATTTAAATTCTCCCAGGGAGTGAGATGAAGGGGGTCCCTCAGGACCTCAGCCCCTAGAAAGGAGTGTTCCTGGATGCTTTTTGCTCTTAGAGCTCTGGGAGGCTGGTTGAGGGCAGAATGGCCTTTCTGTGTGATATTAGGGTGTCTGGAGCCCCTGGGATGGGACAAGGTGAAAGGATGTTTGACCAGGCCCACCTGGGCGTCCTGTTTCCAGGCCTGGATCGCCACCTTGCTGGGGGCTGCAGTGGGAGGAACTGGAGTTCGGGGGCTCTGTGTGGGAAGGGTAAGTGTTGTACGAACATGCAAGTGGTAGACCCTTTGGTTGTATTTACTTTGGGAGTGCACTTCAATTTTTTTTTTTTTTTTTTTTGCGGTATGCGGGCCTCTCACTGCTGTGGGGTTGCGGAGCACAGGCTCCGGACGCGCAGACTCAGTGGCCATGGCTCACGGGCCCAGCTGCTCCGCGGCATGTGGGATCTTCCCGGACCGGGACACGAACCCGCGTCCCCTGCATCGGCAGGTGGACTTTCAACCACTGCGCCACCCGGGAAGCCCAGGTTTGACTTTTTAAAGGCACTCTTGGCAAAAACTCAGCTGGTGGACAGAGCTTGCCGATGTGATAAGCAGACTATAGAATCTGATGGCAGAAGGCATTGCTAAGTAACGAGGAGGCTGTGGAGGTCAATGGGGGTACTGCGTTGGCGCCACAAGGTCTCTTTAGCTAGCTGGGTGAGAGCAGAGTGTTTTCCTCTCTAATGCATTTTTTTTTATACCTGCATATTTTTATTTCTTTAAACCTTGTTCTCGTGTATGTTTTCCTATGTAAAATATTTTTTTCCTTGTCCATTTTTTTTACCCATGAAAAAAAGTGGTACTATATACATAACATGAAATGTACCGTTTTCACCTTTTTAAACAGTTCAGTGGCATTAAGTACCTTCACTTGGTTGCACTGCCACCCTCAGCATCCATCTCCAGAGCTTTTCACCTTGTAAAACTTAAACTCTGTACCTGTTAAACAATAACTCTCCATCCCCCGTCCCCCGCCCCCAGCCCCTGGCAACCACCGGTCTACTTTCTGTTTCTATGAATTTGATTATTCTAGGAACCCCTTATAAGAGGAATCCTAGAGTGTTTGTCCTTTTGCGATGGGCTTATTTCACCTAGCATTCTAAAACATTTTTAGTAGGTAAATAATGGTTAAAAAACAAAATTCAGCTGAGTAAATTTGACAGTCTAATTGGTTTTATTAAACGATTCATAAATTGGGCAGCATCCTGATAGGTAGCAAATAGAAAAGCGCTCTGAAGAGCTGTACAAAAGGGGAGGTTTTTATAGGCAGAGTGTGCGTAGGACAAGGAAGCCATAAACGAATGAAAAGGGTTCTTTGGGGGCAAGGTCACCATCCTTTACTGGGAGGGCTGGGGTCTGTCCTGCAGATTTTACCTCCCTAGTGTTGATCAGGAAATTCCAGACTGATTGGTTGAAAATTCTGCTCCTGGGAGAGGCTGCAACTCCAGTTAGGTTAGGCGTTATGTTTTGGTTTGTTGCCGTGGGGCTTAGCACAAGTGACTCCATTTTGGACCTCTTTCTTTTTAACATCCTTTGTGCTCTTCTTTTATACCACCTTGTGGATTCATAGAAAAATACAGATTTGATCAGGTCTGGCTCTGTTTTTTTCTTACTTTGTACCTATCGGGAAAAGCAATGTGACAAATGGTCAAAATGGTCAGTGACATGAAAAGATTGAACTTAAAAAAAGAAAATGACTATGGAGCAAACTGGGACCTTTGCAGTTTTTTGAGTTTTTTTTTTTTCTTCTTTAAAAAAAAACCAAACAAAAACAGAAGATATGAACTCCCCCAGGATGTTTGTCAAGAGTGCCTGGGAGGGGGACCCCAGGAACCTTGAAGGGTAAATTAAGCCCTTCAAATATATTTAGGAAATGACACCCAGGCGTGGTTTCACACCATTCATAAAATGTGGAGCTCCTTCCTAGAGAGAGAGGATTCATGGGATTTTTTTTTTTTTCTTCTGAAACAAGTCCCTCCAGCCCTCTGAACACAGACTGTGTCATTCTCACATGGGGCAGCGCCCGCTCCCTTGGCCCGGCTGCCAGAGTAGGGATGGTCCTCGGCCAAGGCACTGCATCAGTTGCATCCCCAGAGGGACCAGAGTGAGCCTGGGGAGTTAGTGCTCAGAGCGGGAGCCCATGAAAGGCTCTGCGGGAGGCTGGAAGTTGTAGGAGGCCGATGGGCACATTGCCTGCCTGTCTTGGCTTCCTCATCTATCGTTGGATGTTTTTGGCTAACCAGAGGGCATATTTGATTTACATGTGATACGTAATCACTGAGTGGATTGACAGCTGAAATGTATGAGCCCCTGGGAAACGCAAGTTCAAAGTCTGAGGGCCATGGTAGAATTCTGCTGTGATGCTTGAGTTTGGGAACAAAGATGCCAGTGACTATGTGCATATCTGTTCTTTGTTGTCTCTTGTTCTTATTCCGGTCATAGCACCTCAGTTTGTCTTTGGAGAACCACAGGTGCAGTGGAGGCATAGAAAACAAATGCTTTTGTTGGAGCTGGTGCTACCCGTGAACCCTAAGAGGAGGGACATGTGAACCAGGCTTGACCTGACTTCCGTGGCCATAGTGACCCAGGAGCGGCCATGTACCCCAAGTTGGCCCAGGGAGACCCCTCTCTCCCTGGGACCTTTTGCTGTTTTGCTACTTGGAACAGCAGCGTCTGAGTCCGCGTTGCCCCTTGTCCTAGTCTGCGCTGGCCACGGCCTTTGGACTTTTGGTCATTTGGGTGAGTGTGTAGTAGTCTCATGCTGTGTGTTTTATTTTTACCTTTAAAATTTGAACAGTTTCAGTGTTTTATTATGAAAAATTGTAAACGTACCGGAAAGTTGCCAAGAATTTCCTAGCGTGCACTCCTGCACCTTCACCTGGAGTCCGCCATTAGCATTTTATTATGTTTGCTTTATCACGTGTCTATCCTTCTGTCCATCTGTCAGTCGTATTCTGGGGGGAAAGCACTTCAGAGTAAGCTGAGAACTTCAGGACACCTCCCCCTAAACACTTCAGCATACACAGCACTAACCACAGTACAGTGTTGGCCGTTATCTCATTCTTTTGAGGTTTAATTTACATACCGTCAAGTGCATATATTGTAAGAGTCATTTGTTGAGTTTTGACAACTCCCTATACCTGTGTAGCCCCAGACCCTATCAAGTTACAGAACATGACTGTCACCCAAAGCCCCTTCTCCTTAGTCCCTGCCTCCACCCGCCAGAAGCAACCATGGCTCTGATCTTTTTTTCCACTCTAGAATCTCATTGTGGTTTTTTTTTTTTTTTTCGGTACGCGGGCCTCTCACTGTCGTGGCCTCTCCCGTTGCGGAACACAGGCTCCGGACGCGCAGGCTCAGCGGCCATGGCTCACGGGCCCAGCCGCTCCGTGGCATGTGGGATCTTCCCGGACCGGGGCACGAACCCATGTCCCCTGCATCGGCAGGCGGACTCTCAACCACTACGCCACCAGGGAAGCCCTCACAGTGGTTTTAATTTGCATCTTCCTGATGACTAATGATGCTGAGCACCTTTTAATACGCTTACGGGACGTTGGGGTTTCCTCTCTTGTAACATGTCTAAGGATGACTTTTAATTTGGTGGGGGGAGGAAGGGATGAGGGAAAGAGCCCAGTTGACTGGCGGGGGTACCAAGAGTATATTCCTGTAACAATATGATTCCAAGGTGTCTGCCATTAATTGAAGGCCGACTCTCATACCCTGTAAGACTTCCCAACGAGGAAATGCTGATACGTTAAAAACTCATCCAAAAATCGGTTAGAGGAGTGAAAATTTGAAGCATGTCCCTCGAAGCCTTCTCTTCTAATCATTTCCAGTTATATAACTTTCCTTCCAATGAGTGTCAGGCTAGCGGGAGGACTCAAAATCATTAGCAGATTCATAAAGAGATTTGACCAGCAGCTGCCAGAGGAAGTGTGGCTCTGATGGTGTCAGACTTGTCCTCATATTGCAAAGCGAGGGTGCTGGTGCAGGGGTGGAGCTTCTCAGGGAAGTTGACAGAAAGGGATTTTTTTTTTAAAAAAATGAATTTCCCTGGTCAGGTCTTGTCCTACGCTTCGTGGGTGAGGACTCTGTTTTGCTGCAGGCTTGTAAGCTGTGGGTGTTTCCCCCTCTTCCTCCTTGGCCGCATCTGTCTAATCCTGCAGCTGGGCACATGTGGCCTTGTCACGAAGAGTGGGCTGGACTGGGGGAGAAGTGAGGTCACCCACATCCTCGGTTAGCTTTTCGTTTCTTATCAGCCATCATTTTGTGAAGGCGGTGGTCACGAAAATGTTCTCCCAAGGACCCTGTTCTCGGTGGCACTTGTGTCCGAATTGCGCCATTGGAGGGTGTATCCATCAGGGTCTGGAGGGCAAAGAAACATAATTGTGGAGCTCGAGGGGAATTTAAAGAAGGGACTTTTTCCAGAGGTGTTGGAGGGGTTAGGGGATGGTAAAACAGGCCCAGGGGAGGTAAGGGGAGGAAGCAGTGACAGGAAGCCGGAGAGAGATTTGTAGCTGGAGGGGTGACTGGTGGAAAGATATTACAGCCAACCGCAGCCTGCAGAGAGGCAGCAGGTGGAAATGCCTGGACCTCGCTCTCCTCCTGAACCCTCACCTCCCGCCTGTCTCCGCCACTGGCCGAACCCACTTGTTAACCGGTGGACAGGGGAGTCGTTAGCTGCAGTCCATGCAGGCCGGCCTCCTGGTGCACAGAGCAGGCAGGAGAAGGGCCGGGTGTAGATCCCCATGGGCAGATGGAGAGTAACCAGCCCGGAGGTGTTTCCAGAACTTTGTCCCATGTTAAAGTGGCAACATGTTTGCTCTCGGTGGAGGGCATTTAAAAACCCTCTTGCAGAATTTGGAAGGGAGCTTTGGCCTAGGAACCGATGTGAGATCAAGTGCAAATACGGGGGGGACGGGTCTTGAACGTAGAGATCCTTCCTCTGCTTGCCTTTAAGTCAGGAAATGGTGGCAGAGGGACACTGGTGGGCCATGGCGCCAAGGGGCTGGGAGAAGCAGAGGCACCTCGGAGGAATTGTGGGTCTAGGAGGTGGGGGGAGCCAGAATGAGCTCCCTGGGGTGGAGATACCTGGGAAGTCCACTTACTAGGGAAGTATGATCACATCATCAAAAAGAGATGGAGAGGGACTTCCCTGGTGGTCCAGTGGTTAAGACTCGGCGCTTTCACCGCAGGGGGCACAGCTTCAGTCCCTGGTCGGGGAACTTAGATCCCGCAAGCCGTGCGGCGTGGCCGAAAAACAACAAAACAAAACACCAAAAAGAGATGGCGAGAGAGGGAGGTCGTGGCAGAGCCTAGGGTGTACGGAACAAGAAGGAAAAGTCAACTCAGAGTGGAGAAGCGGCCAGGTCAGAGGTCGAGAACCCGGTCTGTAGGCTGGCTTGTGGAACAAGAAAGACAAGGGCCAGGAGCACAGGCTGTGGAGTGGGCTGAGCTTAAGCCAGTTGCTGGTGGGAAAGGTTATTCCCCAGGATCTTGACTCCGGGTGGCGCTTATCCATGGCTGTGGAGGATAATGGTTCAGAATGCTGGGTTCTTCTGCCACTTAGCTGTGGGATCATGGGCAGGTTACTTAACCTCTCTGTGTCTCAGATTTCTTATCTGGCAATGAGACCATTATAATACCCATCTCATAGGGTTGTATTAAAGTTCCAGCGAGTCAATAGACATAAACCTTAAAATAATGCCCGGCACGGAGTAATCAGGTAATTAGTGTTACCTGTTAATATGATTGTCATTTAAAAAATATCATTGCTCGGGCCCCGTGAATTAAACCAGCATCCCCTGGAGATGGAGCCTAGGCATCAGCATATTTTTAAAGCTCCCTGGGTGTTTCTAGTGAGTAGCCAGAAACCATAAGCCACTGCTTTGTGATTTGATCTTCAGGTTCTCTGTTGTTGTCCCAAAGGCTGCCTCTGAACTGGAAAGGACCGAGTGGAGCAGTTTTGGGGTTGGGGGGTGGGGAAGAGTGGTCCCACCAGAGAGGAGAGAGTGGGAGGAAGCCGTGATCCAAACTGATCCTTGAGATAGCGGTGGGGAGTGAGCCAAGGAAATTGGCTTGAGTTAGCTTCTGTTTGGAGGCTGATCGGTTGTCACAGAGGTGGCTATTTGAAGCTCAGCAGTCATTTACACTTTAGTATGAAAAGGTACTAGGACCTTCTGGCTCTGAATAGGGTGCAATTGGGGGACAGCTTGAGGGCATGGGTAACAGAAGGAAGAGTGTTGGGGGGAGGGAGGTGGAGGGAGAGGAAAACTTTTTATTGAAATGTTTTGTTTCTCATCTTGAAGAGTCAGTGGTCAGTAGGATTTAGTGGTAGAGGTTCCCTGAAGCTTTGTGGAGATGGGTATTAGGGGTGTGTGTGTGTGTGTGTGTGTGTGAGAGAGAGAGAGAGAGAGAGAGAGAGAGACGACAGACAGACAGACCCGGGCAGGGGTTGATGGTGGCTCCACTTCTATGAAACAATGAACATCTCTTTTCAGCTGTAACGAAGACGTTTTCTAGGTGTCTTAGAGCATCACGGATCGGCAGCATCTTACAGTTGTTAAAAGCCCCGGGAACTCGAGGGGCTCAAACTGGGTTTGAATCCCTGCTTGGTCCCTCTGGCCTGCGGCAGGCTTCTCAAACCTCTCACTGCGTCCACATCCTCATCTGTAAAATGGGCACAATAATATGGGACTTGTGTCGTAGAAGAGTGGGGAGCATTAAATAAAGGAGTTAGTATATGTCAATAATTTAGCAGTTCATAGATTTTCTTCTGTTTTTTTTTTTCCTACTGATTTCTTTTGAGAACGTTCTGAAGGAGTCTAACAAATGACCTCTCTTGGACCCTGGCTCGGCCTGTCTGGCCCTGCTCGCCATCTCCCTGCATCCTGCAAGGAAGGCCCTCCTCCAGGAACTCTAGCTGCTCATCCAGCCCTCGAGTCTCTCCTTCCTTGGGAAGGAAGTACCTAAGAGGCCTCTGCCATGCACCGCCCTGAATTGGCATTTTTAAAGCATGTATGTTAAGGTAGAGAGGTCCTCACTTGAAGGCAGAAGCTGTCTCTCTCCAGTGATTTTTGATATAGTCTCTTGTACCTGGGCAGTGATGTATGAAGCCCTGAGATTCGAGGAATTTGTACTTGGGTTCACATCTTGACTGTGTGACCTGACTGAGTCACTCAGTCTAGGTGGGCCTTATTTTGTTAGGTGTAAAGTTAAACTAATAATAGTGCTGTAAGGGTTAAGAGATCAATGTATGGGAAACCACCTCTTCACTGCGAAGTGAAATTACAGAAATTCAGGGTACTGTTATCCATCCTCCTGTATTCCACCAGGATGCCTTAGCCAGTGCTGAGCATGTACTAGTTTCCCAGTAAAATCCTCTTGAAATCCTCTTGATTGCTTTCCAAAGTGCATTGCTGAAGCTTTTTTTTTTTTTAATATTTCTATTTTTTTAACATCTTTATTGGAGTATAATTGCTTTACAATGGTGTGTTAGTTTCTGCTGTATAACAAAGTGAATCAGCTATATGTATACATATATCCCCATATCTCCTCCCTCTTGCGTCTCCCTCCCTCCCATCCTCCCTGTCCCACCCCTCTAGGTGGTCACAAAGCACCGAGCTGATCTCCCCGTGCTATGAGGCTGCTTCCCACTAGCTATCTGTTTTACATTTGGTAGTGTATATATGTCCATGCCACTCTCTCACTTCATCCCAGCTTACCCTTCCCACTCCCCCTGTCCTCAAGTCCGTTCTCTACGTCTGCGTCTTTATTCCTGCCCTGCCCCTAGGTTCATCAGAACCATTTTTTTTTTTAGATTCCATATCTATGCGCTAGCATACGGTATTTGTTTTTCTCTTTCTGACTTACTTCACTCTGTATGACAGACTCTAGGTCCATCCACCCAACGGCAAATAAATTTCGTTTCTTTTTATGGCTGAGTAATAGTCCTTTGTATATATGTGCCACATCTGTAGCGTTGGTTTTGATCTGCCTCTCATGATACCCTTTCTCTCATCTTTTGGGGGTGTCACCCCTACTCTCCCCCTCACCCCCAACCCTGTAGTCCTGGTGGGGCTTGTCAACCATGGTAGGTTGCTAAGCAGGAGGAAGTTACCAAGGCCCCCTAAACTAGGGACAGTCCACCCTCAGAGGAGAGCCAATTAGAGGGGAGAGATAGCGCCCTGTTGACATTGTGTGAGCCCCTGGAGCCAGTCATCCCTGAACTCTACCCAGTAACAGGAGTTTATAAGCCCCGTCCCCCAGACGCCCTCCCCATCCTTTTTGGCTTAAACTTGTGGATTACTGAAAGCCCTGGCTCTCTTTTCCTTCCATCCTAGAAGGCAACGATGGTCTCTCTTGTCCCATTAGCAAAAGGGAAAGAGAAAGGGTGTTGCAGGTGAAAGGTCAAAACTGGAAGATTTTATTTAACATGTTTCTACAATATCTTCCTATAGTCAAATGCTATGCTGACACGGAATGATGCAGAAAAATATGTAATAAGGCAAAGCATCACCAAGGAACAAAGAGCACGTGTTAGTTTTGCAATTAGAAAACAGTCTAACTGATGCAAAAGAAGTTTTGCATCAGGAAGAGTGCTTTTAAGTCAGGTATGGAGACCCTCAGAGCCAGCCCTAGCTGATAGGTTTCTTTCTTTCATTTTCTTGTTTATCAAACACTCATAGAGCACTTGCTGCGTGCCAGGCGTTGTTCTAACTCTTTTAATCCTAACAGAGACTTCGTGAAGTAGTTTCTACGATTGCCCCCATTTTACGGGTAAGGAAACTGAGGCCCAGGAGTAAAGTGACTTGTCCACAGTCACAGCGGTGCCTGATTGAAGCCCAGCAGCCACTCCCCCAAGTCATGCTCATCAGTCCCAGGATGCTGCCTTTCACAGTCATTTATTAACTGCTGTCTAAAAGGAGAGAAGTTATTTTTTAAGTAGTTATTTATTATTTTCATTATTTTTTTGGCTTCGTCGGGTCTTAGTTGCGGCACGCGGGATCTTCATTGAGGCATGTGGGATCTTTCGTTGCAGCATGTGGGCTGCTCTTTAGTTGTGGCGCACAGGCTCCAGGGCACGTGGCCTCTGTAGTTGCAGCACGCAGGCTCTCTCGTTGAGGTGCGCGTGGGCTCAGTAGTTGTGGCGCGTGGGCTTAGTTGCCCCTTGGCATGTGGGATCTTAGTTACCTGACCAGGGATCGAACCCGTGTCCCCTGAATTGGAAGGTGCATTCTTTACCACTGGACCACCAGGGAAGTCCTGAGAAGTTATTTTTTAAAAAGCCCACTACCACCTAGATTGCATTCAATCATTCATTTTTTTTCTTAAGGACGTAACCAGTTACGGGAGAGAAAGAAATAGAAGAAAAACAGAGAAAGGGAAGAAAAGACAGATGCAGGAGGGAGGAGGTGGGAGGGAGAAAGAAAAGGTTAAACGATGCCCAAGAACACGTGGGGTTAGGAGGTTGAAGGTAAGATGACATCAAGTGTATATGTCACACCTGATTTTCTCTTGGGCGGTAGTAACTCCTGTTAGGGCTGCCCTTTTACATTTTAATGAGTTGGTGAAGCACTATTCCTAGCTCTTTGTTTTGATAATATATTTTAAAAATTGAGATACAATTCACATAACACAGAATTCACCCTTTTAAAGTGTGCGCTTCAGTGTATATTCACTGTTCAATTCCAGGACATTTCTGTTACCCCAAAAAGAAACCCTGTACCCAATGAATGGTCACCCCCTTCTTCCTCCTTCCCTCACCCCTGGCAGCTGTTAATCTCCTGTCTCTCCAAATTCGCCTGTTCTGAGCGTTTCATGTAAATGGAATCATGCAGTGTGTGGCCTTTTGTGTTTGGCTTCTTTCACTTAGCATGATGTCTTCAGGGTTCATCCATGTTGTAGCATGTCAGCACTTCTTTCCTTTTTACGACTGAATAATATTCCCTGTGTGAACAGAATACCTTTTATTTATCCGTTCATCCGTTGAGGGACATTTGGGTTGTTTTTGATTTGGGGCCATTGTGAATAATGCTGCTATGAATGTTTGTGTACCGGCTTCTGTGTGGACAGCTTTCATTTCTCTTGGGTGTATACTCAGGAGTGGAATTGTGGGGTCACATGGCGACTCTTTGCTTAACCTTTTGAGGAATTGCCAAACTTTTCCTAGCTCTTTAACCTCTGATCCTTAACTGTCATTTATGGAAGGTTGTAAAAATGTAGACTGGTGCTTCATTCTCTGGCTGCAGTGTCCTAAATTCTATGAGATGTGTTATGGTATGCCCTTTCAAATGGCCCCTCTTTCGTTGAAGCTGACATGCCATGTGCCAACCTTCTGCAGCAGGAGGTTGGCTTGTGGGTTCCTCCAGGCCACCTGGGGATGCAGTCTCCTGAGGGAGGATCACGGCCTCCCCCATGGTGATTCGTGACCAGCAATAAAGGGTCATCAGAGGGATGGAGAAGGGCCCAGGTTAACCCAGAGGGTCATCAGAGGGATGGAGAAGGGCCCAGGTTAACCCAAACTGACAAAGCTACTCCCCATCCCACAAAAGCGACCCCCCAATACCAAGATGCAACTAAGACATTAAAAAAAACCCTAAAACAGGTGATCCTGACTCTTTCCCAAGCTGCTCAGTCAAAAATGCCTGTTCTTGGCAATACAGTTAAGCCCCCTACGTACAAATGAGTTCCGTTCCAAGAGCACATTTGTAAATCCAATCTGTTCGCTAAGTCCAGCAAAGTTAACCTAGGTATCCAACGAACACAGTGACTATATAGGACTGTACTGTAATAGGTTTATAATACTTTTCACACAAATAATACATAAAAAACAAACAAATAAATTTCTTTAAAAGTTTTATTTATTTTTGGCTGCATTGGGTCTTCGTTGCTGCGTGTGGGCTTTCTCTAGTTGCGGTGAGCGGGAGCTACTCTTTGTTGTGGTGTGGTGGATAGTCATTGCGGAGCACAGGCTGTAGGCGTGCGGGCTCAGTAGTTGTGGCTCGCAGGCTCAGTAGTTGTGGCGCACAGGCTTAGTTGCTCCGCGGCATGTGGGATCTTCCCCGACCAGGGATCGAACCCATGTCCCCTACGTTAGCAGGCGGATTCTTAACCACTGCACCACCAGGGAAGTCCCAAGATAAAACATTTTTTTTTTTTTTTTTTTTTTTGCGGTATGCGGGCCTCTCACCAATGCGGCCTCTCCCGCCGCGGAGCACAGGCTCCAGACGCGCAGGCCCAGCGGCCATGGCTCACGGGCCCAGCCGCTCCGCGGCATGTGGGATCTTCCCGGACCGGGGCACGAACCCGTATCCCCTGCATCGGCAGGCGGACTCTCAACCACTGCGCCACCAGGGAAGCCCAAAACATTTTTAATCTTACAGGACAGTACCTTGAAAAGTACAGCAGTACAGGACAACAGCTGGCACTTCTCAGCAGTACCGGCTACATCACCACTGCTTTTACGCATGCTAACGGACAACCTGGGCTTGAAATAAAGATACTGTACTGCTGTACTCTGTACAGTAAAGTACACCAAAACACAACCACTTGTAGAGGATGCACGCACATGACGGTGTACGCCAGACACGTGAACTAATTTACGTGATTGGACATGTGAACGCACGTTCGCATCTTTGAAAGTTCGCAACTTGAAGGTTCGTATGTAGGGGACTTACTGTAATTAAGGTTTGCGTGAGCCTTAAGGTCTATCGTGTTCTCACATGTAACTCACGGTGGGTCCTCAGCAGGACCTTGAACTTGGGCGAGCGGTGACTCCTCGCATCCTCCTGATTTTACAGCCCAGGACACGGGAGGTAAGGAATTTGCGATTTGCTCCAGGTTAGGAAGTGGCCGTTAGTCAAGAACAGAGTTAGCATTCAGACCCTTTGACTCAGAGTTCTGTACTCTTTTATTACGAGCTCTTGGCAGTGTTCACACTCATTTTTAAATCTAGATAAAGGTACTCTGTTTTTTTGGTTTTTTTTTTTTAAAGAATCAAGTTAGAGAGTTTGAGCTTGGTTTGAGGAAGCTTTGATAAAATTCCGGTTGTATCTTTGGCACGAGGGAGAGGGGTGGCCGTGTGTACCCCCAGTCCCATCCCGTGTATACAAACACAGTTACCCAATATCTTTTTACAAGTTTATTTTCTATGTTTATGTGTGAGGTTTCTTACCCTGCTTGGCTGGTCTTAGTGTCTCACTTTGAGCTCTAAGAGGAAATAAAAGGATGTTCCTGTTATTTTAACTAGCTAGTAAATTCCAAACTGGGAGATAGGTTCAGCTGGGATCAGACACCGTTTACAGAAACTTTCGGGTTGTTTCCTTTTGTCTGAGTGTTTTAAAAATCTACCTAATTGAGGTTGCCTGGGAGTTTTTGCGGGTTTCAGAGACGCAGCTGTATATTTATACTTTGCTGTGATTAAACACAGGGACACATACATGGCCCTCCCCTCAAAAAAAAAAAAAAAAAAAAAACAAACCTCACTACTTGGCTTTGCCTGAAAGTGGGATAACAACTGTTTATTCATGAGCCAAAACCCAGGCACATAGGGGATCTTGCACAAGTAAGATGAGCAAAATACTTTCAAATGTTTTAAATTGAATTGGGAAGGTATGAATAAGTATTTTGCCATTAACACATTAACAAAGAATGTAAACTGGGTGAGTAAGCATTTGAAGAGGGCTTTTTGGTTTCCTCGTTACTTGTAGAAATTCTTGACCTAATAGGTAAATCCCAATTTAGTGTACCCAAAGGAGCATGGATTCTGAAATAGTAGGTCCTAAAATAAGGAATTTTTACTGTCTCACGGTAGGAAAGGAGTGTTCTTTAGGCTGTTACCCCTTGACCGTGATGTAGCCTGTTATATACCGAGGTGGTCAGTTTCCAGCAGGGGTGCATCAAAGCAGAATGGGGCCTCGGAGCCCGTGGGAGGGCCTGGGAGTCTGCATTTCTGGCAAGTTCCTAGTGAGGCTGGTCTGTGGACCCCACTTTGAGTAGCAGGGAATCCACTTTCTCTCTCTTGAGAGGATTTTGCTTTGTAAAACAAGATGTGAAGGTCAGTCACAACGTGGGAGACTTGGCTAGGACCCCATCCTGGGGCATCTGTTCTCGGCTTGACCCGGGAAGTAGGCTGGGATGGGCAAAACATTCCATTTCTTATCCATCCTTTCTATTTAATACGGGTTTTGGTCACAAAGCCTGCTGGTTCAAAGGGCCTGGGGCTCACACTCTGGGCCCTTCCCAGAAAGTCCTGGCTTTAGACCAGCAGCAGCAAGTTCTATCATCGAGGCGGCTGCTCTGCCCCACAGAGACAAAATGTGTCTCTCCACCTCACTGAACCCTGGGGCTTTGCTCCAGAGTTATGCTCCTTTGAGGGCTGGGAGATGGCCCTCATTTCTGGGGGTCTTAGAAGGCGTTGCTCTCACACCCCCTCCCCGAGCCCCGGCCACGCACTGACTCCCTGGCTGCTGGTCCTGACCCAGCCACTGTCTGTCCAGCAGCAGGTGTGATGGTGTCCCCGGCAGGAACAGAGGACCCATGGGTGCCTCTCTTCCCCACACCAGGACCAGGCCGCCGATTGGACTGCTACACCTGTAGGAACTCGGAACTTGGTCCTAGGGGCCCTGGGCCCTGCTTCATCTCAATGCCACCTATGTGATAGACCCCCCAGGGCCAGGGCAGGGCTTCAGCATCTGGTTTTATGGCCTTGAAGGTTTCTTCCAAGCCTCTGCTGCTTCCTTCCTTAACTAAGTTTTCTAATGATCGGATGGGGGGCCCTTCTGGTCTTCGTGCTGCCTGAGCTTCCCTGGGCACCTTTTCCTTGGACTGAGCTGGGCATGGCTTGCTCCAGAGAAACCTGGGAGTTCTGTCATTCTTTCTGCACCCCCTTCCCAGCCCTTCTCTGAAATACAGTTTGTTTTCTTTGCTTTGTGAGTGCCTTTGAACTTTCCTTACCAGTACTTGTCCCCATGCCCCTGGCAGATGGCTCTGGACACCAGGGTGTTTGCAGCCTTCAGCTGAGCAAGGCTTTCTGCCAGGGATGGGCTGAGGGTTTTCTTTTGGTCTCCCACCCTCTGCCTGGGGCAAGCAGTGTTTCCTGCGCCATCTTGGTGGAACGGCCATGGAATGGCCAGCCACAGTTGAGAACTCCCTTTCGAGACCTGGCTGTGCATCTCTGGAAAACACACCTGATCTTTGGTACCAAGTGGCTTCTCTTGCTGCAGAGCATGGGCTCTAGGCACGCGGGCTTCAGTGGTTGTGGCTCACAGGCTCTAGAGCACAGGCTCAGTAGTTGTGGCATACAGGCCTAGTTGCTCCGCAGCATGTGGGATCTTCCTGAACCAGGGCTCGAACCTGTGTCCCCTGCATCGGCAGGCGGATTCTTACCTACTAAGCCACCAGGGAAGTCCCAAGAAGAGTTATTTTTGAAGCCACAGATAGATGTGGAAATTTATCAAACGATGCCGTATCAGTATCTCTCAATAATCGTATTTTAAAAGGTTTTTGAATATTAATATGATTAATGATATTAATAGATTTTCTAGCAGGACAGTGTTGAAATCAGAGCAACTTGCTGGAAAGAGCATAGGACAGAGTGTCTGGAAAGCTGGATTCTGGCTCTAGTTTGGTTCTTGGTTACAAATCTGACCTTGGACCAGCCCATATGCTTCCTTATTCCCTCTAACAGTATCCCAACGTTTCCTTCTCTGTCACGTGGGCATAGTTCTGTTTTCCTCCCTTTCTTGCTAATGAGTTGGAAGGATCGCAGTGGATCAATAGTTCTTTCCTTTACATTTGTTTAAATGCTTTCTCATCCGAACCATGACACAAGTGTAAAATGAGGGGCACCACGATGTTCCTTATTGGACCATCATCAACCAGGAATTCACGTGTTCATTCACTCATTCCTCCAACAAATATTTATGGAGCAACTGCAAAGTGCTAGGAATTGTTCCAGATGCTGGGAATACAGCCGTCAACGAAGTAGACCAGTTCCCTGCACAGTAGAGCTGACATCCCAATAAACACACACTTTCACACGTATGTCAGCTGAGTGATACATAATGTGAAGCTATATGAAGTGGGGGGAGGGGTGGGGAGTGAGGCAGATTAAGGGGGGAGGTTTACCTTAAGTGGGGTGGTCAGTGAAGACCTCTCTCATTTGAGCAGAGAATAAAATAAAGATGGAATGAGCCACCTGGAGATCTGGGGGAGGGATGTGCAAAGGCCCTGAGGACGGTTAGCCGTGCCCATGGAGCCCGAGTTGGGTGAGCTGGTGGGAGAGGGTGAAGATTTGGGGGCTGAGAGGTCGAGGAAGGTCAGATGATACAGGATCTTGTGGGTCTGTCATAGATGCTCTGTTCTTTTTTTTTTTTTTTAAGTAAGATGGGATGCCTCTGGGGGTGGGGGTGGGCGTTGTGAGCTGTGAGTGACATGGTAAGGCTTTCCATCCTAAAGGGTCACTCTGACTGCTAGTGGAGGATGGATTGAAGCCGGTTGTGAGTCAAGGCCAGCAGCCCTGAGGGGATGGAGGTCCAGCCTGGGCTGATACAGCGGAGGTGGTAAGGAGTGTTAGATTTAGCGTCCGCGTCAAAGGAGGCGCTGACGGATTTGCTGATGGATTGCAAGTCTCATCTTAGAGACAGCTCCTTGACTTTTCCTATGAGAAGGAAGTGTGTCAAGCTCCCCTTCTCCAAGACTGGAAACCTGGCCTGTATTTTCCACAGCATCTTTGTGCTGGGTTGGGAGAAACCCCAGCGACTCTCCAAACTTCTGGCTGGACTGAGAGACGAAAATAACCAAGGGGTTCGGACGTCCCCACGAGAAATCCTGTTCTGAGGCCGAGCCCAGAAACACAGGCTACAGTTTGATCGGATCCATGGAAGAAGCCTCCGCCTCCGGGAGGGAGGTTCCTTTGGAAAGGAAGTTGAGCAAGCTGGTGCCACGCCCCCTGTCACGGTTGGCGGTGGTCACAGGATACTCCGCCACGGGTGACATCGTGATTAATAAAAGACAGACCGCGTTTGGGAGGCATTTGCTTTAATTCAGGGCGTCTAGTCTTCCTGCAGACGTCCCTTTGTGCTGTCCTGTCTGCAGCCACCCCGTTGCTGCCCTGGGGCCAAGTTGCTAATTTATGTCCTTGCCCTTTAAACTCTCCCTGCAACTCTGAACCAGAAAAAGTCTCGTCTCTCCTCAAATGTTGCGGCTTCAAGTCTTCCCCCATGGTTTTCTGCTAGTGTTCCTTCCTTTGATCTTCTGTTGGAAATTTATTTCCTTCCCAGAGCTGAGGCATCCAGCTCTGAGCAATGCAGACACCACCTCCCGCCTTGGCTGGCGGACGACCCCATCCCCACAACCAGTTCTGAGCCTACATCTTCTGTGCTAATGGGGCATGGAGCTCGGAAGGTGGTACCAGAGCTGTGGGTGGACGGGAAAGAGAATGGCGTCGTGCCTGCACTGCCGGGCTTGTTCCCGCCACGTGGAGACAGGAAAGCACACGTAAAAATAATTGTGAAAAGCCAAGTCGGAAACATAAACAAACGTAAACCAGCAGAGCGTGATGGAATGTTCATAGCTTCCCCCCTGCCTTTATTAGTTTAGGAGAAATCTGGCCAGCTCAGTCCCTGGCCTTCATTGTGGAGAACCTATCTGAGCAATGGGCAGAGAGGGACAGAGTTGGAGCAGTCTGGAAGGGTAGTTTTAGGAAGAAAAGAGAAAGGACTGGCCTTGAGGGCTTGTGTATAAGCGTCTGTCAGTCTGTCTGTCTTTTGGAGAAGGAGGTCTGCAGTGGGGAATGACCCAAGCCATGGGGGCGCAGGAGGAATTTAAAGTCCTCTGGAGAAAGTAGGAAGGAGATTCGGGCGTTGGCCGCTGCCTGCGAGTCAGATTGAAAGGGAGGGGAGGGGAAGATTTTCAGTTTTGCTACGTGTTGTGAATGAAGCCCTTTTCTTCCTTTAAAAAGAGACTTTAGTAAAGATCAAATTGCTTTTATAACAGTTTTTGGTTGCCTGAGTGATGTTTCTTCAAATGTGATATCACGGGGAGGTCATGGCTGTGAAGACAAGGGATTTGATGGTGAGTGGCGGTTATCTGTGTGCACACAAACATGTACATGGATGCACATACGCAGCGTGGGTGGGGTGGATAATCAGGAATTCAGAATTGCTGGGTTAGATGGTAACTGTGCTTAACCTTCTGAGGAACTGCCAGAGGATTTTCCAAAGCTGGGGCACAGTTTACATTGCTGTCTGTACAGGGTCTTCCCATCCTTGCCAACACTTGTTATTTGTTTCTTTGATTTTTGGTTTTTTGGGGGTTTTTTTGGCCGCGTTGGGTCTTCGTTGCTGCTCACAGGCTCTTTGTTGCGGTGCGCGGGCTTCTCATTGCGGTGGCTTCTCTTGTTGCGGAGCATGGGCTCTAGGCACGTGGGCTACAGTAGTTGCCGCACCTGGGCTTCAGTAGTTGTGGCTCACGGGCTCTAGAGCGCCGGCTCTGTAGTTGTGGCGCACGGGCTTAGTTGCTCCGCGGCATGTGGGATCTTCCCGGACCAGGGATCGAACCCGTGTCCCCTGCATTGGCAGGCGGATTCTTAACCATTGCGCTAACCACTGCGCCACCAGGGAAGCCCCAACACTTGTTATTATCTATCTTTTTGATTACAGCTCTTCTAGGGGGTGTGAAGTGGCTTTGATTTGCATTTCCCTGAAGGCTAATGATGTTGAAGATCTTTTCAAGTGCTTATAGGTTGTTCATATATCTTCTTAGGAGAAAGGTCTTGTCAAAGCTTTTGCCCATTTTCCTCATATTGAGTTAAATAACACATGTCTTTTTATTATTGAGTTGTATGTGTTCATGTACTCCAGATAAAAGTCCTTTATCAGAGAGACTATTTGCAAAAATTTTCTCCCATTCTGTGGTTTTTTTCATTTTCTTTGAGAGTGTCCTTTGAAGCACAAAAAGTTTTAATTTTGATGATGTCTGTTTTTTCTCCCTTTGCCCCGTGTGCTTTTGTTGTTTAAGAAACTGGCGTCTAACCCAAGGTCATGAAGATTTACACTGTTGTTTTCTTCTATGAGTTTTATAGTTGTAGCTCTTACATTTAGAACTTAGATCTATTTATTTATTTATTTATTTGAGGTACGTGGGCCTCTCACTGTTGTGGCCTCTCCCGTTGCGGAGCACAGGCTCCGGACGCGCAGGCTCAGCGGCCATGGCTCACGGGCCCAGCCGCTCCACGGCATGTGGGATCTTCCCGGACCGAGGCACGAACCCGTGTCCCCGGCATCGGCAGGCGGACTCTCAACCGCTGCGCCACCAGGGAAGCCCACTTAGATCTGTTTTGAGTTAATTTTTGTAAATGGTGAGAGAAAGGCGGCAGCTTCATTCTTTCGCGTGTGGCTGTCTTGTCCCAGCACTGTTGTTGATAAGACTGTCCCCTCTCTGTTTTATGGTCTTGGCACTTTTGTCATCGAGGCATCTTTTAACCGTTTTATGTATTTAAGTCATCGGGTAAGGACACGTCCCCTGTATGTCTCTTGACCCACAGGGAGAAATTAAATCAGTCAAGGATCACTTACATTAAAAGATGCCTTGGTTGGAATTTTAAACAAGATTTTGATGAAAACTTTCACTGCAAGTGAAAATAGGCAACAAACAATGCAGTTGAATAAATATGTCATGAAACACAGAGTTTTGTCTTCTGGCCCAGTTAAGGGGGAGCAGGGGAAGCACTTGGCCTCGGCTTACTCTGGAATCCCATGGTCTGTGGACCGAAAATCAGAGCTGACTGCATCAAGTGTGGGTCCGTGAGCACGAGGGGCCCCACATCCTGCCCCGCCCCAGACCCCCCCAGTTCCTCCTTAGCTACAGGAGGTCAGTGCAGGGACAGCCGGGCAGCCGTCATCTGGCGGACTCTGCGCAAGTTGTTTCTTGGCCTTGATTTAGGAAGGGGATTAGGGAATTATTTCCTCTAGAAGCCTCCACCGCAGAATGGAATCCTGGAGCGCTGAGGCCTCTGCCTTCCACGTGTGGGCTGGGCGGTGGAGCCGCCCCGGAACTGCGGGTGTGGGCCAGGAGGATGCATGCATGGCCTTGTGGGGACTCGGGGCCCCGGCTTGGGGCAGGGCCAGGTGCAGGGCTCCCAGGCCTGGCCCAGCTCCCTGGAAACTGGACCCGGATCCCCCTCCGGCTCGGCTGTTTCTGGGAGTCCACCCAAACTGAAGGCCCCAGAGCCGAGGATTAGCTAAGCCCCAGATGTTTAGAACCCTGGCTCAGTGTTTGTGTGTGCTCTGTCGAGAGCTTATGTGGCCCCGGAGGTGGTCCTGGAATCACTCAGATCTTTGTGTGGTTCTCGTGTTTCATCCCCGTTTCTAGGGAGAGGCTCGCGGGTTCCAGGATTTGCTCAGAGCTTTCTGCCCTGGTCTGCTCAGCCTGGTGGGAACTTGCCCAGTCTCGGGGGTTTTGGGGCAGGGAGGTGGAGGCGCAGGTCTTAGAAGGGAATCCGGTCAGAGCTCTGGGCTTAGGGGACTTCTCTGCCCAGGGCCTGTGTTTCCCAGGGTCAGGTTAGTGTCTTTAAAATCAAAGTTCTCAAGTAAGCGGCATGTCCTCCAGCCTGGCGTCTGTCCCTCTGTGAGCTGACAGCTGAAATGCTCTCGGGGGAGCTGGGTGGAGCTGTTGGTGATGAGCGTTCTGGAACAAAGAAGAAGTGAGTATTTCTTGTAGTACTTCAAGCCCAGGTCTCCTCAAGACCACGGAGCCAGTAGCAAAAGCCCCCCTACCAGCCCTCCCCCTGCAGCCCCCAACTGCGGGCTGTGCAGTCCCCCCACCAACCCCAGGAAAACACGAGTCCCCCTGATGTAAGCTGGAGCTGGGTCCAGAAAGGGGATTATGTACGGGATGGGGGTCACTGCTGCCTTCTTTCCAGGGCTCCCCGAGTTAACCCCAGTGTTGAGAGCAAAGAGGTGCCCACAGTCACGGAATGTTGCGTCTTCTCGAGCGGGGGTGACAGATTCAGATGTCAGTAGGTCACTAAGCACTGAGGAATGATGTGCCATCGGAAACAGCAGCCACAGCCAATCGTAGGGAGCGTGTGCCCGGCTGGAAATTTGAAATCACCCCGTTTTGTAATGTTGGTAATTGACTGAAACTGAAAACAACAGCTAGCAACCCAGTGTGTCAGGCAGAACTTAACCAACCTCTGTCTGCTTGCAGCCGTCTCCCTGCAGAAGATGTTGGGTTCTAGGGACAGGGTGACCCGCCCAAGGTTGCCAGGCTGGTCAGAAGCCTGCACTCACCTGGCTCTAGAAGCCCAGGCTCTGGTCTGTGTCTGGCCAACGCGGTTAAGGAAGATCACCCAGCTTAGGAAGGGGCAGGGCTGGGGTTTGAACCCAGAACTGGCTGGCTCTGGCCATGCTGCTCTCACTGGGATGGGAGGTGGGGTCTTTTGGTCCTGGTCACGTTCTCTTCCCAGAGCTCCACCCTGGGATTGGTCCTGACCCTCAAAACAGGGCTGCTCTTTGACCAGCAAGCAGCTTCCCCGAATTCTGTGGACTTTTCAGGAACAAGAAGAGATCTTGAGGTGTGTGTGTGTGTGTGTGTGTGTGTGTGTGTGTGTGTGTGTGTGTGTGTATGTGGGGGGCACGTGAATTCTCTCTCCCTCTTCTCCCTCACACCCATTTATTGTTCCTGGGTTTTCTCCCTGAGAACTCCAAGGAAGAGAACTGGAGAGTTGAAAGAGAAGGGAAATACAGGCACAGCTCGGGTATTGCGTTCTTGTTTTTGTTTTTTTTAAACCAGTTGGAGGTTTGTGGCCCGTTGTCAGATTATGGCTAGCATTTTTTAGCAATAAAGCGTCTTTAAATTAAGGTATGTATTTTTTTTAGATATAATGCCGTTGCACACTTCATAGACTATAGTGTAAACGTCTTTTATTCACACTGGAAAACCAAAAAAGAAAAAAGAAAATCTTGTGACTCGTTTTATTGTGGTGGTCTGGAACTGGAACCCACCATCTCTCCGAGGTCTGCTTGTACATTTCTGTCTGGGAAGCAGCTCCCCCTTTGCAGGAAAGGCCCGATTAACTGTGCCCTCCCTGAGTCACTGGGTCGGTCACTACTGGCGAGCTGGTGTCCGGGGAACCCGAGTAGTGTCACCTCAGGGCCTGCTGTGGGATCCCCGCGGCTGAGAGGACTGCTCTGAGATGGAGAGGCGGGTGTCACGTGAGTCCAGGCCACAGACTGGCAGCACCCTCAGCGGGAAGAGCCTGGGAGCTCACCGCGTCCACCTTGTCCAGGCCCCTCTGGCTCCGTCCATGATGGGAACTGAGGTGGAACTTCAGGGTGGGAGGGGCGTGGTGGGGGGAGTATTAATAAGTAAAGCAGGGGGGAGGGGCTTCTAAAAGATTTACTAGTTCAGTATTTTCTGGATGTTTCCTAGTCCTTTAAGACTGGTCCAGAGGAAGGCCACACAGGAGTTAGTCTAAGTTCTCTACCGGCTCCCACCCTCAGCTGACCCCTCACCCCCTGGTTTCGTTCCCAGCACCACCCTGACCCTCCCACCCCCGCCCCCATCACCCTGTCACCATTCACCCCTCTCTTTCATCCTACTGAGAAAGGAAGAGCAATCTCCTTGTTCCCCCGCCCCCTTTTCTAAATAAATTTATTTATTTATTTTTGGCTGTGTTGGGTCTTCGTTGCTGCGCACGGGCTTTCTCTAGTTGCGGCAAGCGAGGGCTACTCATCGTTGTGGTGCCCGGGCTTCTCCCTGCGGTGGCTTCCCTTGTTGCGGAGCACAGGCTCTAGGTGCACAGGCTTCAGTAGTTGTGATTCGCAGACTCTAGGGCACATGGGCTTCAGTAGTTGTGGTGCACGGGCTTAGTTGCTCCGCGGCCTGTGGGATCTTCCCTGACCAGGGCTTGAACCCGTGTCCCCTTCATTGGCAGGCGGATTCTTAACCACTGCACCACCAGGGAAGCCCTTGTTGCCCCCTTTTAATCATATTATATATGCAATTGTGCAACCTGTTTTTTTTTTTCTTTTCTTTTTTAAGGCATTTAAAATTTTTTTATTTTTATTTTTGGCTGCGTTGGGTCTTCGTTGCTGCGCACGGGCTTTCTCTAGTTGTGGCAAGCGGGGCTACTCTTCCTTGCAGTGCGCAGGCTTCTCATTGCGGTGGCTTCTCTTGTTGCGGAGCACTGGCTCTAGGTGCGCAGGCTTCAGTAGCTGCGGCACGCGGGCTCAGTAGTTGTGGCGCACGGGCTTAGTTGCTCTGCGACATTTTTTCTTTAAACTTAATATATGTTAAATACCTTTCTGTATGAGTAGATGTATCTAAAGCATTATTTTTAGTGTTCACTATTAGTTCATCATTTGGATGAACTATTTATTATTTATAATCCCCTAGTGATGGACACTGAGGTTGCTTTCTTCTTTTTCCTTTTTTTTTTTTTTTGGCTTTTGTTAAAATCGCTGAGGCCAACATTCCTAGTGAGGCATCCTCTCCTGGAAAGAAGCATGCTCTGCAGTTACATCTGTGGTGTACATTTTGACCCATTCTATCATTGCTCTTCAGAAAGGTGGTACCAATTTACAGCCCTTGAAAATGCCCGGCGCCCCCTTCACTGGCCGAGACTCGGATCTGCAGGCCTAAAGGAGAAACATGTGAAGGAAAATTGGTGGCAATGCGTTCTGGCAACGTCCTTATGCCTGAGACGCCTTCTCCCTCTCCAGCACTGCTGCTGCCCGTCCCTGCCACTCCCAGGAAGTGGGCTGCTCTAATGCAAAGAGGGCTGGACTTGAAGGCCTAGGTCTGAATCCTGGCTCTGTACATAACTGCTTAAGGAACATCTCTTGACTTCTCAGTGACTCTGTTTTCTAATCTTTAAATTGGGAACTCTGGGACTTCTCTGGTGGCGCAGTGGTTAAGAATCTGCCTGCCCCTGCAGGGGACACGGGTTCGATCCCTGGTCCGGGAAGATCCCACATGCCGCGGAGCAACTAAGCCCGTGCACCACAACTACTGAAGCCCATGTGCCCTAGAGTCCGCGAGTCACAGCTACTGAAGCCCGTGCACCTAGAGCCCGTGCTCCGCAATAAGAAAAGACACCGCAGGGAGAAGCCCATGCACCGCAACGAAGAGTAGCGCCCGCTCACCACAACTAGAGAAAGCCTGCACGCAGCAACGAAGACCCAACGCAGCCAAAAAAAAAAAAAAAAAAAGGGAATGCTGATACTTGCCTTACAGAATTACATACTTAGCACATAGTGGATGATGACTAAATATTCATTTCTTTAATTTTAATCATCCTTCAGTTATTTCAGTGCACGTAACTTCTCTTCCAGCCCCCTGACCCCTGGTACCTCCCTTGTCACCCTCATCTGTCACTTCATCCACCACGGGGCGCCTTTATACTTGCAGACTTAAGGTATGAGTGGTTTGAGGCTTTGAGTCCATGGTAGTAACCCAGGCTCTTCAGTGGGTTGTTTTTCAGCCCTCAGACACCTAGAAAGTTGGATGAATATGTGTCAAAATCATTGTGTTTCCTTCCGTCAAACTAGAGGGAGGTCTTAATGAGATCTGTTGCTACCTGCAAATGATGTTTTGGGCTAGGTGAGAGAGGGACCCGTATCTGCCAGCAGGAACTTGTGCCTGTGTGTGGGGTGCATCGGATATCTGGACCCTTTCCTTTGGGATTCGGTAAGTAACTGTGTCCGGGAGGCTGTGTTTCCCGCTCGGACCCGTCCTGTTGGGTCTCACTTAGGACCCGTGTGTGCAGGTTTCTGAGTCCTGCCGTCGGTGATGGCCAGTCTGTGCTGGGCTGTACTTTTCCTTGTCCATCTTCAGCCCGGCCTGTCCTTGTCGGAGGCTCGTGCAAGGCCCTGGCACCAGGGGCCAGTTGGAGCCGGGGGCCGAGTGGGGAGCCCTCTCAGGCACAATGACGGCCCTGTTTCCTCTCCCACCTCGCCGGGGGGGCCCCCCGTTCACTGCAAGGAGAGTCACGCATTCCCCCCTTGAGATAAGAATAGAGCCCGACTGTGCCCCGGGACAGAGTCCAGCTTCTTCACCGGCCCTCTGAGGCCTGGCAAGGGCTCGAGATGGTACTGGCATGAGTGGGCCCTGGCCGCCTGCCCTGCCGGCCCCTTATGCATTGTGTGGCCGGGACACTGGGTGCAGTGTGCGCGCCTGCCCGGCTCCCCGCCCCTCAGAGCCCACTGTCTCCAGGCTCTGCTCAGGATGGAGGGGCTTGGCCTAGGATCAGCTGCCCCAGGGCCCTGCTGTGCCCCTTCCCTTCCCTGGGGCCTAGGACTCCACCCTCCCAGCCTTGAGACCTCCTGTGCCAGGCCTGCCTCTTCCTGGAAGGGAGGAGCTGGGACCAAGGATAGGATCATCAAGAGGGCTGGGCATTGAAGGCAGCAGCCCGGGGACCCAGTGGTCTCTTTCTGCCCACCCCCGGCCAAGGGACAGGAAGCAGGAAGCAGCCGGGGCCACGCCTCCACCTTAGCCCCGCCTGTGTCTGAGGTGGGAGCTGGAACAGCCTCGCGTCAGGCCGACAGCAGGACTGGACCAGGAGCTGTTAACGAGGCGCGGGGCATAGAGTGTCCCCTGGCTCTTCTGTGGTCGTGTTGGGGGATTCCTAGTATACTTTCTAGTCTTGAGATTCTAAGGCTGGACTTCTCAAACTGTGGTCCCTGGACCAGCATCACCCCGCAGACCTGCTCAGTCAAAAAGCAGGGGTGGGACCCCGATATCTGTGTTGAACATGCTTTCCAGGGAATTCAGTTGCATGCAGGAACCCCAGGACCCCTGCTCAAAATAGTTTTCAGTGCTTTCCGGGGTCCAACAGGTGACTCACGAGTGTTGAGGCTGTGGTAAGCTGGGGGGCGTAGCCCCATCTAGAGATATTCGGGTAAAGAGATATTAAAATACGTTTAAATATGGAGTCCCCCATTGAACCTTAAAATGATACAGATCTCAGCCTGCACCTTTACACGTATTTCAGTTAATTCTGCAGCGTGTCAGGTCGTGTTTGGGTTTTACCGGGTGAGGAAAACCAAGGCTGATGGCAATCAGTAACTGGTTTGTGCAGTGGAGATGTGGTTGGGAGCCAGGGTTTTCCACTTAGAGCTGGGGGCTTTCCACTCTCCCCCACCATGGCTGTCGAGCAAACCCGCCACACACATCAACCCACGTGTTTGGGACGATGCCTCCAGTGAAGGATGTCTGGGTCCCTATCTCAACACGTGAGGGTTTCTAAGAGTTGCTGGCTGAGGCACTGGCTGCTTCTCCAAGGAGAAGGCACTATTTGTAAGTCTTCAGTGGGAGGGCAGGCTGAGGGCTAACACGGCGGCCTGAACTGTTTGCGAAGCACTGTTCTTGGCAGGGTGGGTCCGGGAGAGCCAGACCACCACAGTTCACAGAAGGGAAGGCCCACTCTTGGGGTCTGGGTCACACGGCTCATCATTAAGTGGTGTTCCCTGATGTGTTTTCCCTCCGTCTTGCCACCTGCAAGAGCCATGGTGCTGATGGCATTTGGAGCACGGGGCTTTGATGGTGCTGGTGGAGGGTAGATGTTGTGTGGCTGCTAGCATGTCACGCCGTGCCACGTGCTTTGGGGGCTTTGTGTCAGGGGCCCACAGAGCTCCAGGCAGCCCTGGGTCCACTGCCTCCCAAGTCCTCCCCTAAGACAGTGGGTCTCCGTGGATTCTGAGATGTCTGTGTTGTGCCCTGGGTGGGAGGGTTGCTGAGTTCCTTGCTGGGGTGCTAGAGGCACCCTGGAATCTCCTGGCCTTCTGAGACTTTGATGGAAAGCATGGGGTTGGAGAAGCCTGGGAGAGGCTGACGAGGAATAAGCAAGCAGCATGAGTGGTACACGGTTAGATCATCAATGCTCTCCCCGTACCTGTACTTTCTCAACTAATGAACGGGCCTGTGGCCACACAGGTGGATAGGCTGTTTTTTAATTAATTAATTTAAAATTAATTTATTTTTTTGGTCCCTGACCAGGGATCAAACCCGAGCCCCCTGTAGTGGAAGTGTGGAGTCTTAACCACTGGACCGCCAGGGATGTCCCGTGGTTAGTTTATTTTAAAACAGACCTGTCCAATCAAGAATATTTAATAATACTGGACAGCATTTATGTAGCACTTGCTATTTTTTCAGGTGCCGTTCTAGATGCTGTATCTTTATGTACTCACTCATTTCATCCTTGCAACAAACCTATGAGTACTACCAGGCCCATTTTACCTATGGGGAAACTGAGTCACAGAGAAGTGAAATCATTTCTTCAGGGTCACCCAGTCAGCGACAGGGTTTGTACCCAGACCATCTCTTTCCAGAGCCCGTGATCTGACCCACTGGTTGCTGTACCGATTCTGTACCGGCCTCCCACAGAGGGCCGTGGAGCCCCCGAAGCTCTGTGCAGCTGTGAGGTGTGGAGAGCTCAGAGCATCTCTGCTGAGCGCCATCATGGTGGTCTGCGGATTGAGTCCTGGTCTAGCTGAACCATTTAGGGGAGACTCAGTAACACGGCAGGAAGGAAAAGTGATGGTGCCCCATCTTCTCCAGGGCCCCCCAGTTTTAGAGGGAAATAAGACTGGAGGGTCTGTGGCAGGGCAGAGGGAGCGAGACAGTGGCTAGGCCAGCTCCTGGTGGCTGCTTCTCCCCATTGGTGGCTGTGTCGTCCACCCGGGCCTGGGGCCAGCACTGGTCCAGCTGGCTCACAGCTGGATGCAGAGTGGGAGGAGAGGGAGGGTCCAGACGCCAAAAGACTGTCAGGGATGTGCCTCAGGGGCCAGCCTTGACTTCCCTCCAAACAGGAAGAGCCTTTGTACTCAGCTCGCTTGTAGTTCCCCAGTGGTTAGCGCCACTGATAAGAGAGTTGCACGTTGTGGTCAGAGGCGTGAGCTGCCAAACGCCTTTTGCCCCCAGACAGCCCACATGTGACATCCTCCTCTGTCATCCTCTACTCCCTGGCCGCCGTGGCCCCGGGAGTGAGCATAGCCGGGCGAGAGGAATCAGAACCTGCCCGACGGAGGTGCTCAGAGCGGAGGGGAGGGCAGGGCTGGCAGGGTCCCCTTGGGGGGTATTGGGGGGGGCGGCTGGTGCTCAGAGCGGAGGGGGGGCGGGGCTGGCAGGGCCCCCTTGGGGGGTATTGGGGGGGCTGGTGCTCAGAGCGGAGGGGAGGGCAGGGCTGGCAGGGCCCCCTTGGGGGGTATTGGGGGGGGTTGGTGCTCAGAGCGGAGGGGAGGGCAGGGCCGGCAGGGCCCCCTTGGGGGGTATTGGGGGGGCTGGTGCTCAGAGCGGAGGGGAGGGCAGGGCTGGCAGGGCCCCCTTGGGTATTGGGGGGGGTTGGTGCTCAGAGCGGAGGGGAGGACAGGGCTGGCAGGGCCCCCTTGGGGGGTATTGGGGGGGGTTGGTGCTCAGAGCGGAGGGGAGGGCAGGGCTGGCAGGGCCCCCTTGGGGGGTATTGGGGGGGGCTGGTGCTCAGAGCGGAGGGGAGGGCAGGGCCGGCAGGGCCCCCTTGGGGGGTATTGGGGGGGGCTGGTGCTCAGAGCGGAGGGGAGGGCAGGGCTGGCAGGGCCCCCTTGGGGGGTATTGGGGGGGGGCTGGTGCTCAGAGCGGAGGGGAGGGCAGGGCCGGCAGGGCCCCCTTGGGGGGTATTGGGGGGGTTGGTGCTCAGAGCAGAGGGGAGGGCAGGGCCGGCAGGGCCCCCTTGGGGGGCATTGGGGGGGGCTGGTGCTCAGAGCGGAGGGGAGGGCAGGGCCGGCAGGGCCCCCTTGGGGGGTATTGGGGGGGGGCTGGTGCTCCTTGAGAAGATGTTGAGTCTGAAACGTGGAACAGACAAGTTCATCCAGAGGCCCTAAAACCAGTCGATGCTTTGGGATGGTGACTGGGCCAGGTGTAAGGACAGTCTGTGGGCAGCTTCCAGAGAGACCACTGAGTTGTGCTTTCTACTAATCCAGGTCATGGTGGTGATGGGGACATGAAGTAGGAGGGAGGAAGTGGGCTGGGGACTTGGACCAAGAATCAGACACTCTTGGGAGGGTCCCGCATTGTGATGGGCGTGCTTGCAGGAATCCTGGGAGATGGTGAGTTTCTGCTCGTTTGTCACCCTTCTGGAAGGACTAGCTGTCTTAACTTCTGTCTCCTTGAATAAAATGTATAATAAAATGTAATAAATTGTAAAATAAAACATCTTCATGAGAGCGGGGAGCACGTGGGGCTGCCCTAGGGTGAGCACCCAGTGACTGTTGAAGGGAGGGAAGGAGGGAAGGAAGGGGCTGAAGAGCGAGAAAGATTGTCCGCTGTGACTTGGAAGCAGTTGTAACATTTCAAACTATTTAAAATTGCTGCCCACCCTCCCAGTCTACCCTGACCTCCTGGTTCCCCTTTTTCTATTTTTTTTTTTCTCCATCACCTTCTAATACTCTTTATACTTTACTTATTTATTGTTTTTATTGTGTGCTCCCCTTACCCCCTTGCTGAAATCAATGCTCCACAAACGCAGGGGTTTTTTCCCCTTTTATTTGATCACTGCCGTGCCCCAAATGTCTAGAAGCAGTGCCTGACCCTGGGCAGGTCCTCACTAAGTATTTGTCGGATGAATGAATGGATGGATGGATGAAAGTGCCCAGAAAGGGCTTGGCTTGTGCCGTTGGGCCTTGGGAATCCAGCTTGCAATAGATGTTTCAGCACGTTGTCCCCTGGGAGGTGCCCCACAGTCTGGCCACCTGCCCTTGACCTGCTTTGTCCTTCTGATTTACTAGGCCCCTCAGGTAGGACCACGCTGATACCGTCCAGCAGCTTGGACTCAGGAAGGCTTTCCGGGACTCATGGGCAGGACAGTGAGTGCCCTTGAGGGCCAGGCGGAGACCGACTGGGTAGTGAGGTGAGCTGTCCACAGCCAAGGATCCTGGAGCCTGGCGTTTGACCCCATTCCTGAATCCCGCCCCGCTTCCCCGACCTTCCCCACAACTGGGATTCCCACCCTCTGGACTGTGAGAAGTAGAAAAACGCCGGATTGAGCGATCGCGGGCTGAGACGCAATCCCTGCTGACTCAGCCTCTGCCTTCTTGTCTTGCAACTGGTACCCGACCCACAGAATTAATCCGGGTCATCCTGGCTGACTCCCACACCCCGGGCTGCCGTGGGGCCCAGGCGCGTCCCATTACTCTCAGGGTCAAGTCCAGACACCAGTTCTCAACCTGGTGGTTGGACCCAGCCCAGACCCCTGGCAGCGCCCCCGCCGCCCCCATGCCTGCCACAGTGAGAGCCTTTAGCTGTGGTCGGCAAGTCCATTTCCAGTCTTTGCTCAGTTTTGCCCTTGACCTCCTGACCCATATCCAGTTGGCATTGCTGTTCAACCTGTCCGAGCATCACGCCACCTGCAGCCTGGCCAGCTCAGTAAATGGGAAGTCCGTCCCTCCAGCTGCTGTGGCCAAAAACCTTGACACCCCCCCCCCCCACCGCCTTTTCTCTCACGTCCCATGTTCAGTGTGTCAGGTAAACGTGTGGGCTTCTCCTTCCAAATTGATTTTTTTAAAAATCCAACCACTCGTCACCACCCCCACTGCTGTCATCTTGCTCCGAGCCACAGCCACCAGCCCTGTGCCCTTGAACTAGTGCAGTTGCCTCCTGACGGCTCTGCCAGACCCCAGTCTGTTCTTTTCAAATAACAAGTCCGATCGTATCACACTGCTCCTCAGAACATCCTGATGGGCCCCCATGATGGCAGAGTAAAAGCCGAAGAAGCCCTCACCGCAGCTGACAAGGTGCGACATGGTCGGGCCCGTGACCTCCCTGACCTTGGGGGCCTCTCCTTCCCTGCACCTCACTCATCCCTCTGCTGCACACCGGCCTCTCTGGCGTTCCTGCGGGTGTTCCAGGCATGCTTCCTCCTTAGGGCCTTGGCAGCCCACGTGGCTAATCCCTTTGGCGGGCTGAGTAATGGTCCCCCAGAGATGTCCATGTCCTAAGCCACACAGCCTGTGGATGTTACCTTATGAGGCAAATAGCATTTTGCAGGTGTGATTAAATTAAGGCTCTTGAGATGAGGTGATTTTGGATTATTCAGGTGGGTCCAGTGTACGGACAGAGAGTCCTGATAAGAGGGAGGCAGGAGGGTCAGGTCAGGAGTAGATGTGACAGCAAAAGCAAGAGGTTGAGGATGTGAGGAGGGGGCCACGAGCCAGGGACTTGCGGGCAGCCTCAAGGAGCTGAACGAGGCAGGGAAGCGGATTCTCTTCCAGGGCCTCTCGAAGGAACCAGCCCTGCTAATACCTTGACTGTAGCCCAGTGAGACCCCTTTTTAGACTTCGGACTCCAGAACTGGAAGACAATACATTTGTGTTGTGACTTTAAGCTTCGTAGTTCGTGATAATTTGGTACAGAGCCGCCAGAAACTAACCCACTCTTTGATCTCTTCTGACTCTCTTGCTCTCCTTGTCATGCCCACCCCTTTACACTGCTCTGCTCTTTTTCTCCATCGCTTGTCCCCTTCCAACAAAACTGGATCGTTTACCCGTCTCTCAGGCTGTTGTGTGTCTGTACTCACGGGGGTGGGGTGGGGTGTAAGTTCCACTACATTACGTAGCGTTGTCAGAGTCTAAGGGACCCCATTGATCTCTAAATGCAACCTCTCAGAGCAAGACGAAGATGGCCTGGAGATGGGGAGGGTCCTGCTGAAAGCTAGGGCATTGCCATGGTAGTTTCTAGAGCCCCCAGGGCTCAGACCTCCTCCTGCTCTGCTCTCCAGCTGCATTATCTCTTTGGACCTCCTCCTCCCCCACTGCCACACCCAGGGACAGCAGGGCCTCGCCCCGGAGCAGGTGCTTAGAACTTGAAGGTTGGGAATCAGTCTTGGCAGAGGAGTTGGTGGGTGAGGCAGTGTCTCACAGGAAGCTGGGAGGTTCTCCCCAGGGAGCAGGGATGGGGAAGCTGATAGGTTTGTCTTGTCCCCAGCAGCTTGTGTGGAGTATGGGGTGTTTGGAAGAAGGAAAGGAAGAAAAGATATGAAACGGTAGTGATGGGCAAGCAGGTAGAGCAAGCGTTGTGTGCCCACGATGGGCACCTAGACTTGAGGACCCGAAAACAGCATGGCTCATGGCCAGGGAGAAGCAAAGAAGGATAAGGCAGACCTTCCTCCAAGAGGGCCTGGGATTGGCTTCCCCGGGACACAGCTGCAGGCTGTAAAGGGTGACTGGTTGGCTGTTAGGAAGACTCCTTGCTGCTGTCTTCTCCGGAGAGGACACATTTTGAAACACTTCCTGAGTTGGGGAGGGGAGGTGACATTTGGCCCCCCTCTCCCCAGGCTGCTGATGAAGTGTGGTTGGTGATGAACTTACAGCTGTGCTTTTGCACTGCTCCCCCCCACCCCGGCCTCATCCACCCACCAGTCCCACCGGGGCTCCCCTCCCTCTGCTGGAGGGTGACTCAACGCTGCTCTGCTGCAACGGCCCGGGCTCTCCGAGCAGAGCTGTTTTCCTCCGTGCCATAGCTCCGCTCCTGATTTATGTCTTTCCATTTGGGTTAATGCTTTCCACATTTGTGTCTCAAGATTGGTGTGTGGTTCATGCCTGCAGCCACCAAAACTCCAGTGCCCAGCTTGGGTCTGGCCTGGAGAAAGCAGCCAGCCAGCCAGCCGAGGGCAGCTTGGAGCTTCACCTGGAGGCCGTTCTGTCTCCAGCAGGAAGAGGGCAGAGGGAGGAGTGCAACCCTGTGAAGGGCACACGGCGTGGAGGGTGTGAAGAGGTCATTGCCCGAGCCTGTGACTTCCCGTCAGAGAAGCTGCATCGTCTCGGGGAAGTGAGAGGCACAAGTTGTAGGGCGTGGAGAAGTGTTACGTCTGTGGCTTTGGAGGCTGTTGGGCAACACATCTGTGTGTGTGTGTGTGTGTGTGTGTGTGTGTGTGTTTCATTTTCTCTTCGTGGAACAATAATATTACCTTCGTTGCTATGGTGGTGTTGCAGGCGTGGCTAATTGGACACAGACCTGATATCAGACGCAGCCATGCAACTCGCTTGCATTTGCTCCCCTACTGTGAGAGCCTGACGGGGTATCACTGCCTGGGCAGTGGGCGCCCTGGGGCGGGGTGGCACCCCGGTCGGAAATGAACCCAGAAGCTGGGCTTTAGGCAAGAGCAGGGCTATTCCTGATCATTTCCAAGGCTGGAACACAGCCCGGCTTTGCTGAGGGCCAGGGCTTTGGGAACTCCTCCTCGGAGGCCCGGGACCACAGGGGAGGTGACACCTGCTACCGGGCGAGGGGACAGAGGCACCTGTGGCACCCGGGGGCTCGGGGCTGCTGTGCAGCTGGTCCCCTGGGCCCACTCACCTGGCAGGTGCTGTCTTCCCACTGAGGTTGTAGCATCCATGCAGAAGGGTGTTCATGCAGTAAGTTTTAAACTCTTTGTCGAGGGTACATATCCAGAAGCGTATCTTTGTTAATTTTACTCTTACCGAATAGGTCATATATAGATGAATTCTGTCATTTATTAGGCACTAAAAAATAGAGAGTGAACGTTGGCCTGCCTCCCACCCTTTGTCCTCTGCCTCTTAATTCCCTTCCCCAGAGGTGAGCAAGTTACCAGTTTCTTGTGGGTATAGAGGAAATGGTGCAGATATTTACAACTGTACGTGTGCCTTTATTTCCCTTCACACCTGTGCTGGCTTCCTCTCCCTTCTTCACCTTGCTGCTGCCGCTGCCTTTTACACCCTGTAACAGTATATCGTGGCGTTTAGTCAATAGAAGGAGTGTCCTCGTTTTTTTTTAATACCTTCCTGACTCATTTCACGGATGGGCGTCTAGGTTGCTTCTCATCTTTTCCTGTTACCTCTACCCTCTGTGGATACCCTGTGTGTCCATCGTTCTGCACACGGGGGAGTGTCAGGGCAGGATCCGTTCTTGAAGTTGAAAGCCTGGAGCAAAGAGTGTGTTTGTAAATTTGATAGAAAGTGCCAGACCGCCTCCAGCAAGGCAGATCTATTTATCCTTCCACCAGCTACATCCGCGCCTGCCCATCTACCCACAGCCTTGGCAGCACTGTGCACTTTCCAGGTTTTTTTTAATATAAATTTATTTATTCATTTCTTTATTTTTCGGCTGAGTTGGGTCTTCGTTGCTGCGCACGGGCTTTTTCTAGTTGCGGCGAGCGGGGGCTACTCTTCGTTGCGGCGCGTGGGCTTCTCATTGCGGTGGCTTCTCTTGTTGCGGAGCACGGGCTCTAGGCACGTGGGCGTCAGTAGTTGTGGCTCGCGGCCTCTAGAGCGCAGGCTCAGTAGTTGTGGTGCACGGGCTTCGTTGCTCCGCCTCATGTGGGATCTTCCCGGACCAGGGCTCAAATCCGTGTCCCCTGCATTGGCAGGTGGATTCTTAGCCGCGGCACCACCAGGGAAGCCCCCCACTTTCCAGTTTTTAATTTTCTGTTTGGAAAAGTTCTGTGTTTTTGCATTCAGTTGATTTCCTCTCCCCATGTCTCCCCCGACACTGTTGCTGCCCTATGGGGATGGTGAGTGGATACCAGGGTATCCATGGCAGATGAAGGTCTGTCCTGCAGACCCTTCTCTGAGCAGTGGTCCAGCCCCTCTGCAGGCTGGCTGTTCCTTTACGTGCTTTCAGATCTCCAGGGAGGCCTCCTTTTCGACATTTGAATTTTCTGCTCGTGATCACATCACTAGAGTCCATTTCCTACGTGCTGCTCCCCTTACTTTCCCCTGCTTCTTCCCTCTCTAATCTCCATCCTCCCCACCTCACCCCTGCATGGGTCTGATCTCTCGTTTGCAGTTTCCTGCAGCTGCTACTTCTCCTTCTCACTTTCCAACAATAAGAGTCTTTTCAACAAAGAATCAGACTCGGATGAAGATCTCTGGACACCACTCCAAGCTGTGCACCTTAGGACACACACTCAAGAGTGAATTCCAGGGTAGAATGGGGTGTGGTGGCTGCATCTCTCTCCCCCTTAGGTTTTCTAGTTCGGGGTCTGGAGCCGGAGCCAAGCGTGTTTGGAGAGATGCCGTCAGACAGCATAGCCCAGTAGAACTTTCTGCGATGGTGGAAATGGTCTCTGTTTGTGCCATCCAATACCGTAGCCACTAACATGTGGCTAGTGAGCGCTTGAGTTGTGGCTCGTGTGACTGAGGCTGGGTCTTCATTTGAATTGTTATTTATATTTAAATCCTTATATGTGCCTAGTGGCTACCATATTGGACAGCACAGCTCTAAGCCACACACTTTTCAGGAGGAGAATAAGAGTCTAAGAAGAAGAGTGTATCTGCCTAGGTTTCCTCGAGTCTCAGAATACAACAGCAGTTCTTCCCCAAGATGTTCAAGCTTGGTGACCTATTTCTGAACTTCATGTATTTCCCTTATTGGAAACACCAATGGGGTTAGGCTGCCAGGCGCATCGGGGAAGGTTCCCAAATTCCAACTTGGAATATCGGCCTTCCTTGAGGATGTGCATGGCAGACCCTGAGCTAGGCCTTGTGGACACAGAGATGAACGAAGCAAGCCAGCCCTGTCTGAATGGAGCTTTTTGTATCTTTCAATAATGAGTTAAGTAGAAAATCAGGATGCTTACAGAAAAGGAAGTGAATTAGTTTCCTATTGCCACCAACATAGTAGCTTAAAAATGCATCCCCCTTCCGTAGATCTGAAGGTCTGAAGTCTGAGATGAGTCACGAGGTTAAAGTCAGTGTCCCAGGGCTGGCTCCTTCTGGGGGATCTGGGGATCTTCTTTCCTTTTGCATCTTGTAAAAGCTCCTTCCGTGGCTCATGGCTGCACATCCTGTTATCTTTTCTCCCCGTTTCTGGCTTCACATTGGCTTTTCTTCCCTCTTTGACCTTGTCTCTTTCTTATAAGGACCCTTGTGATTATAGTTAGGGCCCGTCCAGATAATCCAGCAAAACCTTCTCATCCCCAAATCCTTAGTTTAATTACACCTGGCAAGTCCCTTTTTGCCATATAAGGTGACAGTTGTAGGCTGCAGGGATTAAGATGTGGCTACATTTGGAGGGGCCATTTTTCAGCCTGCCCCAGGGGGTAGCTTTCAATACTTGAAGGAGAACAAGTTTGTGTCAGAGAAGGTCATTAACCAAGTCGGGCCCTTCCCAGGTGTTCCCGATTGGTGGAAATGGACAAGGCTTGAACCATTCCTGTTGAAGATCTGATGTTGTAAATCAGTGTAGCTCACTATTTACAGTAGCCAAGACATGGAAACCTAAATGCCCATCGACAGATGAATGGATAAAGAAGATGTGGTACATATACACAATGGAATATTACTCAGCCATGAAAAAGAATGAAATCATGCCATTTGCAGCAACATGGATGGACCTAGCAATTATCATACTAAGTGAAGTAAGTCAGGAAAAGAAAGACAAATACCATATGATATCATTTATATGTGGAATCTAAAATAGGACACAAATGAACCTATCTATGAAACGGAAACAGATGCATAGACGTAGAGAACAGACTTGTGGTTGCCAAAGGGGAGAGGGACGAGGGAGGGATGGAGGGGGAGTTTGGGGATTCGCAGATGCAAACTATTATATATAGAATGGACAAACAACAAGGTCCTACTGTACAGCACAGGGAACTATATTCAATATCCTGTGATAAACCATACTGGAAAAAGAATATGAAACAGGATGTTTATATATGTATAACTGAATCACTTTGCTGTATGGCAGAAATTAACACAACACTGCAAATCAACTATACTTCAATAAACTAAACTAAAAAAAAAAAGCAGTGCAGCTTATATTTTGGTGGGTCTCTGAGTCACCCAGGGAATGTGGGAAGAGGACAGAGGCCCGATCTTATCCTGCTCCCATAAGCCTTGACCTGTGTGCCCTTTATGAACTCTCCAGGTGACTCTGCCCCTCAGTAAAGCTTGAGAAGCATTGCTCTCAGGAGTCATCTCGGGGATGATCTGTGTGTGTGTACGTGGAAGGTGGAACGTCTTGTCCTCTGTGCGTGTGTGAGTGCCAAAGCCGGGCTGCAGATAGGAAGTGCTGGAGGAGGCTGGAGGAGGGGCCAGTGTCTGCAGAGCACGCCCACCTGGGCCACACCTGGGAGACAGGAGAAGGTGCAGCCTCACCGAGAAACGGGGAGGGTGCTCCAGGCAGAGGGGGAGACTTGACAGCAGCGCCGAGGTAGGAACAAGCGCATTGCCACCTTTGGGGACACGGAGGCCGTTTGGAGCCAGCATGGACAGGGACGGGGAATTGATTTGACAGGAGGAGAACTAACATTCACCTGCAGGTGTTTGCAGGCTCGAGGCAGGGCAGAGGCAGGATTCTGTGTGTAGTACCGTCGGGGTGGCCTGCATGAAGGCCCAGGCTGGGCGGTGGCAGGGAAGGTGGAGAAAAGGTGATTTTGAAGGAAATATGAACGGCATGGGCCTAACGATCAGTTAATACTAATTGGGCAGGTGTGTCGGGCGCTGGAATGCTGTGAGCCAGACGGACAAGGTCCCTGATCTTGGAAGTTTGCTCTGGCGTGAGGAGGCCTGTGGAGTTGAGCAACAAACAGACAAACCCAAATAAACAAGAAGAGCATTAGCCAGTGGTAAATGCTGTGCAGAATTAAATGGGTTCATGTGTGCTTGGGAGTAACGAAACGGTGGCTTCTTTAGATCGGTGCTTGTGGGGGAACCTCCCATTGAAGCCGATGTCTGGACCCAGCCGTGGGAATGAATCGCTGGGGGAAGGGCACTTCGCGCAGAGGTAACAGTGAATGCCAACGCCATAAGGCAGGACCAGACTTTCCCCATCCAAGGAACAGCTCAAACAGAGCTGTCCAAGCTTTTCTGTAGTGATGGAAATGTTCTATATCTACACTTGTCACGTGGCCAGCAACCCCGTGTGACAACTCAGCACTTGAAAGGGGCCTGGTAAGACTTGGGAACCGAGTTTCACATTTTAGTTGTCATTAATTTAAATCTAACCTTAAAGAGCAAGATACGGCTGTGGTCCACGCCGCGTTGAATGGCACAGAGCAAGAAAGTTGGTGTGGCTGGAAGGGAAGTGGTATAAGATGATGAAGGATCGGGTAAATAGGAGGCAGACTTTATTGCTTTGTGAATTAGGCTAAATCGTCCGGATTCCTTTTCTCAAAGAGGAGTACAATAAGGGATTGCGAACTTCATTCCTTCACCTTTGTGAAGGAATGCTTTTAATTAGATGCTTTTAATTAGAAGGTGATATAACCTTATTAATGTTTTGGATGCTTTTAATTAGAAGGTGATATAACCTGATTAATGTTTTGCAAGTTCGCTCTGGCTACCATGTTGAGAATGGATTGTAGGGGATGAAGAGGGGAAGTCGTAGACCAATTCGAAGGCCGTGATAATGATATCGGGAGTGGTGGTGGTGCCTTGGGAACAGGGTGGCAGCAGTGGAAACAGAGAAGTGTGGGTGGATTCTGGATGAGCTTTGGAGGCAGACTGACAGGAGTTGAGAGGGGCTGGATTGGGAAGGTGGAGAAGCTGACGATCCTAGATTTGGGGCTTAAGCAACAGGGTGGATCAGGGTGCCATTTGCTAAAATGAGGCATGGAGAACAGCTTTGGTTTTGCTTTTTTTGGCGGGGAAGCGAGGAAGATGGGCTCTGTTCTGGATCTGTTAGAGATTCCTCCTGAGCATCGGTGGAGTGCTGGCAAGTAGCCAGGTGGACATGGGGAAAGGTCAGGGCTAGAGAAGTGCATTTAGGGTCATCAGGAAATAGAGGGTGTATAAAGCTATGGGACAGGAAGGGTCGGGCCACTACAGAGAATAAGCAGATAGGAAAGAAGGGTAGGGGCAGGAGATTGCCGGAACATTTAAGATTGAGCCTAGGGGAAGATCCAGACAGGCAACTACCTGAGAAAACGTGAGATGCCATGGAAGCCATGAGAAGTCACAGTTTCCGGAAGGAGGGAACGCTGAATGCTGCTGCCTGGCCAAGGACTGGCCTAGAAGAGTCCAAGGTGCCCTTGGATTTGGTAACAGCATGAAGGTCATTAGTGATACTGGAGATCAGGCTCAGCAGAGTTGGGCTGGAGACCATCAGAGGTCAGAAAGCAGGGGTCATGACTATAAGTAAGTCTTTTGGTGAAAATATTCGCTGTGATGAGAAGCAGAGGAATAGGCAGGGCCCGGAGGAGTGGGATCAAAGGATAGATTTATCTCTCTTTTTAAAAAATTTTATGTATTTTAAATTTTATTTGATTGAAGGATAGTTGATTTACAACGTTGTGTTAATTTCTGCTGTACAGCAAAGTGGTTCGGCTATATATATATACACATTCTTTTCCATTATGGTTTATCACAGGGTATTGAATATAGTTTCTTGTGCCATACAACAGGACCTTGTTGTTTATCCTTTTTTTTTTTTTAAAGCCAGGTGTTCTATGCTGACAGGTAGAAAGCAGGTAGGTTGCCTTTGACAGGAGGAGGGCCTTTCAGCCACTGTAATGGGAGGGCAGGCTAAGAACATGGGTACTGACGTGGGTAGGATGGAATCTGGGCACTGGGTTGATGAGCAGTTGCTGTCAGATTGCTCTTGTCTTTCATGAGAAAGAGTGAAATAGTTGTTTTGAAGATGGAAAACAAATCATTGCGTAACCGTGGTAGGGTTGCTAGATGGCTTGAACTGTGCTTCTCGAACACCAATGTGCAAATGAATCACCTGGGGATTTGTTAAAATGCAGCCTCTGCATTTCTAACCTGCTTCCGGGTGGTGGTGATGCTCCTGGCGTTGGATCCCACTTTGAGTAGCAAGGCTGCATAGCACTTCTGCAGTGGGAAGCGGCTGCATAGCACTTCTGCAGTGGGAAGCGGCTGCATAGCACTTCTGCAGTGGGAAGCTTAAGAAGACAATTTCTTATGTGTCCAGGAGATGCCTAAATTGTTTGCTCATTGAATTTACTTTTAAGGCAGAGCAGCAAGAGTTGAGAACCAGTTTGAGATTTGTGACCATTATTTAAAGTGGGTCTTCTCAATGTTAGAATTATCTGGAGGACTTAAAAACAAAACACCAGGGCTTCCCTGGTGGCGCAGTGGTTGAGAGTCCGCCTGCCGATCCAGGGGACACGGGTTCGTGCCCCGGTCCGGGAGGATCCCACATGCCGCGGGGCGGCTGGGCCCGTGAGCCATGGCCGCTGAGCCTGTGCCTCCGGAGCCTGTACTCCGCAAGGGGAGAGGCCACAACAGTGAGAGGCCCGCGTACCGCAAAAAAAAAAAAAAAGCAAACAAAAAAGCCCACCAGAGCCTGGATATTTTGATTTTGATTGAGATTCTGAATTAACCTGTGTGGGGGTAGATCCCAGGCACCCTACGTTTTAAAAGCTCCCCTGGTGATTCTAGCGTTCATCCAGGCTTGAGAAGCATTGATTTAAAATACCAGGTCAAGGGGATGACCATGGGAGTAGGTGGCCAAAGTGGGGTGGTGGCACCATTGCCCTTAGGATGTGTGGGCCCCGTCTATATAAACAACTTGAGTCACCCCAAATCAGCATGCCAAGGCTATTCTAGTCACCTAGTCTTACATAGTTCCACCAGAGAAATTCCACGTCAGCCAGCAGGAGCAGTCTGCTCACCAGGCTGTTCTGGAATCTTCAGAGGGTCCTGGGATGACTGTATTGGCACACAGTTCAGAGCTCCTGGGTGCATCTGGTCTACCTCATGTATGTGCTTCATGGGTGGGAGGAGGGACACATTTGGGTATGTAGAGGGTGTTGCTCAAAGCTTCTACCAATCCCTGCTAGTCCCAGGCTCCTTAAAAAATTTCGACAAAGGCATTCAAATGGTTGGGTCCCTTGAGCCATACAGCCTGGTCATGAACGAGAGCAGAGGAGAAAAACAGTTCAAAAACTGAGAGCCCAACTTAAAAGATGAAACCTATCATCCAGTTGCCAAAACTCATAACAGGAGTCATGATGGAAGTCAGGAACTAAAGGATCTCTGCATGTGGCAAGGAACTAAAACCTAGACAGCCAGCAAGGACCCCAGGTCTGCAAACACCACCCACATGAATGAACTTGGAAGGGGATTCTCTTCCAGCTGAACCTTGAGATGACCACAGCCCTGGGTTGCAGCCTTGTGAGAAAGCCTGGGTGAGGCTCAAAGTCTGGGTAAACTGTACCCAGATCACTGCCCTGCAGGAACTGAGACCACACATTTGTTGTTTGAAGACCCTGAGCTTTGGACTAACTTGGTACGCAGCAGTAAATAACTAGTAGAAGAGATGAAGGCAGTCTCATCAAAACTCTCCATCTCTTGGCTTTACTTTCCTCTGTGTCGGCGTCATTTTCTAGCTTAGTCACGTCTTCAGAAAGATTCTAGAAACTCTCAGTAACTCCAAGAGAAAAAAGGAAAATCACTGGGCAGCTTTCCTGTGGAGCCTGGGATGACGTAGTTGAGAGGTGGGGTCATGCTAACCACACAGACTGAGGAAGGGACAAGAGTGGTACCCAGAGGAGGATCAAGGTCAGTTGGTTCCAGAGGGTGGAGAATGGAAATCTACCCCCAAATGGTAACTGACGAGATGTGGCAGTGATGGAATCCTTGATGTGAGCCTGGATGGGATTTGAGGGAACAGGTCCAGCTCTCAGGCAGAGAGAGGACCGAATGGTTAGTGTCACCGACATCAAGGGAAAAAATCTCAAGGAGCTTGGGGGAATGAGGTCTGGGAAAAGGCGCTGAGTTATGGTGATCCCCGTTTTAACTGCGAGATTTTAACTGTCCATGCCCGCGTGAGGGCATTAAGAAGAGAACACGCTGGTGAGGTGCCAGGCAGGCAGGCAGAGACCGTTCTTTTGAGAAGTCCAGCGGCAAGATTTTGCTCCTCTGTTTATAGGAGACAAGGTTGCCGGTTGCAGGGCTAGAAATAGAATGAAATTAATCACCAAAGGGCAAGGCTGCCAGGAATCATATAAACCACTCCTTTCATCATCTGTTAAACGTGAGTTATTCCCCCCAAGTCTTCTTTTAACCTCAAGTTTCCATTTCCTCCTTCTGAGCCTTCAGAACTCCTGACAAGGAGAGGAATAGTTGGACCCCAGCCACCTCTTTTCTTCTGTCTTTCCTGGTCTCCTGTGAAGGTGATAAGGCGCTGGATTACTAAGAAGGAGAGAAGAGAAACGTCCTGGCCTGTCCCCGTCCCCATGATATGCCTTCTGGTATGAAATGGAGTCTGATCGTGAGTCTGTTCACGCTGTCAGATTTGAGCTATGCTTGGTTTGCAAGAGAATAGCTCTGGGAGAAGGATCTGGCAGAGGCCACCACGTGGACTGGTCACCCTTAGGTAGTGCATCCAGGGTGACTAATCTTGCCAAAGTCATGAAGACAGCTTTCTTTTCAAGACCAGGTGTCGTGTATGTAGGCATGATGGCGCTGTTGTAACTGCCTGGGACGGTTCGCTCCCCTGTTGTATCAGGTGTATCTCATAGGGCAGGCTTGCAGGGTGTTAGAGGAGTCAGCTCCTGTCTGACCACCCGACTTGGCCACCTGAGCAAGAAAACTGAGGGAAAAATATGTTGGAGGAGAAATTACGAAATGCTGGAATTCGTTACTCACGTCCAGCACCCACATGGGGAAAGCTGGCTGCCTCTACCTAATCCACCCCAGGGCAGTGGAAAGACGCCTCTCTCAGGTCACTTGACACTGTGACCCGGTTTAAACTTTTCACCGGCCAGAGAGATTTAATATAAAGTGCCCACCTGCTCAGGCTGCCCACTTCAGCGTGTGTGGTGGAAACCTAGCAGGGCTTTCTGCATCGCCTTTCCTGGAGCTCCGCAGGAATGCATCCTGACTTTGCAGGGGCTGGTAGAGCAGGCGCTGTTTGGTAAACAGGGGTGTGGCGGAGGGGGAGGGCTGGACGGGCGGGTCCCCAGCTCCCTCTGCTTTTTCCCGCTGACTCACAGGCTGCGATGTTGGAAGGGGCCTCTGAGATAGATCGTCTGATCCAGCAGGCTTATTTCACAAGCGTGATTTTGGAAACGGCTCAGGGAAGGTCCTGGAGAAGTGAGAGGAAGTGGGGGACACGGGACCCATCGCTCACCTCCACGCCCAGGGCCACACTCTGTCCCTCATATAATCTTCTTTGATTTTATATATATATATATATATACACATATATATACATATATATGTATATATATATGGCAGGGATGGAGTGGGGAATGGAATTCGGTTTTGGACATGTTGGATTTGAGGTGTCAGTGGCCTGTGTCTCTGAAGCAGAATGTGGTTTGTCACATGAGTCAGAACCCGAGTGGGGATCTGGGAGTGGTCCACAAGGATGCAGAGGAAGGGCCGCGAGAGGCTGATCTTGGGCACACTGTCTTCCGTTAGTGATTAGCAGCCTGCGGTCCGTGGGCTGTGTTCTCCTTGGTTTCACGGCTGCTGTTCTGGGCTGTCATCCATACCCTGGAAGGGGAGAGGCAGCCCAGAGTTGTCCCACATTTGCAAGCTGGTTTGATGAGCCCACACGCCCATCCCTTAGTCCATGGGTGAAGGACGTGTTCGCACTTCTCTGCAGAGGCAGAGATTAGAGTGATGTGGCCACAAGCCAAGGAATGCCTGCAGCCACCCGGGAGTCTGGAAGAGTCGAGGAACGAAGCCCCCTAGGACCTGCAGGGTGAGTGCAGCCCTGCTGACACCTTGGTTTTGACACAGTGCAACTGATTTCAGACTTCTGGCCTCCAGAATTGTAAGAGGAAAAAAATGGGTGTTGGTTTAAGCTGCCAGGTTTGTGGTTATTTGTTACAGCAGCTGCTAGAGACTAATACAGTGAGCATTTGTCAAAGTCAACCTGTCAAGATGCCCCTTGGGGGGAAAAGTGATCCCTGGTCAATGAACTTTGAACCTGGAACAAATGAACGTTCATTCATTCATTCAGCTCTTTTTTTGAGCACCTTTTGCACTTTAGACCTTGTTCTAAGTGCTGGGCATTTATAACACAGTCCCTGCCGACACTGCTTGGATTCTTCTGGGGAAATCAGACAATAGAAAACAAATATGACATAATATCGCGCTAATGAGGTTCTGTTTTCCTCTCAGAGCAGAGGGTAACAGGAGTTGCTATTTTCTATGAGGTCAACAGGAAGAGTCGCTGGTCGCTAATATTTGAACAGAGACCCAAATAAAATAAGGCAGCAAGCCTGTGGGTGTCTCAGGAGTGTGTGTCCCAGGGGAAGGAAGAGTTGACGCACAGGGGCTCCTCCATTGGGTCTGGAATAGAGAGAGGAGGGGCTTTCACTCTGAGGAAGGTGGGCATCCACTGGAGAGATTTGATTGGAGGCATGCCATGATTTTTGTTTTTTTTAAAGATGGAGATAAAATTCACCTAACCTAAAATTAACCATTTTAAACTATGATTCACTGATATTTTAGTGTGTTTGCAGTATTGTGTGACCGCCGCCTCTGTCTAGTTGCAAAACATTTTCGTCACTCCTGAAGGAGACCTCATGCCCATCGGGCAGTCACTGCCCGTTACCTCCCAGGCCCCGCTCCCCCAGCCAAGGGCAATCACCCATCTACTCTCAGTCTCTGTGGATTATCTATTGTGACGTGATCTTTGATGGGTTTTTAAGACAAATCATTGTGACTGCTGGGTAGAGAATGAGTGGGAGGTGGTGGCCCCAGTTAAAAACCAGGAGAGCCGTTGGCTGAGAGAGGTGGCTGGGGTGAGCCGTGGCCGAAAGTAGAGGTGGGGAAGGAAGACGGTGTGTAGGCTTGGATTCAGGATGTTACATCATCACTTCAGGCCTCTGAGAAGGCTCGGGCTAATCTCCGTTTGACAGCAGAACCCCATTTCAGATAGCTAGTCAACGTGTCGAAGGGTCCGAAAAGACGTGATATAGTGGAGAGAGTACTGGGTCGGAACTCTGGAGAAGCAGGTTCTGAGGTTGCCGCCTCATAGTTTTAAGACTTCAGACCTGTCTCACTTCACACGCGGGCATCCTCCTCCAAAAACCGAGGACAGTAAGTAGCTGCCAGACTCCGCAAGTCAGCGATTTCTTGCCCAAGGATAAATCACCGATATTTGTGAAGATGTTCCTGCGTCTGGAGAAGGTGGGTGTCTTTGTGTCAGCACACCTGGATTTCTCCCCACCCCGCTGGCTCTGAAAGCCAAGAAAACACAGAGCTGGCGTAATGGAGCAGGAGGGAGGACTTAACGTTCTTAGGCAAATCGAATTTCTATGAAAGCGGAAGAGTCAGGTGTTGGAAGCCTGCCTCGTGGCCCGCATCAGGATTTTATGGGACTGTTAGGAGGAGCGGTCCTCTGATGCAGTTGTGTGATGTGCTTGTGTCTCTCCCGGATGGGAGGTGAGGTGCACAGAGCTGTTCCTAATAATTCTGAAGTTTGCGGGAGATTTACTTTTGTGTATAAGTGTTTTTTTTGGCCACGCAGCCTGCGGGAATCTTAGTTGCCCACCCAGGGATCGAACCCGCGCCCCCTGCAGTGGAAGCGCAGAGTCTTAACCACTGGACCGCCAGGGAGGTCGCTGCTTTCGTGTATAAATCTGAGCAAACTCAAAGTTATCCCCGTTACAGCACACTCTCGCTGGCCTTGCGTTCTGGTATGCGTTCTTTCCTCATTTTCCATGCTGTACACTTCAAAGCCTTTGTTTTTATTTGGAGCAAAAGTAATAGCATACATGCGGTTAAAAACAAAAATCAAATAGTACTGGAAGGCCCAGAGTGCAAAGCAACACACTCACACCCACGCCTCTCCTTTCCAGTCGCATTGGATTTTTAGTCCTCGTGGCAGCTACTTCCACAATTTTAAATAAAATGCTTACGTGTTGTTTCGGAATTTGTTAACTTCTAACACTATCTGTTCGTTCCCTGTTACGAACATCAGGGGTTGTTTACACTATACCTGCCCTTTTCCCAGGTCTTCACTGACACCTGGGTGGTGGAAGCTATAGCTGGGAAATTGATACCCAGGGATTGCTTTTTAAGGACCTGGTTCAAACCAAGGGTTAAAATGAACAGCCCTATGAAACTCATGGTCTTTTTTTTTTTTTTTTTTTTTTAATTTTTTTTTTTTTTAAGAAGATGTTGGGGGTAGGAGTTTATTAATTAATTAATTTATTTTTGCTGTGTTGGGTCTTTGTTTCTGTGCTAGGGCTTTCTCTAGTTGTGGCAAGTGGGGGCCACTCTTCATCGCGGTGCGCGGGCCTCTCACTAGCGCGGCCTCTCTTGATGTGGAGCACAGGCTCCAGATACGCAGGCTCAGCAGTTGTGGCTCACGGGCGTAGTTGCTCCGCGGCATGTGGGATCCTCCCAAACCAGGGCTCGAACCGGTGTCCCCTGCATTAGCAGGCAGACTCTCAACCACTGCGCCACCAGGGAAGCCCCTCGTGGTCTTTTAAGAATTTTTTTTTTTAACTGTCTTCTTTCTCTGAACCCTTTGGAGGAATTTCTTTTGGCTCTAGGGTAGGAATGGCGTTTCCCTTGAACAGGTGGCTTATTTTATCTTAAGGACACAGAGGACCCTTTAGCAAACACATTTCTCTGTGCCAGATTTGCCCCCCCACTCCGCCCCACCTCGTGCCGGGAGATTGGACTGGAGAGGTCCCTGACCTCAGCCAGACGTCATCTCATCTTTTCTGCTCCTGTTTTCTCTGGATCCAATCTGGCGCTCTCGGGGTCTGCAGCAGGGAAATGTGGCTTGGGGACTTTCACTAATTCTCTCCCCTCCGCGCCAGCCTCCCAGCCTCTCCCCGCTCTGAAATCAGACCTGCCGAACTTGACCTCCCTCCTCTGGGTTTTGTGCCCACACTGCACTCCCCCCACCCACCCACCCACCCGCCCCGCTGCCAGCATGGGAAGCAACCACTCCCAGAAACAGGACACGGGGCGGCCTGCCCTGGGCCATTAAGGGTGATTTACTTCCCTATTAGAGACACCGGGCTGGATGAGGATTTACCTGGAGCCCATTCAGTGCGCCGGGCTGAGCATTGTAAAAAGATGCTCGGTGATCAGGGCCGCGTGGAGCCGCCCTCGGCCGGGCCTGTGCTGGTTTAACGAGAGTCGGCCAGAGGCCAAGGAGCTTCGTGTTGGCGCGCTTGGTCCCCTTCTCCTGAACCCTCGTCGCCTCAGGGTACCAGACTGTTAGAGGCAGGAAGGATGCCAGCAGCCGAGCTGCCTGGGATCTTGGACCCATCTCCATCATCCTTCTGACCCCAACCCACCTCCCTGGTACCCCTAACGGAGCCGCAGTCAGGCTGGCTCAGTAATTTATTCTTCCTTTTTTCTGGCTTTTGAAGCAGCACATCCCTTTCCCGCCTTTAGTCTTACTAAGTTGTAGCTGGTGCGGTTGCCTCTTGACAGTGAGATGGGGGATCTCCGCTCTGGGTGAAGCCCCAGCAGCCCCCCTGCCCAGCGGACTTGTCTGCTCCTGGCACAGCCCATCAGGACTTTATTCCCTCCCCTCCTTCTGGATATAATCCCTGACAGGTGGTGCATTTCTTTATTTTCAGTTTCTTTTTGTGGTGGTGGTGGTTGCTTTGGTCCCCGACGCTCGGCGTAGTGGGGATCTTAGCTCCCCGACCAGGGATTGAACCTGGGGCCACGGCAGTGAAAGAGCTGAGTCCTAACCACTGAATGACCAGGGAGCTCCCTCAGTTACTTTCTTAACAGAGGATGCTTAGGGGCCTGTGGATTTCAGAACTGCGAGGACCTCAGAATTTAGCCCTGCTTCCATTTCTGTGCCATAAAGAAAGGGGCCCTCGTTTCTGAGCTCGGCGGGGGCGCGCTGGCTGCCTTCTGAGACGGTAAAGCTCGCTGGGTCAGTCCTCTTTACGGTAATGAAGTCTTCTGAACTGCTTGAGGGAACCCTTCAGAAAGCCCTCTTCCATCCATCCATCCATCCATCCATCCATCCATCCATCCGTCATGATTCAGTGAACCTTCATTGAATTTCTTCAGTGTGCAAGGCATGTCTGATGGGTGCTGTGGGCAGTGTGGACACCCAGTGTGGACACTTGGCCCCCTGTGTCCCAGGAGCTGATGAGCTCATTGCCAAGCTGGGAAAGCAGGTGCCAAACTCCAGTATAAACCTTTTCTGGCAAGTGCTCTTGACATGGTGGGGATGATGAACGCCCCTCAGAAAACATCCTGGTCCGCTTCTTTACCAGTAATCCCATCTTCCGGGAGAGGGCTGCCTCATTATCAGATATCGGGATAGTTTATGTGTACAGCCCTCCTGGGGAGGCCAGGCCCAGCTTCCTCTGAAATCTGGGTGGGTGGGTGGGAGACTCCTTACTCTGGACTCTCCCTCCCCAGTAGATTTTCCTTTTTGGGTTTTCCCCACGCACACCTGAGCCTCTTGATGAGCTCTCCTGAAACTAAGTGGGACCGTAGGTGTTCTCTTTACGTTTAGAGGGGAAAACCCTTTCATGTAACCCTTCGCTGTATCTGCTGGTGCCCTGTAGAGGTCCTTTGTTAAACTGATAGGGTCATTTTAGTTACTTGGGAGCCACTGAAGGTTTTCCAGCTTGGTCTGGAGGACTCCTTGTAGTTTCTAGGCCTCCTCTTCCTACAGAGACTCTGGCACTGGGATCTCTTTGGAATCTAGGCTGCAGCTCTTAACCCTGCCCCCCTCGCCAGTCTCTCTTATGGTTCAAGTAGCTGTGATGCATTCCCAGGAGCTAGGTATCTTCTAAGACTCCTTTTCCTCCTTCCTGGAAACGTGTATGACCGAACCCGAGTCAAGCTGAGATCATGCTCGACCCCCGGCAGGATGGCTCAGGCCACCCTTCAGTATCTATGAACAAGTTTTCATCTGAAATTGGAATTCTGCACCGACCAGCAGTTCTTACTTATTTCAACAGCCTGTGCAACCCGAGTTGATTCACTTTTCGCATCATGTTTAATTCCCTACCCTTGGTTTTAACTGAAACTCTGCTCCCATCCCCCTCTATTTAGAGAGCCCACAACAAACTCAGGTTCCTTACGATAGTTTGGGAGCAGGGACGGTGCCAGGTATTGCAATCACTGCTCAAAAACCAAGGAAATGTGATCCCTGCTCTCGGGGCCTCAGAAGGATATGCAGAAACTCTGTTTACCCGCCTCCCCCCCGCCCTGTGCCCCACCCCACCCCAAGAGTGTATGCATTCTCAGCTGATTAGCTAATGACTTAGGACCGGGCTAGTACAATGCCCAAAACGTGAGTCACTCACTTACAGGTACAGACAGCAGTGAGTATATGCTCCATTGCCATGGGAACGCGAACATGTATTCATCTCAAAGCAGAAAGAATTCACTTCTGCTCCTCAGGGATGTGGACGTTTCCCACACTGTTCCCCGGGCACGTGTGTTCTCCCTAAGGCTGCAGTGTCCTCTTCAGCCCCGCGCCACATCACCACCACCACCCCATCCATTGTTAGGCTCTCCTGGGTAGGTGTCCTGGCCTACTGCATGCGTTGCCTGCCCCCTCCAACCGCCGCCCCCCCCCCCCCCCGCTACTTTGTGGGTGCAGCCAGCATCCAGTTGTGCCTCTGATGCCTAATTTGAAGTCCCGGTGACCTAACTGTAAAGTAGGAGGTGCAGAAGACTGAATGTTTTCTTGGGGCGAGGCAGCCTGATGAAATGACAAGAGCCAGGCTTTAAAGTTGAACAGAGCTGGCTCAAGTTTTGACACTGTCACTTACGAGCTCTGTAACCTTGGGAAAATATTTTTCTTCCTCTTTAGTGTCCTCATAGATAAAGTGGGGTAATCCCTACATTACCAGGCTGTGGGAAGGACGAAATTAAAGCATGTCAGAGCGCTTCATGTATCACTCAATACGTGATCACTTTCTCATGCTATGTCCCAGCAGCCTCGGGGGATTGAGACATTGCCGCTGAGGATCCTGAGGCATTAGCTAGGTGGCCGCCACACCCAGGGACATCTTGGAGAATTCAGAACTCTGGGCTGTGGGCCCCGTCTACCTTGCGCCCGTTGGGTGATGTGTCACGTGGGGTTCTTTGGTTGCACACTTCGGAAACCGATTCTGGCTGATGTCAGCCGAGTGGAATTTATTGCAAAGATACTGGAAGCTCACAGAATGGACGGGAGGCTGGGGAAACCTCCTGAGAGCAGATAGAAACCGAGATGCTCAGCTGTGTGGAGCCAGGAGGTAGGACTAATAGGAACGATGATCGTATAAAGCAAACAGAGTGTAGTCAGGTGTGCTTGGCTGTGATGGAAGAGCATCTCCCCAGGTATCAGCAGAGACCACCTGGAGGCAGACACACCTTTGCCCTGTGAAAGGGGAGGGGCCCCCTGAGGCCCCTTAGGGCTTATAGGGGGAGGGCTGGCACCTGGATTAAGAGATGCGCAGGGCTTCCCTGGTGGTGCAGTGGTTGAGAGGCCGCCTTTCAGTTCAGGGGATATGGGTTCGATCCCTGGTCCGGGAGGATCCCACATGCCGCGGAGCAGCTGGGCCCACGCGCCACAATTACTGAGCCTGTGCTCTGGAGCCCGCGAGCCACGACTGCTGAGCCCGCGTGCCACAGCCACTGAAGCCTGCGCCCCTGGAGCCCGTGCTCCGCAACGGGAGAGGCCACTACAGTGAGAGGTCCGCGCACCGCGGCAAGGAGTAGCCCCCCACTCGCCGCAACCAGAGAAAAACCCGCACGCAGCAACGAAGACCCAGTGCAGCCAGAAACAATAAATAAATAAAATAATAAAATAAATAAATTTATTTAAAAAAAAAAAGAGAGAGATGTGCAGAGAAAGGGCCTAGTGGGAGAGAGAGAATTCCCTAAAAAAAGGAGTGGGGCTGTTAAGGTACAGGTAAAGGACACTGGGCAGCTTAAGTCTGCAGCAGGGATCTTGGACACATCTCACTGTGGGCTGCTTTTCTGAAAATGAAAGACTTGAACTTGATAATCTCAGAGGACCCTTGGGTTTCTAATAAGACTGCTAAGAGACAGCTCTTCCCCTGGGAAGGGTTAGGACTTAGCATTAGTCGCCTTAGTTCTTTATTCTCCCCCTGAAACCTCCTGCTCCACAGGATGTACAATTAATGATCAGTACTTTCTAAAATCCACTTAATTTTTAATCAAATCTGTCTACAAAATACAGGAGATTATAACAAATGTATCTACTATCCCTATTTGAAAAATCAACTGTAATTTATATATTTTACCATAAAGTATATAATTGACCACAAATAAATAAAAGAAAATTTACCATAAGCTATAATTTACCAGAAAGTAAAATCCCCCCATTCTCAGTGTACAGGTTAGTGACTTGACAAATAGATACACCTCTGCAACTGCTTCTGTAATCGGTGGACATCTTTACGGGAAGTTCTCTCTTGCCCATTTGCAGTCACTTTCTCTCTCCTCCCACTCATCTCCTCAGGTCACCTCTGATTTCTACCCTACAGATTAGTTTTGCCTATTCTAGGTTTTCACAGAAACGGATCATGCGGTGTGTACCCTTGAATCTGGCCTCTCTCGCACAGGATAACGTCTGAGACTTATCCGTATTGTTGTATCAGTTGTTGATTCCTTTTTATTGTTAAGTAGAATTCCACTGGTTGAGCATACTAGAATTTGCTTATCCATTTGTCAACTGATGGACATTTGGGTTGTTTCCAGCTTTTAGCTGTTACGAGTAATTCTGTGAACATTCGTGTATAAGTCTTTCGGACATGTTTTCATTTCTCTGGTGTAAATACCTAGGAGTGAAATTGTTGGATCATATGGTAAGTGTATGTTTATATAAGAAATGGCAAAACTATTTTCTGCACCTCACTCGTCGCCGTCGCTCACAGCAGCATATGAGCTTTCAATGATCCTAGCTCCTTGCCAACATTTTTTTTTGCCGTTCTAGTGAGTATGAAGTAGTTTCTCATTGTGCTTTCAGCTTGTATTTTCCTGAGGATCAATGATGTTGAACATTCTTCGTGAGCTTATCACCATCTCTGGATTCCACAAGTATCAACACTTGCCAAATGTCAGTCAAAAATAACACAATTACTCGACATTAAAAAAAAAAAAATCCCTGAGTGTTCCTCCAGTTCTATTCCCCGTTCTCCTTGTCTCCTCGGAGGTAACCACTGTTCTGTTGTTGGTGTATCTTTCCCGTGAGCATGTTTAAAACTTTTATGAGCATGTATGCATGTAAAATAGCATTCACTAATGTCTTGTATATTTTGAAACTTACACGGAATACATTTCTCTTGTTGGGATTGGCTTTCTTCACAGGTGTTTTTGAAGTTTATCCATGTTGGTACATGTACACCTAGTTCATTTCAACTGCCCTGTAGTTTTCTAGCACATGTGTATCTCATAGTTTATTCCTGTGGGTGGACGTTTTAGACATTTAGAAACAATTGTGCATTTCTCCTTGTGCACCTGTGTGAGTATTCCTCTGGGGCAGATACCTAGAAGGAGAATATCTGGGTATGAGTATGTACCTTCGGATTTTGCCACTATATTTTCCAAAGAGGTTTTGCAAATATATATATACTGCTACCCACAGAATATTACAATATCTACTCCCCTTGCCAACAAGGCACGCTTATTTTTGCCATCTGAACGTGTAAAATATTGCACCTCAGATTTAACTTGTGTTTGCGTTTCCTTCATTGCTAGCGAGGTTGTGTATATTTCCATATGTGTATTTGCCTTTCAGAATTCCTCTCCTGTGAATTTCATATTCATACTCTGCTCACTTTTCCGTCACGCTGTCTTTTAAGCATTGCTTTTTCATTTTTTAAAAATGGTATATTTTGTCATGTGGAATTTTTAAATTATAGTCCAGTCAAATGTATTTGTTACTGCATAGACTGTGCTTTTTATTTCTTATTTAGGAAAACTTTATTGAGGGCATAAGACGGTCCTTCCATCCCCAGGATTTGCTAATGTGTATTTAGGATTTTGATACCTGTGCTCTGTGAGGTTAGGTTAGGCTTTGAATTCTTACATTGTTTTCCTTTGAAGATTGGTATCAGGGTATTATAAAAAGGAACTGATGGTTTTTCTCTCTATTTCTGGGAGAGATTGCGTTAAGTGTCGCCTTTTCCTTAAAGGTTTGAGAAAACTTTGTCAGTAAAACCACATAAACCCATTATCGTTTTTTTAAGGTAGCTTTTAGGCCGCAGAATCGATTCCTTTGAAGGTTATAGATCTATGTGGGTTTTCTATTTCTGCCTGAGTCAATTTGAAATTTTTAGTTTTTCTGAAAAATGATCAGTGGCAGGAGACAGCAGAAAACCAGGTAGCCCCAGGGCTTGTGGGAAAACAGCACTTTCCACTGATTCAAACTCCGGACACCTGGAAGGTCACTGGAGGAGATCAAAGTGAAAGCACTGCAGCGTTTCGTGTTATTCAGAAGGAGAAAAGAGCTATTGATCAACTTTATGCTTGAAGTCAAGTGTACGTGTTAAAAAACGTCCGTGTAACCACCTAAGTAGTATAAATAGACTCTATAAATACCAAGTTTGTGGGGTTGGAGGGAGAATAAAGAAAATGCAATCAATCCGATAGGATGCAAGACAGGAGGGAGCAGAAAAAGCAAAGGGAAAAGCCCGGTAAAGAGAAAGCCACGTGGTTATGATGGCCTGTAGGCAGCATTTCCTCCCACGATGCCTTTGTGGATCCCTTGGTTTTTCCCCTCAACAGCGCACACCTCCGTCACTCTGCACTGTGACTGCCTGTCCGCCATCTTTCTCTGTTTGCGGGAGGCACACTCTTCCCAGGACCAGGCCGGGTCATTTATCTTCTGCTTCTCAGTGCCTGACATATAGTAGGTGCCCACTGAGTGTTTGAATGAGCGCCGCAAACAAGTAAATAAATAAGTGAACAGATGGGCAAAGAAATCTGGAAAGGTTACTCTATCAAGTTCAGCGGCTGTGGGGAGACGTTTTAATCAGCGATCACCTCAGTTGACCTGTGAGTCGGGAACCGAGGAAGTAGCTGCAGCCTTGAATTTGATGGGGAAAAAAGTTCAGTGTGAGATGCCTAAACGGAAACCACCTCTAAAGTTAGCTGTCTGTGTGATTGTTACGTGCTTGATTAGCACGTGGTCAGTGCCCCGAGAGGTACCGTGTGCGGCAGTAAAAGTACCTGTGCTGCACGTAAGAGCTTCTCAAACCTTAACTGGAGCACAGTTCACCTGGGGTGCTTAGCGAACCGCAGATTCAGACGCTGGAGGTCTGGGGAAGGGCCTGGATGCTACGTTTCTAACAAGCTCACCGTTGCTGGTGCGTGGACCACGCTTTATAGAGCAAGGGTCCGTGCTATCATTTTGTCATCTATACCGTGGCTTTCCCCTGGGCCTCGGGGATAGCAGCAGACAGACCCTATACTTAGAGAAGAGGCTCAGATGAAAACCATTCTGACTTCCAGGATTGTTAACCAGCGACTGTGAAAGATCCCAGCCCACGCTGGCAGGGGAGAGGTATTGCTGGCCTCAAACTGTGTTTCACGCTCTTCCCCATTTTCCTGTTTCTCAGGCTGAGCCACCTGGCCTGTTTGGACATGTTGCATCCTGGGAAGCTCTCATCTTTGTGATTCACATGTCACTTGTCACTGGTCTCTGGCCCTGTCACACTTTGTGCAATCAAAATCCCATTTCCTTGCCTCATTCCCGCGAGCCTTCGCCTTGCTTTCACTTGGGTCCCCGGGCAGGGAGCGTCTCCTGTTACGTCTCCATCGTGCTTCCTGCCCTGGGCAAGACAGGCACAGCGTCACTCCGTACACCCAGAATCATAATACAGGCTGGCAAACTGTCACATCCTGACACTGGCTTTCTTCTTTTTAGGCCCCGCTTTTTAGAGAAATGGCACAAAACCAGTGGGCAGCGCCCCAGATTGCCTGTAAGCCAGTAATGCACCAATCCTAGGGCCAGACAGACCACGGGTGCCAGTCCGTCCCCGAGCCGTTGTCCCTGGCTCTCCCCATCACGTCTCAGAAACAGCGCTGGCAAGCGGTCTGCTCTGTTCTTTCCCTTACATTCATTATCGACTTCTGTGGATCTGGGAGGCTTGTAGACAGAAGGATCATTCTATCAGTGAGTGATGGAACCTGGGGTTTCTGTGGGCTTGGTCTGGCTCCAGGACTTTACAGAAAGTGTATTTTAAGACAGAAGAACCTCTTACCCAGCAGGAAAGTCGAAACCTGAATGCCTTTGGGGCCGTCCCCAGACCTTGGGCAGGGGAAGCCTCCCTATGCGCTTTTCCAGCGCACTCCTGGCCCTCAGTAAGCTTCGGCCTTTGGCTTTTCCCAGGATGGGCAGAGGTGATGCAGCCCTGAGAGGACCCGGGGACCACGCTGGCCAGCACTGCTGCTGTGGAATGATTGACGGTCAGAGCAGGGGCAGCTGGTGGGGTCTGGGTGCTGGCTTTGTGTCCTGGGGCCCCAGCCTTTCCTGTTATTAACCGTGGCTGAACAAGCTGTGGGCCGGATCGTGTCTGATAGCAGCCCCCGTGAGGCAGGTGGTGGCCGTGAAGACAGTCGGGCAGCCCTGTCGGCCGCATGTTAGAATCACCTACGAGCTTGCAGGGCAGCCACCTCCAGGTCTCTCCCCGGGACATCCTGTTTCATGGGCCGGGGGATTACTGGGCATCCAGGTGGCTTTAACGCTTCCAGATGCGGAGTTCCCTGGTGGTTAGGATTCCGGGGTTTCCCTGCCGGGGCCCAGGTTCAATCCCTGGTCGGGGAACTGAGATCCCACAAGCTGCATGGCGTGGCCAAAACACAAGAAAAAATCTCCCAGATGATTTTCACGGGCAGCCAGGCTGAAAACCACTGCATCAGAGGACGGCAGGGAAGATGGCAACGTTTGTCCTCACCCTGTCAGGGCAACTTCAGTATGGCCTTGTTGAGTTTTCATGAGATGACTTTGTTTTTTCATGGGAAATTTCCTGGTTTTTACATGTAGGCCCCTGACCTGCAGGCTGAGCCCTCACCTCTCTGACACAAACACCTGTGGGGCTGGGCTCCACCTGTCGGGCTGTTCTCTGCACATGGGGGTGAGTATGCCGCCGTCACACACCCTACCTTCGGCCGTTTCCTATTCTGTCTCTTGGCCTCAGACTCAGAGCCCAGCTCCACAGAAATAATGTTCCTGAGGCCAGACCCTGGGCACTTCCCGCTACCCCACGACAGGGCTGTGGGGTATGTATGATTTTGATCCCATGTCTCAGATGTGGAAAGTCACTCAGCCAAGGGGATGGTGGAGTCAGGACTCGGGTCTCTTTGTCTCACAAGCCCCAGCTCTCAGCCATCCCACTGCCTTTCTGTGCTTAGGGGTCTTTGATGCCTTCTGGGCTGCCACCCCTGGATGGCTTCTGAGTGGGACCCTCTGCCTCCGATTGGGTGACTCCTTCGAGCCCGTCCGTGGTGGGGCCGGACCAGAGGGTCATTGGGAAAAGGGGAATCTGGATGTAGTCCCCTGTTTGAGACGAATGGCACATTTCCAACTTCTGATTGCTCTTCCCCCATCCCAGATGCACTCCTACATTCCAAATTATGACTTGCCCCCGAGAGTCCCTCTGCCCCTCTCTCGTGGCCTCCTCTTGATTTAGGAAATGGGCCAGAGGGACAGAGTCTTTGCTGGCATTTTCTCTCCCCAAGGTCAGGCCAGCTGAGTGGAGCCCATGGGAGCAGAAACTAGGAATGAGGGCGAACAGGGGGCCAGGCTGTGAGCAGAAGGGGCAGCTGACCCAGGTGGATGCCGATGGCGCGTGACTCCAGGGCACAGTGGCCGCAGAGGCCGGAGAGCAAAGGAGCCAATGGGGAGGAAGGAGCTGGAATATCCTACATCCAGATGTGGGATCAGGGGTGGGGCACACAGGTAGCAGGGAACCCCTGCTTCCCTGTTACCTGACAGTGAGCCCGGCAGGGCAGGTTCCTGTAGTGCGTAGGGTAATCGTGTAGCGTTTCCCAAAAGGCTGGGCAAAGGTGGGTCTCAGTGGTCTGTGGGCAAGGCTCTCAGCACCATTGAATCAGAAAAGGAGAAGGGTTTTCCTTTTGCAGTGCTCTCAGGTAAGGAGAGTTTTGGGTGGTGCTGGGTGAGCACAGGCCTCAGCAGGTAGTACTGTCTACCTAGGATTGAATAGCATTGCTTGGTTTTTCGGTTGTAATTATTTTTGTGCTGTGGATTTCTGGCAGGTGTTACTCGTTTTCCATTCAGAGAATGCTCTAAAATTTTCTGAGAAATAAAATGGTTTTGAAAGTAAAAAGAAGCGAGTCAACTAAAAATACTAAGTAAACAAGAGAAACAGTGGTATGATGTCATACCGAAAACGATAATGTGGTCAGTGAAAGACAGGCTCCCTGGGGAAGCTATAGGGGCAAATAGAGCAGAGTTCACGCCCATTAAAATGGAAACTTGGGCACGTCCTCACATGCCTCTAAGCCATAGTTGATGCCGTTGTAAACCGTGAATATTATATTAAATGAGCTCATGTGTGTCACGTGCTGGGCCCAGTGCCTGACATAGAGCGATAGTAAGTAGTGGTTGTTATTATATGAAGTGTTCATCAATGAGAAATATTGCACTTGGAGGCCGGTGTTCCTGGGAGAAAAGTGCTGTCGGTGAGCGCAGGCCGACCATGGACCAGCACACTTTGTAAGGGAGTGAGCTCTCCATCAGCACAAGCGTTTCAGAGACTTGTCACCTGCCTAGGCATCTGTGGCAGGAATCTGCCACTGAATGGGCCAGAGACAGCAGGGGAGGTCCCTTCTAAGGAACATTCTATCGGTATACCCAGTGTGCAAAGACCGTTCACAGAGCCAGCCTGAGACTGCTCTCTCTTACAAAGCTCGCGTGCGTTGTTGGTCTTTGGCTAACGTCCGGGACCTTGAATTTAGGGAGGGTTCCCAGCATTCCCAAAATGATAAGGGTGGCTCTTATGGAAACTGCTCTTAAAGACGTTGTGGCTTACACTGGGCACCTGCTATCCTTCTGGGAGTCCGGGGTTTGGCTGTGTGTCAGGCAGAGGGTGCCTAGGGGACCAGCCCCCCCCAGAGCCCCTGGACTCTGAGTCTCTGAGCGTCCCTGGTAGACACACTTCCTACAGCCGTCACAGCTCATTGCTGGAGGAATTCAGTGCATCCCTTGTGGCTGCGCTGGGAGGGGACTCCCGGAAGCTTGCGCCCGGGTTCCTCAGGGCTTGGCCCCAGGCCCTATTTCCCTTTATTGCTTTTTCTCGTATCCTTTTGCTGTAATAAATCATGGCTACATACCCAGCGCTAGGAGTCCTCCTAGTGAATGATCAGGCCTGGGTGGTCCTGGGAACCCTGACACAGCCGGTCTCTGCCTTCCAGTTGGAGGAGAGCCCAGGCTCCACTGGCCATTTGAGGGAAGGGGTATGGGGGCACTGATGCCGCTGACAGGAAGAGCTGGGCTGTCAAGAGTGTGTTGGGGGCTGCCCCTCGGGGGTGCTGGTGTGACATTACTGCGCTTCTCATGTGGCAGCTCAAGAGGTTTGGGAGGAACTGGTGGGTATCTTCATGTGAGGCCTCAGTCTCAACTGTGGGGTGTGTTAAATTCTGAAGGAAAGATCACAGGCCCAGACTAGTTCTTGCAGAAGTGACCAAGGTCAAGACCACTGTTTGGTACAGATAGTGTCAGAGACAACACACCCTGGCTCTTTATAAAATGGGAGGTGACCACACCTTGGGGTCAGCATCAAGGTTAAGGGACGTTGCTGTCAGCTTCCCTCAGTTACAGAATCAGCGTCTGCTAATTGGGGTTTCTCTAAAGACTTACGGGGGGATGGTTTCTTACCTCGGATGAACGTCACCGCAAGCCAGGGCAGAGCAGGGCGTGCAGTATCCAAGTTGTATTCTCAAAGAACTGACATGATTGCGGGTAAACAGACATCCTGGCTTGAGGCTGGTTGAGGGTGGCCCGGTCCTCTGTGTGGTTCTCCAGGGAGGTATTCAGCCAGAGATAAACTCGGGGGCGGGGGCACTAGTCTGCATGAAGAAGTAAAGGGGAGGCATTCATTGAGCCCCCCAAGGAGCCAGTCAAAGCGGATCATTGCTGCCCGTGCAGAGTCACAGTGACCACACACTCCGTGTGTGCTGGTTGCACACGGGTTTCCCCAATAGTCCTTAAAATGAGTACGACACCGTTTAAAAACGGGCCTCTTAGCCCTGCCAGGTCATCTTGGGCACCACCTACGGGGTCATCTTGGGTGTTGGTAGAGTTATGGGAATGCCTACGCTTTGGGGAACCCTACCTCGCCTCATGAGCCAGGTCTGCAGACTGCAACGGAAGCTCCAAAGTCCCTTTTGATCATCGAGTTTCCCTAGAGATGTGGGCGTGTCCTGACGCAACTCCCCTCGTGGCAGGAGGCTGCTTCCGCTTGTGGTCAGTGGGGGTTGGAGGACCTTCCCCAGCTGCCCGAGTCCTGTTGGGGGTTGGGGGCGGGGGAGGCGGGTGGCAGCAGTGGACACCCCACGTGGATCCGGGTCCACCCAGACACCCTTATGGGCGTGGCCAGCCTCTGTTCTCCCGACGGGGGGTTGCGGGGGCACCCCAGAGGCAAGGCCCCACCCTTGCCCGGCTGGTGAGCACCTGCACCCACAGGTTCCGTTCTCTCCAGCTGGTGGTCTTTCCCTTCCTTTTCTCTGGTGCTGGGGCCCCCTGGACAACAGGTACAGGCCAGACTCACCGAAGCTGTGAGAAACAGCCCATCTGGACGTGGCTTCCCGTCACACATCGTACTCCCTCATTTTACCTCCATCCCTCCTGCTTCCGTTACAGAGGGAACCCCTCCCCCCATGCCGCCCCCATCCCTCCTGCTCACTGGGGACATTGGAGAGCACGTGCGGGGTGTCTTCTCATTATCCTCATCTTGCTCTGAGGTCAAGTTGCATTTTACCCTCAAGCAGACAGGCCCCTGACTCCAGCTGCCCCAAATGTCCCTGAACGGACCTCATCCTGGGGGCCTGGCACTCTGCTCTCTTGCATGTCTTCTACTCTGACCCCGTTTTAACAACTCTCTGGTTATTTCTTCTCCCAGTGCCACTTGGTCTGCCGAGCAGACCCTGTGAGGCCTCGGAGGTGTGAATGGTGACCTGTCTCATTCGCATTCCCATAAGGGTCTGACTTGGCCAGACTGGGGGTGGGGTCTGGGGGAGACAGCTGAGAATGGCTCCCAAAGATGTGTCCATATTCTAATCCCCAGAACCTGGGAACGTTATCTGATTTGGTAAAAGGGTCTTTGCAGATGTGACCAAGTTGTGGATTTTAAGATGAGGAGATTATCCTGGGTTATCCAGATGGCCCTAAATGCAGTCCCAGTTGCCCTCATTAGAGGGAGGCAGAGATTAGGTTAGATTCTGCTCTGCACAGAAGAGGAGGGGTATGACCAGAGGCAGAGTGATGTGACCACAAGCCAAGGGAGGCTGGCAGCCACCAGGAGCCGGAAGAGGCAAGGGACGGCTTCTCCCTTAGAACCTCCAGAGGGAACGTGGCCCTGCCAAAACCTTGAATTCAGTTCAGTAATACAGATTTTGGACTCCTGGCCTCCAGAACTGAGAGAGAATATACTGCTGTTGTTTCATGCTACCAAGTCTGTGGTAATTTTTTACAGTGGCCATAGGAAACTAGTACAGAGCATCTTTGGAAATGCGTATATCTTTGGGAGAAGACTACCACAGATGCAGGCTGATGGAAGGGGCTGAATCTCTCATACTCTCTGCTTTACGTTGTTTACATTTTGCTGCTGTTAATATTATGCTCTGGCCTGTGCTGAGAGAATGTTAGGCACAACTCTTCCTATCACATCTTACAGAAATGCCAATCAAATTGGCTTCAGACGAAAAAGAAATTTATAGGTTGGTGTACCTGAAACAGTCCCAGGATGTCAGCTTCAGGCATGGTTTGATCAAGGGGCTTACACAGTGTCAGCAGTCTGATATCTCGCCTTCCCCCATCCCCATCTCTTCCCTCTGCCCCTCACCGGCTCCTTTTCTGTGTGGCTTCTACTCTCAGGGAGGTTTTGCGGGTTTTTTTCCTGTAGGGTGTCAAGGTGACCATCAGTAGCTTCAGGCTTATAGTCTATATAACACTGCTTCTTCTCTCCAGTAATTCCAACCAGAGGTCAGGGATTGAGCCTCTGGGTCACCTGCCCATCCCAGAGCTCTAGTCACTATGGCCAGGGGGATATAGACTAGGCTCCTTGGAGAGGTGAGGGCTACCTGTCCCCACAAGCCATGATGACAGGGTGGGGGAAAGGTGCACCCCCCCAAAAAAAATCAGGGTGCTCTCACCAGAAGCAGGGGTGTGTGTAGCTGTGGGACAGGCACACGGAGTGGGTAACTGTCACGCGTTGCTTCTGGCCTCGTAGTTCCTGAGGCTGGGAAGGTGCGGTTGGAGCCCGTGGTGGTTTCCAGGCCCCTAGATCACTGCGCTTGGAGGTGCCAGGTCATGCCTTTGAGGCTTTCCCTCTACCACAAGAATCCAAGTGTGAAAAACAGCCCCACACGTTACAGGAGATGGAAAAGCTGACCCCGGAGGCCGCAAAAGGCGGGGGATCCAGTAAGAGAGTGGAGAAGTTGAGAAGGTCTGTGTCCAGCGGTAGCAGCTGCTTGTATTAGAAAATCCCGTTATCAAAGCATCTTTGAACTTCTCTTGGCATTTGCATGACTAATGTTCGATCTGGTGAAAGCCGTGCTTGGGAAATGGAAAAGGGAAGCGGGGGTGTGCGCTCCTGCTACAACAGGGCTCTCTCTTTGGCAACGGTCTGTGGAGGGAGGAGACTCACGGTGGGGACTGAACTACAGAGGAACTGCTGTGGCCGCATGAAAATAGCACTCCCCCTGCCCCCTCTGCACCCCTTGGAGGTGGGAGCCGTGGGCCCAGGGTCTTGAAGGAGGCTTTTGGCCCGGGAGGATGCTCAGCAGTTGAGCTCTGCTGGGCGGTCTCAGGAAGCTGCCACAGTGAGCAGGTGAGAGGAAAGCTGACTGGCTAAGAGGTCCAGAGCCAGATGTGCAGGTTCAGCCCTCCCTCAGTGTCATGTCTTGTTAATGGTGCGACCTTGGGCTTGTCACCCTGAGGAAGCCTCAGGGCCACCTGGGGTCCAGTCCCACCAAGCCCTGCCACTTGGGAGCTATAAATGCATGCCCACCCCTGGGCAGATGGCTGTTTGAACCTCAGTTTCCTCTCCCGCCTGTTCCTGCCGGGGAATTGCCAAGAAACCATCACCGACTCGCTCTCTGCTGCCTCTTCTTGACCCACTCTGGAAAACCCAGCTAGCAGATGGCCCACGCGGCAGGGCGGAGGTTGCCTTGGCTGGGGCGCATCCTTTCTGGGTGGCCCCTGCCATCTGCAGGGCTGGATGGGGCCCCCCTGCAGCCCCGCCCATGTGGGGGTCCCCCTGGGTACCCACAGGAGCCCAGGGGCTGGAGGGCATTTGGTGTGGGGTCTGAGATCTGCAGCGTCGTTAGGAATCCCCATCAACTTCTGGTGGCTCAGCCCTCCCTGGGGGGAGGGGAGAGAGGACACGGGGCTGTGAGCAGCTCTGGTTTGCTGTTTCAGGGATTTCTGAGACCAAACTGCATACCCGACAGCAAAGCAGAATTAGCCATGTTATTTGAAGTTATTTACACAAAGAGACTTACATGATCTATGTCCAGTATGTTCCAGTGTGCCTTCTGTGGGCAAGATGTATTATATTTGTTTTAAAAGCCTGTGTATATTTTCTGTGTATCAAAGAAGAAACATTTGAGGATGATTTTGAAATAGTCACAGATTCTACTTTAAAATGTTTAACAGGATGGTAAATATTCCTCCTTAATCATGTGTCAGAGCTTCTCTATGACCTTCAAAAGTCCTACGGTTAGTCTCTCCGTGGAAATAGACTTGAGTCAGGGTCACTGGGAACCAACCAAGACCTGCTCAGTGATAGGCTGTACCAGGGTTTCTTAGCCTCGGCGCTATTGGCATTTGGGGATGAATCGTTCTTTGTTGTGGGCCTGGGGGTCCTGTTCATTGTAGGATGTGTAGCAGCATCCCTGCCTCTACTCACTAGATGCCCCCCACCCAGGTGTCCACGTCCCTGTTCCTGGAACCTGTGAGTATGTTAGGTCACATGGTCAGGGGGACTCGAGGTTGCAGGTGGAATTAAGATTACAAATCAGCTGACTTGGAGGTGAGGAGAGTAGCTTGGATTATCCAGGTGGGCCTAATATAATCACAAGGGTCCTTATCAATGGAAGAGGGAGACAGAAGAGAGAAAACCAGAGATGGCAGCGTGACAGAGACTCGACACACCATTGCTGGCTTTGAAGATGGAGGAAGGGGCCAGGAGCTAAGGAATGCAGGTGGATTCTAGAAGCTAAAAATCAAGACAGGGAAACAGATTCTTCCCTGGAGCCTCCACAAGGAACGTGGTCCCGCGGACACCTTGATTTTAGCGCAGTGAGATCCATTTCTGAAATACAGAACTCTAAGAAATGTGTGTCGTCTTAAGCGACTAAGTTTGCGGTCATTTGTTACAGCAGCAATAGGGAACGGGTGCACCTGCCCATCTCTCCCACCCCCATTGTGACCACCAGTAAAGGTTTCCAGACATTGGCAGGTGTCCCCTGTGGGGCAAAATCGCCCCTGATGCAGAAACACTGGCTACGGGGACCACCATGCTGTTTCCCTAGAAACTGGGCAAGAGTCTCTGTGATGAGAATGAGGCCAGGAGTGGGTGCGCCCAGCACGGTTGGCTGTACACCCAGCATGGTTCTCTCTGGGAGGAAGGAACCAGTGGTGTAAAAGGGAGTGGGGGTAGGGGCCACAGCTGCTCCCCCCCGCCCCTCCCCGAGGCTCCCGGCGCTGTCACCCATGGTAGACTGTGCTTGTGCATATTTGTACGATACTAGAAAAGAAGCTGAATGATCTTCAACTGCACCCTAGAAGAGACATAAAAACTCAATAAACGTCAGCCGAAGCAGCATTGCTCACAGACTTCTCGGCAAGGAAGGCCAGCACGCCGGGCACCCCTGGCACTGTTTTTGGGTGTCGTGGGCGGGAACGAGAGGCCGGGGAGCTCAGCCCGTGCTGGGGGCCACCAAGCCCGGGCTCTGGGCCAAACACACAGCCCCCAGGTTTCTTCGTCCCAACCCCGATGCTGTAATTCTGTTTGTTTTGCCGACTATGAAATCCATATGGTTCTGATTTCTTCTTTGTGATCCGTCATCTCTGTGTGGCTTCGGAGCCAGGATCCACGCGAAGCGGCTTTGAAGTTGTTGTTCTGGGGTAAGCAGGACATGCTGCTTTTCCAGGGTTTGATTCGAGCGGTGCTCTAGGAGTTGAGAGTTGGGAGGTGGGCGGCTGGGTCAGAAGGGAGGAGCGTTTGCAGAGCCCGCCGGGGATTTGTGCAGCCCAGGGTTGCTCCCTGGTCCTCAGCTGAGGTCACAGGGACGCTTCCTTCCAGGCATCTCAGCTGAAACAGCACGTGAGTCCATGTCAGTCGCCGACTCGGGGTGGTCAGACAGAGCTGTGGCCCCTGGCTCCTCCGTTCAGGGCAGCTGCTGGCCTGGGGGCAGAGTAAAGGCAGAGGCAGGGAGAGAAGAAAAAAGAGGGAGAAGTCAGTGAACAAGGGGGGATGTGGAGAAAGACATCGCCTGTATCCATGCTTTTCATATTAAAGGACCAGACCGTTCCACGATGGGCCAGCCTTAGCTGGGTCTAATGGGTGTATGGAGGCCAGTGGTCCCCAGATTTCAGCCTGCATTGGAATCACTCACCCGGAGGGCTTATTAAAACAGATTGCGGGGCCCCACCCCCAGAGTTTCTGATTCGGGGGGGCTGGGGTGAGGCCCAAACGTTTGTACTTTCCAACAAATTCCCGGCTGCTGTGGGTGCTGACGGTCCGAGGCTGAGAACCGTTGGTCTAGAACAAGAAGAGGATCTTTGTAATTAAAAGTGGTACCGGGCTTCCCTGGTGGCGCAGTGGTTGAGAGTCCGCCTGCCGATGCAGGGCACACGGGTTCGTGCCCCGCCCCGGGAGGATCCCGCATGCCGCGGAGCGGCTAGGCCCGTGAGCCATGGGCGCTGAGCCTGCGCTCCGCGAAGGGAGGGGCCACCACGGAGAGAGGCCCGCGTACCGCAAAAGAAAAAAAAAAAACAAGTGGTACCAATAACTAATAGTTCTCAGGACTTTACAGTTCATTGGTGAGGACCCCACTTTCTTCACTGAAGTGTAGTTGATTTACCATATTGTATTAGTTTTGGGTGTAAACACAGTGATTCAGTATTTTTATAGATTATATTCCATTTAAAGTTATCACAAAATAATGGCTGTATTTCTCTGTGCTGTACAGTATATCCTTCTTGCTTGTGAGGACCCAACTTTTGATCTGAATAATCCTATGAGGAGATAGTATCATCATTTGTGATTTTTTTTTTTTTTTACCTTTTGAAGGTGAAAATAGCATTTATTTAAATTTTTGTCAGACAGTAAAATGGACCTTTTTGGGTGTACAGGTCTATGAATTTTAACACATATTATAGATTTATGTAACCACCACCTCAACCAGGACATAGAAGAGTTCCATCACCCCAAGATCCTCCCTCCTACCCTCCCTTTGCGTTCACACCCTCCCTGACCCGACCCTTCATGGGTCCTCCATTCTTGTAGCTTTATCTTTTGGAGAATGTCGTATACAGGGAATCATACAGTAGGTAACCTTTTGAGACTGGCTTCTTAATGTAATGTGTACGGGACGGACCCAGGTTGTGGCCTGTGTCAGTAGTGCGTTCCTTTGTGTGGGTGAGTAATATTCCATTGCATGGATGTAGCACAGTTTGTTCCTTAATCCCTGTTGAGATCTTTTGGGTTGTTGCCAGTTTGGGGTCTTCATGAATGAAGCTGCTATGGGCATTCGTGTATAAGACCTGGTGTGGACCTGTATTTTCATTTCTTTTGGGTACATACCTAGGAGTGGGATTGATTACTGGGGCATATGGTAAGTGTATGTTTAACTTCATAGGAAACTACCAAACTGCTCTCCAGAGTGACTGTACCATTTTGCATTCCCACCAGCAGTGGATGAGCTTTCCGGTTGCTCTGCAACCTCGCTAGCACGTGGTACTGTCCACCTTTTAAATTTTAGTCACTCTAGGTCATGTCTGATTTTGAAATGTGTAAACGAGCCTCCGAAAGGCTCAGAGGATTGTCTAAGGCCCCTGGGCTCTTGGTGGCTCCTTGAATAACTCAAATCCAAACCTTTCGACTTGACGGCTGTGTACATTCTGGGTGATGGCTGTGCTGAACGGGAATGATAGAGGCTTATCCCACGTGGCAGACTAGGAACCAGTAGCTTCTGCGTGAGGTTGGGGGCTGCAGCAACGTCAGGGCATATGTGGCAGGGTTAAGGCATATGCCCAGGGACTAGGGAAACAAGGAAAGTGAAAAAAAGGGAAACGAAAACAGAGAAAAGATGCACATCCTAGAATCACCGAGGTGGGAGGCACTAGGCTACTTCTCCATCCCTTGTTCCTTCTTATTTTTTTATTTCTGTTTTTATTGGACTATAGTTGATTTACAGTGTTGTGTTAGTTTCAGGTGTACAGCAAAGTGAGTCAGTTATACATATACATATATCCATTCTTTTTTAGATTCTTCTCCCATCTAGGCCACTACAGAGTATTGAGTAGAGTTCCCGGTGCTATACAGTAGGTCCTTATTAGTTATCTATTGTATATATAGTAGTATGCTCCCTTATTTTTAAATTGAGGCTCAGAGAGGGAAAGCAGCCTGCCAAATGTCACTCAGCTCACTGGCGCCTCTTGAGTCTTTGCCTGTGGCCAACGGTTGGCAGAAACCCCCTTTGTTTCCAGAAGCATCCTTGGGAGTATCACCAGGGCCACAGGCTGCCTCCCCTTGGTGCTTGAGGAGTAGAGCTTTTGCAAACTGATACGCCTGGTCAGGGTCATCGTACTCCTTCAGTGTCTTGGCCTCAGGTCTGTTCTGGGTAAGGAATCGGCTTCAGGAAGGAGCTGGTGCAGGGGGCCATGGCCACAGCTGAAACCAGAGCTGGTGACTTAACAGGGAGGAGGTTTATGGAGGACCAGGCCCACCTACCCTCGCGGGGGAAACGGCGCGGCTGTGCTGGAAAGCTGTGGACATGCTTACCCGATTGCAGAATACTTCTTTCGTTTTGAATATCATTTGTTTGGTTGCCACAGCAACGTCAAGTCTCTATTTTAATGCTAACCTGCGTGGCTGCAACTTTCTATATATAAGTGCTGCTTTGCACAGTGAATTAGCTGATGCCACAGGGGAAGCAGTGGATGTGGAAACGGTGGCAGAAGATGACCAGTGGGTCAGCTCTGCAAGAGGAAGGACTGCGGGGCTGAGGTGAGTGGGCGCCCGGGGCGTGGCCGCTGATCCATAGGGCAGGTTGCTCAAAGCTCATTGGAGCAGGGTGAGAGCGGGAAAGGCAGCCCCACACCTGCGGGCGGGAGGGAGGGAGGGAGGGAGGGAAGCCCTGCTTGGATGGCCTCCTGCTGGGCCGGAGGGTGATTCTTCTGTTTCCCCACGGGTCGCCTCTCCTCACTCCTTCAGTGCGTCTGGGCCGCCCGGGGACCGGAGGCTCCGGAAAGAGGAGCAAGCCACTGGCCGGGGTGGTGTCTGAAGTGAGCTGAGTGCAGAGTGAGTTTTCCTTGTTTCCTTTGACTTGGTTCCCCGGTCTGGATCTTCGCCTCCTCTGTTTTGCCTTTTCTTCCTTCCCAGGTGTGGCTCCCGGTTGGGGCCAGATGGCTTCACATGGTGCAGATAGAATATTCAGGAGAAGCCTGGAAGGACCTTGGGAGTCGGTAGGTTCAGCTTCCCCGGCTCTAGATGAGGGACAAGCCCAGAGAGGTACACGCTCTGCCAGATGTCACACAGCCAGCCAGAGAGTGGGACGGGAACCAGGTCCCCAGGGGACTTCTGACTCGGGCCCCTGTGCCTCATGAGGGCATTTGTGTGGTGGGGTCAGGACAGCCGTGGGTGTACACACTAGACGTACGGGGGCTGCAGAGAGGGTGGCCCACTCGGGGGCGCTCCTTTCTTGCGTCACAAGTTGGAGGGCGTGTAAGGAACACAGGATTATGTAACAGGATCAGAAGCCATGAAGGCTTCTGGAAAGAGCACGGAAGTTAGAGTCTGGAAAACGGTTTCATGTGGATTCAGCCGCTTCCCGTGTGACAACTGTGTCCACTTCACCGAGGCTCAGTTTCCCCACTAAGTCCTGGAATCTCTTCCCCAGCACTGTGGTGGAGGGTCAGTGTCACAGCCAGTGTGAAACCGTCAGCAGCAGCATTTGGGTCCTGATGGGGGTGTGATGCACCCGAGGGCTTCTCTGGAGATTTTGGGTGTGCCTTGAAATGCTACGGTTTTATCATCATTTAGAAAAGTCTCAGTCGGGCTCCCTCTTCTATAATATCAGACATTTGACAGTTATTTTAAGTGCACTGGCTCCAAAGACTTGGACCCAGTTTTTTTTTTTTTTTCTTCTTTGACGTGCCACGTGACTTTAGGGATCTTAGTTCCCCAACCGGGGATCAGACTCGGGCCCATAGCAGTGAAAGCGCGGAGTCCTAACCGCTGGATGGCTGGGGAATTCCTAACCCTGTTCTTTTTTTTTTTTTTTTTAATTTTTATTGGAGTATAGTTGCTTTACAATGCTGTGTTAGTTTCTGCTGTACAGCAAAGTGCCGACCCTGTTCTTGAAAAGAGAAAATGTGTACAGTTGGAATCTAGGGCCTGTGAGTGGTGTACAGTCTGTGGGGCTGGAAGATTGGAAATTGGGAGCATTCACCCCTGCCTGGGCGGGCCAAGGAAAGTGCAAAGGGAAGGAATCTCTTGCAGGAATTTATGATGGAGAATGGGGGGAGGGGTATAAAGGGGGGAGTTTTAAAAACGGAGATCGGGACCAGGTGAAGTGGTGTTTCTTAAAGCAGGAGTCACCAGCCACAAGGCGTCTATAATCCGTATTAAGCAGCGTGGAAAATAGGGTGGGAAAACAGCAGAGTGCGTTGCACGTGGTAAAGCACGTATTGCTGCGTGAAACTTTTGCTCTGCACGTATATTGGGTTGTGAAGCAAAAATGTGCTTTTTACCGTGGGTCAGACTTTCGAAACCAAAAAATGACACCTTCTGGCCTAGAGTGGTGACCCAGTGAGCCTGAAATCTCCTGTGGATGGCTGGGGATTTCCTTTCCAAGAAAAAGCTGGAAGGAGAAAGGAAGGGTTCTCAGTGGGGGAGAGCCTCACGCAAGCATCGTTTTGAGAAGCTGGTGTGAGGCGGCATGCAGCTCAGACAGGGGCAAGCAGGCTGGCTGGGAAGCGTGAGGTCTGGGGACCAGAGGGGGCATCCCCTTCTCCCAGGGCCTGTGATTCTTGCAGCGACAGCCTGTTCCCCCTGCACCCTCCCCAGCGGTCCCAAAACACACATTCCCCTGCCCTGGAGCCCTACACTGATCCGGTGAGGGATGGACCCGGCCGTCCTCCCCACCAGGCACTGTGCTCCAAGGGTGCTGGCTTCCAGCTGCTCAGCCCCGGCGATCCCGTGGGGATCTCTCTGCTCACTGCGGCAGCTGTGTCATCTCACCTTTACACCCCATGGATGTGCGTCTGTCCTCCGAGGCTGCTGCCCAACCCTCTTTCTCCTTGGTTCCCGCTCTGTGCGCGGCTTTGCCTCTGACCACCTTCTCTGCCTCCCTGCCCAGCCGGTGGCGCATGCCTCACTCCTTAAGCTATACCAGCTTCTTCACTACCGCCTCCCCTTCCAAACCTTCTCATCAGCTGTTGAGGCACCACTCTTCCATCGACAGAGTAGGACAGACTCCCCAGGGTCCCTTCCGGCCCCCAAACCTTGTCCTATGCTTCCCTTCCAAGGAAGGTTGGACCCAGGCTGGGGCGCTCAGCTCCGGGGTGAGATGGAGTTGGCCACACATTTGCGGCCCTTGGAGGGTGTGTACTGATACCCGGAAGCTGGTATTCAGCTCACCCACCAGGAGATGTTGGTAGTAAGAGGTCTTAGCAAGAGGCTAGTTAATAGAGGGTAAAGGTACTGATTATACTTTTGGTCTAGGACGGTGGTATTCAATTCTCTAACACGAGGGCGCCCTCTCTTCAAATGACTGCAGTTAACACCAGGAGCTGTACACTGGTGGCCACTGGGGAAAATCAAGTGCAAAACTGCAGGGGGGTTTGGTGGTGGTTTTGTTTTCGTTTTTGCCCATAGCTTCATTTAAAATCTTTTGAGTTGGTTGCCAACCTCTAAAAATGAGCAGATTTCACATTAAAAATTCAGATTTCCAGCTTCTCTGGCAAAAATGAGTAGCTTTGGTGACACTGAGCCCACTGTCCTGCCTGGCAGCAGTATGCTGACGATGAATGGCGGGCTTTCAGTTTGCTACAGTCCCTACCCATCACCAGCATGGAGAGCAGTGATGGAACAGTTGCCAATATTCGCATGATTCGTGATGTCTTTCTTACGGTTAGGAAATATGAAATAGACCCGGTGTCCATGTCTGTGAAAAGAGGGAGAGTGAGAGGGCTGCAGTTTTCAAGAAGATGTTAAGAATCTCTTTCTGAAAGTGAATTTGTTGGTCTCCTAAAAATTAAGTTTTAAGGAATAGCGGTAGATTTAGAACAGGTGCTGTGTCTTTTTGTTTGTGTGTTTGTTTTTGCCTTGAAATCAGTGGTTCTCAAAGTGTGATGCCTGAACCTGCAGCAGCATCACTTGGGACCTTGTTAGAAACGCAGACTGTTGGGTGCTACCCACACCTGCTGATTCAGAAATGCGGAAGGTGGGGTCTGGCAGTCTGTGTTCTGATGGCCTTTCTGATGCAGCTGAAGGAGCGAAGGCTGAGAACCACTGCTCTGAGGCTCAGAGCACAGACAGGATGCCAGCACCCTCTGTTGTCCCTTTCCATCCTTTTAAGACCCAGAGGGGAGGAGAGGTGGGGATCCCTAGCCAAAGAGGAGTCGAGGTTCTCACCCGACACCGCTCCAGGCAGACTTCTGTTCGTGCTCTGAGGGCTGGAGAAGTACTTCTGGCTACGGGAGCTCAGCAAATTCCAGTTCGCTTTACTCCAGTGCTTACATCTGTGGGTCCCGTTGGTGCCACAGTGGTGGAGGAGCCCTGGTGTCTCTGACAGCCCTGGGGAGATAGAAGGTCACCGGGCTCTCTTCCCAGGGGAGCCGCAGTGTGTGACCCTAGCAAACAAGGCCGGGGAATGCATCACATGGAGAGGGACCAGGTTGGCTGCTCAGGCTTATCAAAGATGACCAGGCGTTCATGGGCTAGGAGTTCTTAGGTGAAAATAATTACCAGTTTTTAAAGTACTTAGAGGTGAGAGCCAATCACCTATGTACATTTCAGATCTGCCCTTGGTCACTCAGGCTGCTGTAATCATAGATGATCCCTTGGCTTCCGCCTACTTTCTCTCTGGCTAAAGGCTTTAATGACCTCAGTGGACAGTCTAGGTGAGCCAAGAGAGTACATTTCTTCCGAGTGTATTTACTTGGAGGGCCCTAGGCCCGTGAGAGGCTTGTTTCAGAGACCCCGACCCAAGCCATTGATGACTTCCCCCGCCCCACCACGCCCCGGCCCATTTAGTTCATTTGTGATTTGGGGCCCCCCTGAGGGCATTTCGGTATGTAAGACCCCTCCCAGTAAAAACTAGATGAACACGCGGGCTGTGCTTCTGCCTCTACCTTCTTGCCTCTCTCTCTTCCTGTCCTCTCACCTTGGGGTGCCGGTGACCCTGGGAAAGTAAGAAACCCGCTTTCTTAGTGGGCTGACAGTCCTACTTGGAGACTGAAGGAACTCCACTGATTCAACACATGCTTGTTGGGTATGTTTTCTGTGTCTGGGGACAGATTTGGGTAGGACACTGTTCATGTTCTCAGGAAGCTCAGGTGAGCGGGGTGTGAGGACCACTCATCACTGGCCCCCGAACAAGAGCAGCTGTGGAGGTACCAGGGGGAGGGAAGGTGGGGCTGGTGGGGCAGGGGGCTGCATTTCCCAGGGAGACAGCAAGAAGTGAGGAGCCTGGCCCACCAGACAGAGCAAGATGGACCCCCATCCCGGCTGGAGCATCAAACCCAGGCTGAGCCTTGATTCGTGGAGGAACTCGGGGATGGCGTGGGGTCAGGAGCAAAACCATGAGCCTTGGAGACGGGACACCAGGTTCAAACCAGTTCTGTCTTGCTGGTGGTAAGACCTTGGTTTATTCGATTATAAAATAAAAATGATTTGATTATAAAATGAATTCTTCTCTCCCAGGGCTCTTGTAAAGGTCCAATAAGCTCCAACAGATACAAGTTACTGGCCCACAATAGACAGAAAGCACTTCAGCAAGGAAGAACTGCGGAAAAGGTTGGGACTAATGGTGAAGTACAGACAGTGGGAATCGACTTCGGTGGGAAGGAGAAATCCTGTCCTTTGTCCTCGTGATTATCCAGCCTCATTTTTAGGAGCTTGAAGTCGGGGGAGGGAGTGTTCTGTTGGGGTGTCCTTGCTGGGGGCAACGATTCAAATGAAGTCACACGCGAGCTGCTTTAGGAAGGTTGCCAGGCTTTGCGTTGGTTGGTTCACGGCTGTTGCGCACGGCCGTGTCTGTGTCTCGGTCTGGTTTGCAGGGGGTCACCGGGTTCCCAGCAGCCCCGGTGGACGTGGATGTTCTCTGGCCCCTTCTGCTGGTCCCCGAAACCCCAGTCTTCCCCACAGAGTGGCCTGATTCCAAGTCACATGCTGTTCCTCTCTCTCCGGTCTGTGTCAGGAAGGTCAGAAGGTGTCACTCTGAGAGGTTAGCCCGCAGGCCGTGCCGCACAAGTGACTCAGCACTGGGGACCTCAGCCGATGAGTTTCCTAAAGGCTGCTCAGTGATTTAACGGAGATGGGCCGGTATGGAGCACAGCTAATACTTACGGAGTTTCTTCCATCATTTCGGCCCTCGTATTTAGTCTTTGCAAGAATTTTGTGCAGTGGGTGGTGGTATTTCCATTTTTACATGTGGAAAAGAAAAAGAGGTTCAAAGCGGTGAAGTGACTTGGCTGAGATTATATGGCTGGTAAGAGGTAGAACCTATACCTGAACTCCCTCTGTCCTGGCTGAAGGTTAGGGTTTGGAGACAAGCAAAGGGATGTCTGTGGGCATTCGAGTGGCTAGTGGGGCTTGCCTCTTCTGTTTCTAATCCCCACCCACATCCCTACGCATCGTGCATACCTTATTTTGGGAGCCCCTGCTGCAGAGCAGAGGCTGTGGTTCCCCGAAGCCTCTGGAATCTTCCAGGCCCCCTTGTTGGAATGGAGCTTTGCATTTCAATGAGTGGAAAAAAAATAAGCAGAAGAGGATTTGCCAAAAGAGAAAATCAAGTGCGTTTATGACTCCTTTTTGTGTGCACAGATGTTTCCTCCCTGGGTCACCCCCGCCCCCCTTCACGGGGGCTCACTGGCCACAAACAGATGGAAAGTGGCTCATGGTTGAACTGAGAGCCAGACTTATTGGCAAAGGTCGCCTTGCACAGAGCCTTGTGGGGGTCAGCCTGGGGAGGGGTCCTAAGTGGGGCTTGGTTTCTGCCATGCCATCTGGCCAGAGCTACTCCTCCAGCCATGGTGGCAACATCAGCACCAAGGTTTAGGGCCAAAGAGTGAGGAGAAGAAGAACTCTGCATTAGGACTGGGAGACTTGGTGTCCAACCAACCCCCATCTGTCTCTGAGCTTCAGTTTCCCCATCTGTAAAATGGCAACATGGGATCAAGTGATCTCTACGGTCCCTTCCATCCCTAATTTTTGTGTCAGCACTGCATTGGTTAAGTTCTTTACTGTTGATCATTTTGTCTTAATTCAATTCGTCTTCCTAAAAATAAAGCCCCCCCCCCCCCCCGCAGTCTCCCTGCCGTTTGAAAGATAATACAACGAACCTTAATCTGATAAACAGTGTTCATTTTAGGGGATGGCAAGTGAAATGGGATATGTCAAGGGGGATTTTACTAGCAAATATTATCTAAATATTTTACATAAGGCTATATTCATGTATTAGCTCATAATGGAATCCAAGTTAAAGATTGTTTTAAAAGAATGTGGTAAAATGAATATGCTCATTATAGAAAACTTGGAAAATACAGAAAAGCAAAAATAAGAAAAAATATTTAGCATGCTTGTCTTTTTTTTTTTTTTTTTTCGGGACCTATTTGTCTACATAATTGGGATCATATGGTATATTTAGAATTGTACATGCTGATTCAGGGGAAGGGCAGTGTTTACAAATACATTTTTAAAATAAAGAAAAATTAAAAATTTCATTTTTACAATTAAAAAAGAACTCAGAAACGTAAACGTGATAAAAGAAATACAATGACAACAGCCAGAGGAATCCCACAGTACAAAGATAACTTTTGTTAACATTTTCGTGTGTTTCCTTCGTGCTTGGCTTGGGGCGGGGAGAGCATTATTTTCCATAGTTGAGATCATGCTGCGTCCTCTCGTTTCTAAAACAGGAACCGCTCCTAGAAGATGATATAAAAGAGGGTTTAGAAGATGTTATAAAGGAGGGTTTTGATGGCAGAAAGCATTGGCTACTGGGTGGTTGATTAGTCTTTCCTGTTTTGAGGGGGTGGGGGAAGACTTGGTTCATTCAGTATGAGTTTTAAATACACAGAAAATCATCACTCAAGTTCTTTGGCAGAGAAAGTGGCCGCTATGATGTTCTGCATAGTGCAGCATTGCTCGCGTGGACAAAGGAAACAAAGACTTTTTGTTCGGTGACTCTCCCAGCACAGAATCCACAAAGCTTGAACAGTCCCTCCACGGTCAGCATGTTCTTGGACAGAAAAGGAAGCAAGCAGTTACAAGTGCGCCCCACACATGGCTGGAGGCTTCGTCTGTACTGGCCTTGGATGTTGCAGGAGAAACATGTATCCTGGTTCCAGGATGGGAGGGGAGCAGCAGAGGAGGACCAAGGGAAACACTCGGCACCAAACCTCAACCCTAACCCGAAACCCTAACCCTAACCCCAGGCAGTACTGTTTGCTGGGGGAGTGCACTAAGCAATGCATTTATATGGTTACTTCCCCAGCATCATCGTCCTAATTTTGGTTTCTCTCTCAGTGTCTGAACAGTAAGTGCGTGGTCTCTTCACTTGCATGCCTACAAGAACCTTCCTGTTTCTTCCATGTCAAATAGTAATATGACTTGGCTGTATATGTATGTCTTGGATGTCAACCTTTTTGGACAGAAACTCATGTTTGCAGCTCAGCCTGTTCCATCGTTCAGCAAATGTTTATAGACACCCACAGGTATGAACAAGATGATGGCCATGCCCCTGAAGCTTTGACCTCAGTGGCATTTGTCTTCTAGCACTTTCAGATGGGCGATGCCCAGTGCTGATGAGCTGTGAGCAAAACAAAGTCCCCGCCTCACAGAGCTTTTATTTTAGTGGGAAGTGCTCTCTAGCTATTAGTAGGAGTAGAGGAAAAGTCTGAGGAAGGAGTGATTTCCTAGATAACTTTTCTCTTTGCCTGTTGGTGTGCATGATTTTTTATTATATTTTATTTTTGTCATTAATTGTTGATTTTAGTGTATTTGATCTGGTCTTTTCTAATGGAATACTACTTAAACCTACATTGATTCATTATTTCCTTGCTTTTTTTAGTTTGCAATTTGGGGAGATACTTACTTTTTTTTTTTTTTTTTTTCCGGTACGCGGGCCTCTCACTGTTGTGGCCTCTCCCGTTGCGGAGCACAGGCTCCGGACGCGCAGGCTCAGCGGCCATGGCTCACGGGCCCAGCTGCTCCGCGGCATGTGGGAACTTCCCAGACCGGGGCACGAACCCACGTCCCCTGCATCGGCAGGTGGACTCTCAACCACTGCGCCACCAGGGAAGCCCTGGGGAGATATTTTTAAGTTTACTCTGTACTTTACTGATTTAACTTTTAATATTTTTATTTATCCACAACTGTTAATGTGGCTTTAAATGAGCAATTTTCATATAATACTGACCTTATCTATTTTCTTCTTTATATCAGCCTTTCTCTTTTGCCTGTTTTTTTCCATTACGAATTTTCTGTTCCTCTAAGAGGTCACAACTTCTTACATTCTAGCAGTTTCCTGACATTTTAAATTATATTCTGAATTACTTTCTGAGATGTGCTCTTCCTTTGAGCCTTTAGGATGGTGTTTCCTCACTCATTTCCCATGTGTTCCGCCCCTCCCCCCCGGCTTTTCTTTTCTGCGGTACGCGGGCCTCTCACTGCTGTGGCCTCTCCGGACGCACAGGCTCAGCAGCCATGGCTCACGGGCCCAGCCGCTCCGCGGCATGTGGGATCTTCCCAGACCGGGGCACGAACCCGTGTCCTCTGCATCGGCAGGCGGACTCTCAACCACTGTGCCACCAGGGAAGCCCCGAACTCATCCTTAACAAGGCAGGATCTACGTAGACGCTGCATTATACGAGAAGAGTATAGGTCATCTGTCACTGGCTTTGGCACTCTGTGCACTTGGGGGAAGGTTGAGTCCTTTTCACATTTGCTCACCTGTAGGTTCAATGGTACATACACTTCCCAGTCCTGTTCTTGTTTTCAAATCGACTGTCACCTGGTGCGTCGTTCTTTTACTGCCTGGCTCGCTGATATTCCGAATGGGTGAAGTGCGTGAGAAATCACAGTTCTCCTGGCCCCATCCCCACTCACTGCTGTCAGGACATTCTCCAGACTTGACCTGTGGGATCCGTACCTCTCTGAATGACTAACAGCCCTCCCCAGGCCCTGCACCCACCTGCACTGCCCACTGGCTTGTTTTCCAGGAATCGCTGTGCAGAGGTGGGTAGCAGGGAGGGAGGGGCAGATCTCAGGCTGCTTCTGAGCCACAGGGGCTGGCTGTTTAGTGCTTGAGAGGGTGCAGATCCCGTATCTCACATCGGGGTCTGAGAAGGGCGAAGGTGCCAAGTGCATCTCAAATTAGGCACGGAGAGCAGTGAAGGTGTGAGTGCTGTTTCCCCTTTCCCAATTAGTCTCCGTTTTGTAAAATTCTCTCCGTTTACTCCACTGGCCTTAAAGGTCCTGGAGGGTTTTTCCCTCAGATTCTGATTGCACACTATTTTTGCTTTTTTTGTAGCGTGGTAAGTTTTATCTTTTCCTCTTAGTGCCACCCGAACCGGGATTCGACAGAGGTGTCCACAGGGCTACCGCCCGGTGCCCCTTTCCACAGGAAGTCCCTCCGCACCCCTTTAACTGTCCTCTTGGTCCTCCCCGTGGTGATTCGGGCCCACACTGGGGACCTCATTCCTGCAGTTGTGGGTATGTGGTCAGTAACAAATTCAAGTTTGGTTTTCTGGGATCGAAAAAAGAACCTCGTAAACCATTGCCTGACGCTGCGTGATAGTTTTACACGTAGCCTGAGACTGTGTTTCTCCAAGTGGGCTGAGTTTACGACTGGGGATATGTGAGATGATCTTAGATCATGTGGAGATAACAGTTTTTAAGTTCCATTTATTTTCGTGTGTAATAGAAAAAAAAAACAACCCAACCCAATCAAATCCACGGTTTCATAGATATTACTGCTTAGGGCCAGGCTTAATTCAAGTTCTGTGTAAGTCAGTAAATCATAGTGTAGCTGATGCATGACAGTGGGAAAGTTCTGAGAGCAGAACGTGAGCGACTGAGGTCTGGGTGACGCTGAGGAGGGGATCCCATAGGTCTGCAACGGGGCCTGTAAGGAGGCTTTTGAAACCAGTGCCATTTCTGATATGTCCACTTGATCTTGGGACTCTTTTATGATGGGGACACGTAGAAACCTTAGGAGGGGCCTTGGCCCCCACCACATTGAGTGCAAGAAACTGGCTACCAGTCACTTCCCAGGGGCCATCGCTTGGCCTGGTGGGCCAGATCCGGCCACTGCCTACATACAGCCCCATCCCTTTCTTGCTTTCTTCTGAATGGGCATCTCTCTGAATGTCTTCCCTTGCTTCCCTGTGCCTCTTCACACTCCCCAGCCCCTTGTGTGCCTGGGTTCAGATTTCCACGCCCACCTTACTTCCATATTCCTTTCTGAGATTAGTGGGGAAACCTCCCCTCTGTAGTCAGTAAGGATTTCCTTCATTATCTCGTGTGGACACTTAACTATGTATTTCTTCTTACGATCCCGTCCTCGTTTGCTTCCTGTGACTGATTCTCAGAAGCCACATCCGTTCATTCCCCATCACGTAGTCCCTGAGTATGACTGGTTTGGAGGGGAAACAGATTAAGACCTGGTTTGTTTGTTTGTTTGCCTTTAAAAGTACTGAGAGGGGCCCGGGGGGTGCTGCCTGTATGAATGGAGGGCATGGGGGTGGGATGGATTCACTCTCCTGCTACTTGAATGCACCCACCCCCTGCATAGGTTCCGCTGTGCATCCCTTCTGCATGAACTCAGCATTGACCTCTAGGATTTCACCACCATCTTCATGCAGATGCTCCAGCTCCATGTGTCGAGGGCCAGACTCACCCCAGCTGCTCAGTGATCACTTTGAACTTGGATATGCAGACAACAGACTCCACCACGTCCCCGCAAATGGCTCCCACCATAGCTGGAGCGCTGGGCAACTGGTTCTAGCTTCTCTTGTTCCCTTTGGAGTTGACTTTTACTTTCTCCCATTCCCCCGGCGTCTCACCAGTTGCCGAGGCTTGTACTGCTTCTTACTTAGTGTTCTGCTCTGGTCAAGCCCTTTCTTTTCATCCCTGCTGTCGGGCAAATTCTGTATCTTCTGAGGAACTGCCCCTGCCTGTCCCAACTGAAAGGGCTCTGCCCTCAGGACTCTGAAAGCTCATTGTCTTCCTACTTAGCAGTCAGCATTCCTTGCAGACTCGTCTGTATGGTTATGGTTATCCCTTTTTTTTTTTTTACACTTGTGTTTATGCCTTATCTTCCAAATTTTAGAAGTCAAGTCATATATATAAGACTTGCGTATATCTTCCACAGCGTTCAGGAAAGCAGTCGTTAGTAACTTGATTAGTTATTAGTTGCTGATTGATTGTGTAGCCAGGGAGTGGGGCTGCCTTTGAGACCCTGTACCCTGCACGGGCTGGTGAATAATTTTCCCCTTCATTCCTCTGAAGCATTTAGAAGAAGTGAGTCACCGCCATCCCCAGATGTTCTTTCTTAATTATCATTATAAGACAACGGAGGATGAGGTCCCACAGCAAACGTGGCCTATTTTTGGCTGACAGTTTTCAACTCAACTGAAACAAAGAATCATCGGTCACAGGAGGGTTGGTTGCATCTGACTCCATTCAACTCGGGAAAATGAAGCTTAGTGGAAATGACTGCCACGTCTTTTTGCTTCTGGATCTTGGGTCTCCTGATGTCTTTTGTTTGTCCACGTGGCCCCATAGTTAGAAACATACCTGTTTTCAGAGACCAAAAAGGAGGTGAACAATTTGTGCTTTTCCCCAGCCAACTGTAATGATAGAGTACTGTCAGTAAAGCAGAACAGAAGTGACTTGTGGATTAGAACACTAGGATAACCCCAAACAGTAAACCCATTGGAATGTGTATGCGAGTCTTAACACGCCCAGAAACGTTAAGTTGGGTGAATCCTAAAGAATAAAACCTCTGCAGTCCTGATTTGTTTTGCTTTAGTTCAGGTCAGCGCAGATCAGCCTCCTGGATTGTAATGGCCCAGAAAGGCCCCTTGCCATTGGCTGGAGGCCTTACAGAGAACCACCATGATGGTGATTTCTGTGTTGCCTACAGCAGGGCATTATTGTCTGTGGTTGTATCTACTCGTCTCTGTGCTGCAGGGTCAGAGTGGTGTCAAGGCTGAGCGGCCTGAAAACCGTCCCCTCTTTGCTGTTATTAAAAACAAGGAGTCTTGGGCAGTGAAAGCTTCCATCGCCATTTTAATTCCACAAAACCAGAGGGCCTGAAGATGAGGGTCTTGGCAGTCTAGATGCAGATGAAGTTTTGTTGTCATCTTCTCCTGGGTGGGAGCCCATTTCCAGGAGCAGAGAAGGACCTTGCTGTGTATTCCAGGGCATGGCTGGTCCCACAGCTCAGGGTGTGAGTTTGCACCTGGCATCCCTTCCCACACCAGGGAGAAGATAACCCAGCAGCCGCTGGAGGACTCTCGCCTCTGGATACGTACGGTGCTCACTTCTTCTCTTAGTGGCTGCTTTGGGACCATTTTACAGCTGTAGATTTAAGCGTATGTATAGATCTATGTATAGACTACATTTTTTTTTAATCCATTCATCCAGTGCTGGACCCTTGGGTTGTTTCCACCTTTTGGTTATCGTGGATGATGCTGCTATGAACAGGAGTGTACAAATATCTGTTTGAGTCCTTGCTTTTGATTTTCTTGGGTATATACCCAGAAGTGGAATTGCTGGATCGTATGCTAATTCTATGTTTAATGTTTGGAGGAATTGCCTTACTGTTTTTCATAGCATCTGTACCATTTTACTTTCCCATCAGCGGCGCAGAAGGGCTCCAGTTTTTCCACATCCTCGTCAATATCTGTTCTTTTCTGTTTTTTGATAGTAACCATCCTAACAGGTGTGAGGTATTATCTCATTGTGGTTTGAATTTGCATTTCCCTAATGACTAGTGACACATGACATCTTTTCATGTGCTTATGGGCCATTTGTAAATCTTCTTTGGAGAAATGTCCTTTGCCCATTTTAAAATTGGGTTGTTTGTTTTTGTTCTTGAGTCTAAACTTTTTTGTGTCCAGGGAAACTGCAGCACCTACTCTTTCAGCCCCTGCTGTTAGTAACAGCATCAACAGTAATAGCTCACATCACCCTCGCGCTATATTGTGTTTACATGGATTGCTTTTTTCCCCCTTTAATCCTCACAACAACCTTTTGGGAAAGATAATCTCCATTTTACACCTGAAGAAACTGAAGCTTAGAGGCCTTGCCCTACGTATCACAGTGGTGAACCAGCAAAGCCCTGACCCTGATCTGACTCTGTCCCTAAATGACAGTACTGATGGCCGGGCCCCCACCCAAGGAGCTGGCATTGAAACCTTCCTAAGTAGACACTTCATCCATGCGTTTGAGAGAAGTGATAGTTTCTAGGAAACCACGCAGTCCTCAGGACCTCTGTTCCTCCAGGACACCACGTTTACTTCGATGTAAAGAATCAGTTCCTCAAATCCCAAAGGTTTGCATCTGAAAGCAAACCCAGAAATGCAGGGCACTTCAAGTGCTAAACCTTCAGCTGCCCCGAAAAGCTTTCTAAGCGGAGGGATGGGATATATTCACCAAGGAGCCAGGTCCGTGCTGAAACTCATTTATTTCCTTGGTGGAGGCAGTGTTGCGCTCAGGGTCCAGTCCTTTCTTCCCGTGAACCTGACAGTTTTGTGATCCCCAGCCTGTTTTCATCTGAGATGCCCGGCGTTGCCTCCTCTATTCCCGCTGTCTGTCCAGGTTTGGAGGTGACGGGGGCTGAGTGAAGGCAGGGGACCCTCACCTTGCCCTTTTGGGGGCAGCAGCTTTCCAGCCCTGGACGAGTCCAGCACAGTGGTTCTTTGGGGGAGCATTCTCCATCCTTTTTATGTTGGTTTTTATCTGGCCTTGGGTTCGCACAGCTGGGGCCGGAGCCGGGGCCAGAGCTGTGACTTTGGGATGGGAAAAAGTTGGCGGAACATTCCCCAGCAGGGCTTGGGCAGGCCCAGGGAGTCCCGCCTAAAATACAGTGGACAAAAGAGCTCTTGTCCACAGCCCCGGGGGTGGAAGGCATCTGGTCAGTGACACAGGCTTGGCCATTGTATGTCGTGACCTCAGCCAACTTTTTTTAGCTGAGGAAGGAGAAAAAGAGAGCGTGCAAAAAAGAAAGAGAAAGAAAGGAAGAGAGAAAGAGAGAAAGGAAAGAAGAAAGAGTGAAAGAGAGAGAGGGAAAGAGAGAGAGAGAGAGAAAGAAAGAAAGCCCCCAGATCCTTTGTATCTGGAAAGTCCAGAAGGCGTCGTTGATTTCCCCACAGGAGCTGGAGTGCAATGTAGTGGGTTCTTTGTGAAAGAACAGCGATGAGAAAAGCCACAGAAACATCCTCCGGGGTGCCCAGAGCCCTGACCCTGGGGTAGCTGTTCGCCTGGGCCTCATTTCCCGCAGAGGGGCCCGTGGAGAGGAAGCTGGCAGGGGCCTGGCCAGCAGCCTGGGCACTGCAGACAGGACCCACGACTCTGAGTTAGTGGCCCCCAAAGAAGATGAGCCCTCCTCCAATGGTAAGAATCGTTCTGCTTACCTGCCAGCGTGTGTGCAGCTCGCCTTTCTCCGCAGGCTCCTGAGATGGCTTTAGCATTTTAAAGAGGCAGTTCTGAGAACCCTCCGAGATACGAGATACGGGCTCCCGACTGCTGAGCTTACAAAGTCTGGTGTGTCGGGGGCACCTTTCCTGGGCCCGAGGCAAAAGGAGGGGAGAAGATGTGGGCTGATGTTGGAGAAAACAGGAAGGGAGGGGGCAAAAGATTGAAAAGGGGATGTTTGTGGAGGGAAAGGGTCTTGGGTCCCCCTCGGTTACCTGGGGAAGCAGTTAAGTTCAGTGTGACGGAGAAGCAGAGTGGTGACATGTGGATTTTTCTATGGTGGGGATTGGAGTCCAGATCTGCCTTTCCCAGTAATTTGTCCCACATCCAAAGCTTGGCTTCTACCCACCCACCTGCCTTCTACTCCACGGCCCAGTTCCAGATGGGACACTGGATGGTGAAAGCCCATTAAAGGACACAGTTCCCCAGAAGGTTGTTAAGTATCTGCCCAGTTAACCCAGTTTCTGCACTGGGGTTCCAGGCCGGGCTGGATGTTTCTGTCCAGTTTGGTGGTGGCAGCCGTGGCCACCCTAAAGATGATGGACGCTCTCCTGAGACGTAAGAGGAGAATAGCCTTATTTTGCCAACCGTCCTGCCTCTGGAAGTTAGCCTCCCCCCTTCTTTGGAAAGAGGAACCAAGAGGGGTCAGCTGAGACTTTAGTGACCGCTCTGTTGAGGTTCTGGACAGCTGAAGGGGGTCCAGTTTCTGTGGAAAGTCCCATCTGTCTCTGCATAAAACCTTCCTCCAGGACATTCTATCCCACTGGCCGGGTCAAAATCAGCCTCCCTGATTGTGGCGTGGCTTCTGATCGAGGCCTGAACTATACCAGGAGCTGAGATGGTACTCACCCTCCTGGAGCATCGTCTGACCAGCCAGGGGACCTAGTTCCCAGCTGGGCTTCTCAAAGAGCCTAACATGCATCTGAATTGCCCAGAGACCTTTCAGACGAAGAGCTGGGCTCTAGGGTGGGGCTTGGGAACCTGCGTTTCAGACCAGCTTGCAGAGGACGCCTGGGCTGCCGGTGCAGGGACCACACTGGGATGGTGGCTATTGTAAAGAACCCAGACCAATCAATCCAGTGCTGACGGTTACAGCTGCCCACGAGCTGGCTGCCGAGCGCTGGGCAGGTCTGGCCCTGGCTGTGGATGGCGGCAGGGAGGTTTACGGGCAAGATGGGATTAGCAAGGAGGTGAACGCTGAGGTGCATTCAGGGAGCGGGGAGGAGCCCGGGAAAGCTCTTGGCAGAGGCTGAGGTGTATGGGGTGCGGGCCGTTGGCGGGGTGCAGCGTGAGTGGTGAGCAGAGGCGCTGTGTGCCCGGAGGCCTGGAACTGTTCTTCCGGAGCCTGCCTTGGGTGCGGGGAGAATCCTAACTTCGGATACAGGGAATCCCAGGACGCCAGGTGGACGTCTGGTTCTTGGCAAAATAGAGAGCAACCGTGTGTGGCGCTGGGAGTGACAGGGAAGGGGCGGACACGGGCCAGCAGGACAGAAGACCTCACCGGAACCCCCCATGGTGAGAGGCGGAGGCGCCGAGCTCCAGGGTAGCGAGGCAGAAGCCCAGGTGTTTGGGGCCCAGGCAGCGTCCCAGGACCGCCTCTGAATCCCGTGCCTGCACTTAAATGTGCCTTTTTTCCTCCGACAAAAACGGCACGTCCTTAAGAGAGAGATACTAACATCCAGAATCATTGAGCATTAGGCTATACCTTTCAAACAAAAAAGAAACAAAAAAACAACCCTGGAGACCATCTGGTCCAACTTCCGTATTCTTGAGATGAGGAAATTCTTTACCAGCAGAGATGAAGTATATTGCTCAAAATCTCACAGCAAGACAGCGGCAGCTCTTGAGTCCGTGTTCTCTGCATGGTGCCCCAGAGCAGTGGTAGATCCGAAACCTCGATGGCCGTGTCCTCAGCTGTCCCATTTGTCTAAGTTTTATATGCACCAGGAGCTCAGGCTCCAGAAATGGCAGCTGACTTGGGTTGGTCGGAATCTCACCCCTTCTGACTCATAGAAACAGTACCAGCCCCTCTTAGCCTTAATCTCCCTCCGGTGTTCATGGTTCAGAGCCAACTAGGGATCTCTGGGAACCAGCTCGCAGAGTCAGAAGTCTTTGATTGGAATCACTGGGAGCCCAGGCCGTTGGCACTGCAGAGTAACTGGAATGCGGTCTCCATGGTGAGAAGACTGGCCGCCCCGGGTTTCTTTTGGTGCCTGCAGGCCTGCGAATAGCATCCGTAAAGCTGGATCAGCTGGATCTCGGCCAGAGACTGGCCGTCAGAGACACCCATCTTTGTGCCCTAGTGAGCTCTAGTCTGCCTCCCTTTAAAACGGTACCCACTCCCCACGAGGAAGCCTGCTTTTGGTCCTGGAGCAGCTGTGGACAACAGCTGTGTCACCTGTCTTTGAAGTTCCTTTCTGGCGGGCAGGCTGCTTTACATGAGGTACCCAAGCCTCTGACTTCCCTGGGCTAGCAACCCTCAACGCCCTACCTCACTTCTGAGCTTCTTAAATCCATTTCGAACAGAACAGAATGCTTGGGAAATTTGATTATGGGGTTTTCTTCAGTCATAACAACTTCTGTGAGTGCCAGGAATGGCATAGGCATTTGGGGGTTTTGCACCTTAATACTAAAGAAAGGCCGTGTTTCTTTTTCGCCTCCCAATACCAAGTGTTGGCAAAACTCTCTTATTCCCAGCCTTTTTCCTCTGCAAAGGGAAATTGGACCCGGAATCATCTAGAGGGGACTTCACCCTACCAGGAGCTCCCTAGGGAGAGTGCTCTGGTGAGTGAGCCCCAAAATGTCCTGCAAAAAGCATCTTCTAGGGCAGGGTAATTGATATCATTATAGAGGTAAACTAGTATAGAAAATCTAGGATGCGTTTTTTTGTTTGTCTTTTTTTTCCTCTCCTAGGATGTATCTTGAGATCCTTTACAACTATGGAAATGGTGAAACTTTACCCCAAGTCCTTCCTCTCACAAATAGGGACATTTCAGCCCTAAAGAGGCCAGAGCAGCGCCCTGGAGCAAAAGGGAGGAGAATTCAGTGTTCAGTCTCCCCACAGTGGTTTGAGGTCTAATGCCCACAATTTTTATAATAGTATCCGGGTTTGGGCATAAACTTAATGATCTATAATTTTTGTTAATCACTTCACTGGTGTCTTTCCCACCAATCCTGAGTCTGGAGTGAATGAAGCGGTATCTCTAGACCAGAAGAGTTTCAGACTGCTTCCTCTTTGGACCCCAAAAGAGTTTGGGGGAATCATGCAGGAAAAAAAGGGTAATGTTTCATGACCGTTTATGTTCCTCGTCAGGAGGTCTCTGCCACCTCTTTATGCAGCCGCTGCTTTTGCAAGTTTGCGCTGGTCATTTAAATGCCTCGAAATTTCCCTTGTGGAAGTTTTGGGTTCTGTTATGAAAGACGTGCCTCAGGTTGTGGAACCCCAGTAGTCTTTTTTATATAAATTTATTTAGTTAGTTTTGGCTGTGTTGGATCTTCGTTGCTGCACGTGGGCTTTCTCTAGTTGTGGCGAGCGGGGGCTACTCTTCGTTGCGGTGCGCGGGCTTCTCACTGCAGTGGCTTCTCTTGTTGCGGAGCACGGGCTCTAGGCACGTGGGCTTCAGTAGTTGTGGCACACGGGCTCAGTAGTTGTAGCTCATGGGCTCTAGAGCGCAGGCTCAGTAGTTGTGGCGCACGGCCTTAGTTGCTCCGTGGCATGTGGGATCTTCCCGGACCAGGGCTCGAACCCGCGTCCCCTGCATTGGCAGGCGGATTCTCAACCACTGTGCCGCCAGGGAAGTCCGCACCCCAGCGTTTGAGGGCTGGCAGCCCTTGGTTTTATAGACAAGGAGACAGACATCCAGAGAGGCAAAGAGGACTGCGTAAATCACAGCTCGTTGCCTGGGAACACAGTCTCTTTAAGCCTAGACCCTTGTGCTTTCTGCCGACGCTCCCGATGGAGGTAGGATGTCAGAACAGCCCCTGCTATTTTTATCTGCTAGGGGAGGGGTAGGAGGAAAGGAGCCAACATTCTCAACAGCCCATCAGGAAGCTGAGTCTGAATAAAAATGTCTTTGTTAATCACAAGTGAGCAGAATCTCTTGGGTTTTTCCTGCTCAGAAGCCAGGAGTTGGAACGGACTGCCGGGAGCTCACTGCCTTTTCCTTTATAGCCCCGAAGCATCAGGATCAGACACACCTGAGAAACAGGACAAAAGTTAGGGGCTTTCTCTGGGGTTCCCCAAGCCCCTCCAGACTCCAAGGTGGGGAAGCAGCTGTGGCTTCCCATCTTATCCCCGGAACTGTTCTCTGTATTTCAGGGACATCCACGGGAACCCCTTTCCCCCTGTGGCCCTCAACACGGCCATGAGGCCTCTGAGTACCTGCTCCCAACCTCGTAAACAGCAAGAGTGACTGTGATATTCACTGGCATGTTTATGCTGTCTGGTCAGTGTGGAGATTCTCCCAGGAGATGCTGAAGCGAGGGCATCTCTCAGATCCTTGCCATGCTGGGTGGTGTCACCAGGAAAAGTACCAGCCATCCAGAGTTCCCCGTTCCTTGCATTGTCTCCTCTTAAACCCTGTTAATTGGCCCTTCTGTCTTATATCTGTATGACGGTGCAACAGTAACAAAATCTCTTTCCTCCAGGGTTGGTGAAGTGGGGCCCATGCGGGAATGTGTGCCGGGCCCACGTAGAAACCACTGTCCACCCTCTACTGCTTGGCCCCCAGACGCTTCAAGGCCACGAAGTGGCCTCTGAACCAGGAGGGTTCATTCATCCAACGCTTTCTTGTCATTCGCGGTATCACTTGCAAAGCTTTTCTTCCATCCTTGCCCCGCCGGAGACCCTGTGGTTTCCATTTGAGCAAGTTTTCCTGCTAGGGTTGACTTCCTGTATCCCTGCATGGGCTACATTGTAATTGTGTTAATCAAAATTCCTGGTTCACCAGATCACTCCCTTCCTTTTCATGGTCAGAAAATACAGAGTTTATTGTTCTGTGTCCTCTGCCTGTTCAGTCCTAAGAAACATGCCCAGTGAGTTGACTGGCCCCCAGGGAGGCACTGGGGGGCTTGCTGATGGATATTCAGAGTGGCCAGGACTCTCGCTACGTCTTCAGGAGCCAGACACGCCTGCAGTGCTCAAAGCAGTTCAGCCTCCGGGCCCAGGGCTGACGGCTTTGTGGGAGCCGGGAGAAAAGCCCCATGGCACTGATGTCCACCTCTCGGAGTGGATACCAGTGGCGGCCAGGGTGTGAGGCTTCCTCTAGCAGCGTCATGGATGGAGGACAGTGCTGGAGCCAGTGGGGGGGATTATGAAAGGTCGCTGCTACAGGCAAGGAAAAGCAAGGCAGACGCCCATGGGGAACGGGGCTGGCGAGTCCAGGTGCGTCACCCTCTGGCCACTGGTAGATATCATCCTGGGACCTTCTCGGGGATGGGGTGGGTACAGGTCTGGCATGGTCAAGCGGGGGAGTCCAGCCAGAGGGATGTGGATCATTGCTGTGAAAGTTACCCCATCCATCCATCCATCCATCCATCCATCCATCCACCCACCCACCCACCCATCCACCCATCCACCCACCCATCCACCCATCCACCCATCCACCCACCCACCCACCCACCCATCCACCCATCCACCTACCTACTCTGAGCAATGAGGCCTGAGGACACTTGGGTATCAGGTTTAGAAGAGTCCTGGGGGCTTCTGCATTTAAGTGATTAGAGCCTGGTTTGGAAATTTCCTTTAAAATGGACTCAAAGGCACAACATTGTAAATCAGCTATACTTCGGTAAAAAAATTATTTAAAAAAAAAAGCAGAGTAAATGTGGTACAATAAAATAAAATAAAATGGATTCAAAGAAGCAGCCCTGCCAACCAGGTGATTTCTAGTAAGAGGGGTGTGAGTATACTCATGGAGGGTTCTGGCAGAACCTCTGACGAGTCGGTCACATTTACTGAGAAACTCTGCACACAGAGAAGCGGAAGGGAGAAAGCCATCCCGTGGCTCTGTGGCTCCTGACTGGTAAAAGCTAGAGGTGAGCCTTATGGTTTGACCCCCTTTCACACGGGGTCCAACCAGAGTGGATCAAGGGAAGCAGAAAAGCTCAGACTCAGGCTGGGCAGTAGTGACAGTCTTCTCTGAGTGCTGAGCCCGGCTCTGGCTTTGAGGGCTTCCAAAGGCAAACACGAGGAACAAATGAGATCTAGAAGCCCTGGGTTCCTGAGCTTTCCCTCATCCAGCAAAGTGCTTTGGGCCCACCCTGTCCGCCTTCATGGATTTCAGGGCTCAGGGCTCCCTGTGGAAGAAAGTTTGTGGTCTCCAGGGACCCTTCCCTTCTGCTGTGGTCCCTCTGGCTGGAAACGCATCCTTCTCTAGAAAACAGAGGAGGACAAATACCAGATGCCAGAGGATGGTAGCAAATTCCGCAGGTACCTGAAAGTCTTGGCAGGAGGGAGGAGAGGAAGAAGGGGACTTTCTTTATCAGGATGGGAAGGGAGAGTGGGATTCTGCTTCCTTTCTCTCGGTGTCCACACTTTTTTTCTCCTACCTCCTGATCTTTTCTAGTATTTTCTGGAATTTTTGATCTGGGTTTTTATTTCTTTTTTTACGCTATGTATTGAGAATAGTCACCCTTACACGTGTTCTGTAACTAGGTTTATGATGATTATTTACACATTTTTTATAAGCTGCTTTCAGTGTTCAGCCCTGGTCCTTTTTACCTGGAGGCCTTCATTCTTCACCTGTAATTGTTTTAATCTTTCAGGCAGTTGGAGTACATCTTTCAAGCACTTGATTGGTAAATATCCTGAACCCTTGTCTGTAGAGCAGTGTATTTCGATCGATTTCACTCATGAAAGACAGCTGTGGCCACATAGAATGGGCTTAGCATTTTCTGCCCAGCGGTCCAGGGGTGTCTTTGGAAATGTGGTCACAGAAGAGCCAAGAGCAGCTTTATTTATGCTCCTTTATCGGAGACACCCTCCTCCCACTTAAAGGGTTGTAGGACTTTATCCTTTCTTTGCTGTGTAAATGTATTGTTAGAGGGTGTCAGCTTGTTTTTGGGCTTTTAAAACCCATTTTGCCTGGAGCAGTGCGGGACCTTCCTTTGTGTCTCTACGAGCTGAGGGAAGTTTTCTTCCCCGGGCACCCCCAATCAACCTTTGTTTATAGTTTCTTTTCTGCTACGGCTTTTGTTCTAGTTTCTTCTTCAGGAACACCTAGCATCTCTTCTGTCGATTCCGTTTTCATGTTTTCCCATTTCCTTTGCATTCTGGGAAAAAAAATTCTTCAGTTTGTTTTGTACATAACTGACTTTTTTTTTCTTTCAACAATACTGATTTTATATTCTGTTGCAACCAATGTGGATATTCCTTTTATCACTACCTTTTAAATTTCCCTACAGTTTTGAGCACATCCTGTCCTTTTTTTATATCATTTTTTTAAACCAGCTTGCCTTTTTTCCATTAGTTTGTTCTCTCCTTATGACTCTGGCGTTTGTATAATAGATGCTGTATCTTCCTGTCCTCTTTTGAGGTTGCTAAATGGTTTCCTGGAATTTTTCTTCTGGAGACCAGATGAGCTCATGAGTAGACGTTTGTGCTGCTCCTGAGGCGTCTGGATGCCGTTCCCCCCACCTCCCTGTACTCAAAGTTGAACAGTCCGTTCAGTCAGTCCATGAGGAGCTGGGATTTGTTCACAGGTGGGGCACATGCATTGCTTGGACAGCCATTCTCTGTTTACTTGTTTGGGGAAATAGCCTCTCAAATCTGTTTGAAGCCCAGTTTCTATTACAATTCCCAGTTTCCATCCATGCATCCATTCATCCAGTATTCTGGGTACTGAGCTGAGACTAAGAACAAGATGGACATGGCCTTGCCTTCCTGAATCTTACACTCTGTTTCTCTGTTGTGTGGCTCCTCCTCCTCCTCTTCCTCTGCCCTCTGGCTGAGTCTCCAAATCTCTCACCCCTAGAAGAACATGAAAATGCTGTCAATGCCCATCCTCTTCCCACCAGCCTATGAAACTACTTGGGAGGACTACATTTCCCAGAATGCACTGTGCTGCTGTCATGGGTCCCCTCCTTCCTCCCCAGCTGTTTTCTCTCGGTCGCTCTCCATGGATAGAAAGGCTGCCAGAGCCAGAGAGAACAATACTTTCACCTGTGACACAGAGGAGAAGCGCCCAGTATTCTTGTGGACACAGACCCTGAGGCTGGCGGCATCGGTGTGGGAAGTGGGGCCCTGCTTCATGCCTTCTCTCTTACCCTGTAGCCAGAGATGATCTTTCCTTGGGTAGATCTTCCCAGGTCTGTCTGGGAATCTCTCCACCCTGAACAGGTGTCAGCAGAAAGGTGTGGGGTGGACGTGACTCTCCAGTCTCCAGCCCCGCTGGGTCTTGGGCTTCATTTTTTTGGTTTTTTGTTTGTTTGTTTGTCTTAAGTTTATTTATTTTTGGCTGTGTTGAGTCTTCATTGCTGAGTGCAGGCTTATCTCTAGTTGAGGTGAGCTGGGGCTACCCTTTGTTGCAGTGCACGGGCTTCTCATTGTGGTGGCTTCTCTTGTTGTGGAGCAGGGGCTCTAGGTGTGCGGGCTTCAGTAGTTGTGGCAGGTGGTCTCAGTAGCTGTGGCACGTGGGCTTCAGTAGTTGTGGCTCGCGGGCTCTAGAGCACAGGCTCAGTAGTTGTGGCGCACGGGCTTAGTTGCTCCGCGGCATGTGGGATCTTCCCGGACCAGGGCTCGAACCCGTGTCCCCTGCAATGACAGGCGGATTCTTAACCACTGCATCACCAGGGAAGCCCTGGGTCTTGGGCTTCTTGGTGGCTCCCTTGCAACCCTGTCCCTAATTGGTTGACCCATATTGAGTGACAGTGGAAGCCGCTTCTGGCCTCCGGGTCGGGGACTGCTCAGCGCGCACCTGTAACAAACTGGTTCCCGGGGGCTGATGGCCCCCAGGCACACCTGGCCACGCCCTGGCTGCTCCCGGGCGTCCCAGCTGGCTGTGTCATTGGGAAGGGAGAACTTGCTGGCAAGTTCTTTATGGAGATGTCTTCAGGCGCTGCCAGTCAAGGCACCGGACTCATTAGCAGTCATTGCCATGGCAACGGGTCTGCCAGAAAGTGGCTCGTTAGGCTGACTACTTCAGCGCTGTTATATATAGATCTGGGTGTGGGGGAGGGGGGCTGTGAGGGCCGTGGAAATGCCTTTCTTTAGCACTCCTATTGCTTCTGGGTTTGGGGTGTGAGAAGACGCGGAATGGGGGGACCTTAAAACCGTCCGATCCGGCTGCAAAATCAAGTGTCTGACGGCCCCCCATTACCACCGGCAAGTACCGTCTGCTCACACCTGCGGAAGGTAAGAACCAGGTGCTTCCGGAAGTCTCCTAAGGGGCAAGGAGTCCTGGGTTGAACTTGAAGAAACTGGGGGGCGTCTGAGTGTGGGGTTCGTACTGCCTGGAGGCTGCAGAAGCAAGATAAGTTCTCTTAGAATAGTCTATCTGAAGGGTCTGGGCTACGGGACAGGAGTGTCTTCTTTATAAGTAACCAGGCAGCCAAACACTGTCTTTTTATAAATTATTAATTTTCTGTTCCCAGTTTTGATCTCAGAAGTGATGTTTTCTCTCCATCCCTCCTTCTAAAGAAAGCTGCAGACCATCTCTTCTGAGTTCATTGAGCATGAGATTTAAGGGTACATGTTAAAAAGCAGCTTTCTAGGCTCAAGGTTGATTGTGGAGTCAGAGCCCCGGAATCTGCGCTTTAACCCACATCGCTGGTGACGGACGGGGTGTCCCAGGGACCACACTTTGAGAAACACCACTGTAGGGGGATTTGTGTTTAATCTCTAGGTGACTTCCCTTTGTCTGCTCTTATTTTCCCCCTCCGAGGAGGGGATCAGTAGCCATCATTAAGAGGAAAATTTCTTTGGTTGTGTTGTTCTATGTAGGGAGACGAGGAAGTCACCCCACAGACGGGGAACGTGACTGGTTGGACGTGGGCGGTGATATTTCTGCACGTCTCCTGGGAAGGCATATGCTCGTTTGGAGACGGTGAGACAGGCAGGAGAAGCAGGCCTGAGTTGCCATCCTCCTTGCACGGGAGCTGGGATGTCAGGTGGTCCAGGTGAAGATACAGAGCTGATCACAGACAGCTGGGGAGAGATGAGCTGAGGGTAATTAGGATTTGGGTAACTGGGTAGAAACAAAGCTAATATTTTAAACTGGTTTAACTGGTTTCACCAATTAAACTGTGCATTGTTGGGTGAGATATTAAATTCTCTGAGTCTCAGATTCCTCCTTTTAAAATGGGAAAAAAATGGCATCTCTGTGGCAGGCTTGTGGTAATGATTAGAGATGAGTTTGTGAAGCACCTGGCGCAGTCCTTGGTGCAATGTAAACATTTGGTGAAAGTCATTATCGATGAGCGCAAATGGGATCTGAGCTCAGATGTTTCTTGAGGACCTTCTAGACTAGGGTTCTGAAGTGGTCTAGAAACTCTCGATGTTCCATAGGAGGTAGGCTAAGTGAGTAGGTGCACACATGCCTCCATTTTGGGGGGCAGAAGAGCCGTAGTTTTCTTTAGATTCTCAGAGGATGGGCTGTCATTTACAGTTGAGCGGGTTGTTTACTCAACAAGGGGACCCAGACTGGGGGGGAGTCAGGGGCAGCTGAAACCCAGCCTTGCACTCAGAGGTCTGGCCCATCTGGGGAAGAGGCAGTGTTTTCTCGTTCCCACAAAGCAGTCCTGTGCATGAGGTTAAGAATTTCTTAGTTGGAAGAAACTGGCTTCATCTCCCCCGATTCACACTCCTTCAGCTCATGTTCATTGTAGGTAGGGCCCCCAACCTCACCCCTCACCCCTGCTTCTAGTTCCTATTCCCATGGGAAAGAGCTGCTGAAATGGAAGGGGAGAAGCCACAGGACTAGGGAAGGCAAGGGAAGGATTTAAGTTGGAAGGAAACTAATTAGAAGAATAGGTTTGGCAGAGACCTTACTGGGTAGTTACTCACGCTGAATCCTCTTGATGGCTGTGGGGCAGCTCTCCCAGGAGGCCTGCCCCTCCATGACCACGAGGAATGAGGTAATGGTGGTGGTTTGGGCCTCTTATATGAGGGCCTGCAGGTGGGAAGGCCAACTGTGTGTGTGTGTGTGTGTTAAAATACACCTAACATAAAATTTACCGTCAGTGACATTTATACCTTCACAGTTTTGTGCAACCATCACCACTGTCTAGTTCCAGAACATTCTCATCACCCCAAAAAGGAATCCCTGTCCCCATTTCCCCCTCCCTCCAGCCCCTGGCAACCACGAATCTGCTTTCCGTCTCTACGGACTTTTCTGTCCTGGATATTTCACATCAGTGAGATTGTACGATATGTGGGGTTTTGTGTCCAGCTTACTTCATGCAACATGATTTCAAGGTTCATCTGTGTTGTAGTGTGTATCGGTACTTCATTCCTTTGCATGGCTGAATATTCCTTTTTATGGACACACCACATTTCGTTGGTCCATTCATCAGTTGACGGACACTTGGGTTGTTTCTACCTGTCGGTAATCGCAGATAATGCTGCAGTGAACATGTGCGTACCAATTCTGTGTTTGAGTGTTGTTTTCAGTTCTCTTGGGGATGTAGCCAGCTGTCTGCACGTCTTTATTTTTTTTTAATATTTATTTATTTAGTTGGCTGCTCTGGGTCTTAGATGCGGCACGTGGGATCTTCATTGCCTCATGTGGGCTCTTAGTTGTGTCACGCATGTGGGATCTAGTTCCCTGACCAGGGATTGAACCCGGGCCCCCTGCATTGGGAGCACGGAGTCTTAACCACTGGACCACCAGGGAAGTCCCTGTCCACGTGTCTCTGACTCCTGACTTACTAGAGGCCAGCCAACAGGAGGAACTTCTTTCTGGAAGAGGGGAGAAAACAAGGGGACTGTGGCTGCCTGGGGGGCAGGGCGGAGACAGAACACAGTCAGATGGTGGGCAGAGCGGGGCCCCGTGGCCATGCTGGAGGGGATGTGGAGACCTCTTTGCCACGTTGGCCAAATTAGGAAATTGGCTGAGTTGGCCCGGGTGCCCCCCCCCACTTTCAGCACCTCTTGGCCCTTCTGGGCTCAGCATCAGGGATGCCTCCCCCAGGTACCTTCCAAATGGTCCTGCATTTCCCGGACGCGGGAGACCTCAGAGCCATCGTGGCCCCTACCTGGCCATCAATGTCCTCAGACAGAAACCCGGGCTTCTTCTGACCCTACAGAGTTAGGCAGATTAACCAGTCATTCTAAAGAGAAAAGCACCATGCAGCTGTGGAGACAGGACAGATGTCACTGGTGCTGTTTCACAAGGGGGACCCAGAGGGATGGAAGGTTCGGTCCACGCTCTCCACCAGCCCAGCTAAGGAGAGGTCTTTTCACCAGAGTATGTGAGTCAGCATCGTGACCCAGTGGCCTCCCCTGCAGGTCTGTGTTTGCCTTCTAAGTTGAGGAGTCCTGGAAACAGAAACCTCAGAGAAGGGACTGTTAACGGGGACATTTCAGCCGCAGTGATGGGGCGGGTGGGGCGGAGGCCGGGTGTGTGCCCCTGAACTTCACGTTATAGGGGCCAGAGGCTGTGTGAAGCCTGGTCTTGTTCAGCCTTGAACGGCCCCCCGTTCCGCTGGGAACGCCCATTGGGCACAACTGGGGACAGGCACTGTCCTAGGTGGCCAGTTTGTTATTAATCTCCACGGCATCTGCCACAACTGGGCTGATGTTTCACAGATGTGGCAATAGACACAGCTGGTTGAGTCATTTCCCCAGGTCACGTGGCAGCAAGGGGCCGTGTCAGGATTGAGTGAGCCTGAGGCCAGAGGGCTGGATTTCACGGTGCTTCTGGGTCCCTCTCTCCTCTGCAACCTATTTCTGGCCACGTCCGTCTCTGAGCCTTGTTTAATAGCTCTTAACAATTTCTCATTTCTTACCAGGTTACTTAGACAAGCTGTAATCTGGCCTTCCCTTCTTGGATGCTCTAAGTTACCTGAACTCAAGCAGAAGCAACCTGGTTCTATTGATAGAATGTTCCTCTCTTCAGCCAACCTCCTGAGCTCCCCACTCGTATTTTACTCGCAACTCCACTCAGCCAGAATGTCTGTCTCCTGCCTGTGTACAGACACTGTGCTCATCACAGGGCTTGCATGTGTTTCGACCGCCTTCCAATCTGGAAGAGGCCGGAGCAGTGTCCGGACGCCTAGGTAAACGTGCACAGCGGTGTACCTGGGCTCAGTGGACATGCTCTGCTGGTGAGGAGGCCTCCTGGCTGCTCTCTGGCCCCTGGTAGTTCTTTTAGAAGCCAGCGCACAGAATCAGAGAGGAGCCGTAAGTTAACAGGTGTGGGAGACAGAAGCGATCGGGGCGTGGGGGAAAGCTTTTAGTTAAATTGTGAAAATTCATAATGAAACATACACCGCCGTTACTCAGAGGGCCATGGGGTGGCTGTGTTTACTCGAAGTCCCAGGAGAAGCTAGGATTGATCCCATCCCGCTGAGGGTGTGCAGGGCACCGCAGGAAGCAGAAGCACGTGGCTTTGCAGCTTCAGAAAAGCTGAGAGGAGTCTGGGAGCGCTCTGCTGAGACTTGCATTAATTACTCCTGGTCAGTTCCCACAGCAGGCCCTGGGCCTTGTCTGCTGCTGTATTTGGTGGTCCTGAGGATTTTCAGATTCCACAGTGGGAGCTGGAGAGTGACCCGCCTCCTCCAGGCAGGTGCAGCAACCCTGTGAGTGGTTTTCTGGGGGCCCGGGAGGAGGAAGCCCAGCTCTTGCGTTAACTGATGGGCATCTCCCCCGTCCTCTGGGGGGCGCTGTCCCTTCTGCGGTGGTTCTGAAAATCAAGGGCTGCTCATACCTCATGCTCAGGCAATCCCCGAAATCACACCTGCAGCCCGTAACCTCCCCCAGGGAGGCCCGCGGGCCACACGCCCCCGCCAGTGTCGAGCCATTCCAGGGAGACTTCATCTGCCTCTGACTTCCTGGTTGAAAGACAGTTGCAAAAACGCCACATGTGTGTGACCTTCTCTGTCTTCCTCCACAGAAGCCTGGAATGGTCCCCCCTCCACCGGGAGAGGAAAGCCAGACCGTTGTCCTTCCACCAGGCTGGCAGAGCTACTTGTCCCCTCAGGGCCGGCGCTACTATGTCAACACGGCCACCAATGGTGAGTCCCGCGCTGGGCAGCGTCCTGCGCCCGTCCCGGGGTCCTGTCCGTCTGGAGGGGTGGTTCTCTCCTCCCTCCTTCACCTCCTGGGCTTTAGACTTTTCCTCCCGAAATCTACCTCAGAGGCTGCAGGGGAATCTTGCCTTCTTCACAGGGCTGGGTGGCAGGGGGCTGAGCCTGGGTGGGGTAAGATGCCCTTCAAAGTTGGGGTCATCCTTGGAACCTCACAACCACCCGGCATCTTTGTGGAACCCAGCCTCATGGTCTGGGGCTGTGTTTTCCAAACTGAGATCGCCAGAGGGTCTGCGGTCCACAGCTGGTTTAAATCAAATCAAACAGGTTACGCTACTGCATGATTTCTTGGAACTTGGAATGCGCTGATTGATACCCGAACAAGGGTTATGAGAGTGGGGTTTCCCTAATTACATCACAACATCGCTCTCTCTTCCCTGAAGTATCTCACTGGCTGGAGTTTCTTAGGATGTTTTCTGGGAAATTCTGGGGCTAGTTATGGATTATTTATTCTAACCGGTAATTAGAGGTTCCCTGTGCATTTCTGAGTTGGGTCAGGACCACATCTCTTTGCCTCCGATTATTGTAGGCCTCCTGAGCCTTCACAGCAACTCCAGGATCCTAGCACGTAGGCTGTAGAATGACCTGAAGGAAGGCTGGAGCGGGGTCACACAAGGAGGAGTGGCGGCCTCTATAACAAGGTGGACAGAGCAGTGTACAGGCTGTGGTCTCGGGCTGGGCAGAGCAAAGCCAGCCACCAGCTCTGTCTCTTGACCACCAGAGAACGGAGAGGATGGAAACACGGAAAGTTAGATTTGGTGGGAATCACAGATGTGTGTGCCAAGGCAGAACGTGGATTCGGGTAGGATTTCGGCACCTCACTTCCCCCATCTGTGCCTACCTGACTTACGGCTACCTCCTCCCTCCCGACAGCACCATTGATATGGCTTATGTTTATGAACCTGCACTTGGCGGGAGCGGGGTGGGGAACTGGTGACAGGAGAGCCAGCTGCTGTTTAGAGGAAGCAACAGAGAAGGCAGCTGACAGCTGCCACTTGGGGCGTCTGGTTTGTTTATATTCCCTGGCAACCTGGCCTTCCGTTCAAGGAGGGGTGTTCTAGTTGAAGAGGTAACCAGGGGTTTCTAGGAAAAGGGAAGTGGAACTAGTTCTGACCATTCTAATGAGAAGCTTCCTCAAATAAGCCCGTGAGCAGCTTTGTACTGTTAGCAGACTTTGAAGTTTCGGAGGTGAGTGTGTTTATGGGCAGTGCCCCATCTGTAAAATGCGGAAGTTGGACCAAATGATCCTGAGATCATCAAGAAATCGGCTCCATTCTTGTCCTGAATTAGCCACTCTGTTGCAAAGGGGCAGAAGGGTAAAAGTCGCTTTCTGAAATCTAACTGATTTTTTAAAAATAGCCGTGTAACAAACAGTCCGTTGCTAGTATATGCTCTCATTCATTTAACTAGCCCTCTCTTTAGTAAGGGGATAGTTAAATCCCATTTTATGTTACCAGGCAGTGTGAATTTCCAATAACTTGCATGTCAAGGAATAGGGTTCTTTTTTCAGCCATTTAAAAATGTAAAAGTCAGGCTTCCCTGGTGGCGCAGTGGTTGAGGGTCCGCCTGCCGATGCAGGGGACGTGGGTTCGTGCCCCGGTCCGGGAAGATCCCCCATGCCGCGGAGTGGCTGGGCCCATGCGCCATGGCCGCTGAGCCTGTGCATCCGGAGCCTGTGCTCCGCAACGGGAGAGGCCACAACAGTGAGAGGCCCGCGTACCGCAAAAAAAAAAAGTAAAAGTCGATCCTAGTTAAGGAGTTCCCAAGCTGTATGATGACATACATGTGTTGGCCTGTGGGCCATATTGGTTGCTGTATTCCTGGCTCCTTGGTCTTGCATTCGAGACCCATGCCAGCTTTTTTTTTTTTAATCAATAATCAAACAATTACATTTACTGTATATATATTATATGTCGAAACGCACTAAATTACCCATAAATATTTTACTTAGCCTACTCACAATCCAGTATAACAGTGGTTCTCAATAGGGACAATTTTGCTCACCAGGGGGCAAGTCTGAAAAGAATTCTGATTGTTCCAACTGGGGAATATACTGGCATCTAGTGAGTAGGGGCCAGGGATGCTGATAAATATCCTACAGGGCACTAGACACATGCCAGTTTTATTCATTCGCTGTTTAATTCATTCTTCGTCGGTCGATTAGATTGTTCAGTCAACAAACATGTGTTGGGCCTCACGTATGTTCCAGGCAGAGTGTTGGATGCTGAGGATATAATAATAAAAAAGGAAGCAGCCTCAGCCCTCAAAGTACTTAACTTCTACTAATGGAAGCAGATTTTATTTTATTTTATTTTTTATTTTTGGCTGTACTTTTATTATTTTGGCCATATTTTAAACTTTTGATCCAGCTTGCAGGATCTTAGTTCCCTGACCAGGGATCAAACCTGGGCCCTGACAGTGAAAGCGCCGAGTCCAAACCACTGGACCACCAGGGAATTCCCAGAAGCAGATTTTAAATGAGTCCATATTTGATTGCAGTCGAGAGCAGGGCTGTGAAGGAGGAGTCCACGGTGTTTTGAGAGCATGGCCCAGAGAGACCCTGGGAGGTCAGGGGAGACTTCCTGGAGGAGGAGGTTCCCTTCAGCTGAGATGAGAAGCATGACAACAGTATTGGTCATGTTTGGAGGGATCATGCAGACCCTGAACATCACATTAAAGATTTTGCTTTTTAGTTTTAAGGCACTAGGAAGACCGGATATCTTTCTGATTCTCCCCTGGAATCTTAGCCCCATTTTGTTTGGCTGCTGGGCTGCTTTGTAAATTTTCTAATCTGACTGCCTTTCTGCAGGAAGGTGCTTATCAGAGCAGCCTCTCGCTCTTCTCACACCCACGTTTATCTGACCCCTGACTCCTGGAAGCATGTGTCTCCTCACAGCCGGCCCAGCTGCACCCACCTTTCCGCCCCAACTCTTGGATCTCTGCTGCCCTGGGACTCCGGCCAGAATCGCTCGCCACTGCCCAGGAAGCAGACCCCCTTCTCGCAGGCACCATGAGCCATTTCTTTCTTCTTCCTTCTGTCTGTCCACCTTTCTTCCAAGCTCTCCTGGTCTCCCTTAATCCCTAATCGCTTCTTTTGCAGAGGGCGCTGGGGTACCATAGATGTGCTGTCCCCGTTTTTTACACCACGTACAAATGTAAGGAGTTTAAAGCCCAATTTACATTTGTATTACCTTGCTCTGGCTAATCTGCTTATTTTCAAATCCGTTTAGGATTTTCTGCATGGGGATTGTTACAGGGCTGCTGTGCTGGGCTGCGGGGTACAAAATCAAACCAGAGGCCATCTCCGCCTTCACGACTGCAGGTGTGATGGAGTCAGAAACACGGGAACCAATGAGTGTTTCGGGTGTTAACGTGGAAACCTGCAGGCCCGAGGAAGGGGGTCGCCAGCTCTATCTGGTGTCAGACAAGTCTTTGAGATCAGGGGATGCGGGGTCCTTGCCTTGGGCGTTTTCTGCTGCAGTGGCAGCACAAGCAGAGGGGAGGCAGCAGGGGGGAAGGCTGATGTGGCTGGCGTGGGTGAGGAACAGAGGGGGGGACTTGGGGGTCTGATCCACTAAAGACCCCAGTGGGGCACCGTGAAGAGTTGGGGCTTTGCCTGTGGGGCGTGGAAAGCGATGGAAGCGCTGGCTCGACATCCTCAGAATATTGTGGCGAGATGACTCGTGCAGCAGAGAGATGGGTTATAGGATGGTGAGCAGGAACCTGACAGGCTCGACGAGAAGAGAAGTAATGAGGTCAGCTCTGTGTCTGTAGTGTGGCCGGAGAGGAGGAGATATGATCTGTCAGACGGGATGTGGCAGGTCCAGGAAAGAAGAACGCACAGATTCCTTTTCTGCCTTGTGTGCCGGAGCTGTTCAGTGAGAACAGGGGACTTGGAAGGAATGGCTTTGGAAGAAAGAAGATGATTCCACGTTGAGCATACCGTTCCTTGGGGAACATTCAGGGAGAGATGGGCAGTGTATGTTGGATGGATGGGTCTGTGACTCAGGGGTCGTCATCTGGGCTAAAGATGAGGCGCTGGGGAGCTGTGTGGGTGCACGGCATGGTGGGCAGAGATCAGGCTGGGTTACACCCCCACTCGTCCCTTGGCCTGACTCCGTTTTACAGGGACCGACCTGCGCAAGCCCAGGTAGCGGCCCGGAACTTGCATTTCATCAGCAGAGAACTGAAATCTGGAGCGTGCAGGAGGTCACCCAGGGCAAGCCTCCAGGGGGAAGAGAGCCCTGCAGAACCATGCTTAAGGGAGGGGCAGAGGGGGCTCGGAAAGAATCGTCAGAGATGTGAGGCTTCCAGGAGCAGGCAATGTCCTGAATGGCAAAGGAGAAAAGCTTGTCAAGACAGACTGAAATACAGGTCAGATTTACGGTGGGGGAGGGGATATTGTAAGTCTTTGGGGAAAGCACACATTATTTAATAAATGGTGTTGGGCCAGATGGCTAACAGGGAAATTTTGTTGGGTAAGTTAATGCAATGACACTATTGTCTTCGTAGAAACTCAGCAAGGCCATCAGAGCATGAGACTTTGGGAGGGCATCGTCCCCCCACCCATCTCCCCTTATCTCCTCACGGTTTATGGCTCTCTGGGCATTTTGTCAGGCAGGGTGGTACCTGAGCTCAGGCCCCAGGGTTCTGGTATCAGGAAGTTGCTTGTGCTGCAGTGCTCCGTTCCACCCAAAGTTGACTCTTGCCAAAAATGAGAGTGTGTTTAGTTTCTGGTTATTGAGCTATTATCAGTAGCCAGCCTATTCAGGGGACCTAAGCTAGTGTTAAGCGGGACCTCTTACTTGCATAAAAAATAACTGCATTTCAAGAAAATAGCACAAGTTGTTTTGTTCCATTTATCATTGGAAGCCCAGATATGCACATTTAATCACTTAACCAGCATAGGGTCAGAGATATTCAGATCTTCTTTTGGGAGAGATACTGGCTTTTTAGATATTATTTAAGATATATTTTTACAATTTGGACCTCGAAGGGATATTTCAAGCCAGTAACGAAGGCCAAGCTTAGTTTTGCTTAGTGTATGAGTCAGTATTTTATCTCTTACATAGATTAATCTTTATATACTTTAAATCTGATAGTTTCATTTATCTTTCATTTCTAAAGAAAGAGGATCATTTGAAGAGGGTGCCTTAGTCCTGTTTCCGAGAAAGCAGAGCCTGAGGCAAGGATTAAGTGTTAACACCTTATTTGGGAGGTATAAGCCCAGAATGGTGAGGGTGGGTGAGAGGGGAAGAGAGGCAAAGGAAGATGCTGGCTAGCCTTGACAGTGAACTGACAGCCAGTGGGTTGCTCAGCAAGTGTGTTCGCTTCTCTTGGAACCAGGTTTGCAGAGAGGAGTCATGCCTTTGAGTAGTCCACGGGAGAGCAGAGGTGTTTTATCTGCTCACCTCCTTCTCATCTCCTGTTCCCACTGGCCACGCTTCTCTGCTTGGAGAGCCATTTCCCCCACCACTTTGGGGTGTATCATCTGACCCCCAGCAGCCTCTTGGAAAGCCTTATTCCACCCCCACAGAGCGATGCTTCAGCCAAGCCCAAGGCAGACGGTCAGTGGAGCATGGGGTGAGGTACCAACCAAAGTAGGAGCAGGCAGTCGATGGAAATGTGAGGAAGAGCCCAGTGTCTGTCCCAGCCTGGAGGCTCCTGTTGCACTATGTGCTGGGCTGTACATCTCTCTCCACTGTCAGGCCTTGATGACTTGATTATTTACAGGTTTTGGTGGCCAGTGACTTTTTACTCAGTCATCCTAGGGGGAACCCTTACAAATCATTGAACACAGCAGTTGGCAGTCTACAGCCCTTGGGCCAAATTCAGCTTGCAGCCTGTTTTTGTAGATAGAGTTTAATTGGAACACAGGCGTGCTCTTTTCTTTTTTTTTTTTTAAATATATATTTATTTTAATTTTTGGCTGCACTGGGTCTTTGTTGCTGTGCGGGTCTCGTTGTGGTGAGCGGGGGCTACTCTTCGTTGCGGTACGTGGGCTTCTCATTGCCGTGGCTTCTCCTGCTGCAGAGCACGGGCTCTAGGCGTGCGGGCTGCAGAGCGCAGCCTCAGTAGTTGTGGCTCGCGGGCTCTAGAGCAGAGGCTCAGTAGTTGTGGCACAGGGGCTTAGTTGCTCCGCAGCATGTGGGATCTTCCCGGACCAGGGCTCGAACCCGCGTCCCCTGCATTGGCAGGTGGACTCTTAACCACTGCACCACCAGGGAAGCCCCCTCTTTTATTTTCTTATTGCCTAAGGCTGCTATTGGGCAAAAGATGGCAGAGTTGAGTAGGGTCCATATAGCTCACAAAACCAAAAATGTTTACTCTCTGGCCTTTAAAAGAAAAAGTTTGATGATCCCCAGCCTAACAGATAGAACCCATTCATTTTTACACACGGAGGAAGGGGAGTCCCCCATGGGGTAAAGGGACTCAGTCAAAGTTACCTGCCCATTCAAAGACCAAGCTATGCTTGGATCCCCTGTCTTCTAATCTTTTCCTTTTTACCTCAGTATACAGGAGGATGGGCATGGGGGAGGGCAGTGACTTAATTTGCAATAAGGATAACTGAAGTTCATGGATTAGTAGCAGAAACAATCCGAGATAACTTTTATTTTTAAGGCAAACACAGCCATCTTCTGAGAGCATCAGCTGAAACCCAGGAGAGCTGGGAACCGTTTTTAAGCTCTTTTGACAAAGAATTCATATGTATAAATGTTTTATTATGTTTGTGAGCCAAACGTGGAGGATTAAACCAGGATCTGAGCTTTGGATTCATTTAACCAAATAATAGGCACTTTTCTTGATTTCTGGTTTTAATTTTTCTTTAAATGAGTAGATTCCCATTTAACTGTATTACAGCAGGAGCTAATGTGAGTTTCTGGATAAGTTTTCCAGTAGAACCCTTTTTAAAGCATTCCTTGAACTTTTCTTTGTTACAAATAATTAGAATACTTGAGAGAGCAGCCCTGATAATTCTCAGTTAATAAAAGTTGCCCTGAGAAACTTCTGCACCCAAAAACATGTCTATTTTCATCTGTCCATCTGTGTTAAACAAATGTGAGACTAAATGGTGCTTTTATTTGACACATTCAATTGATTGAAATAGGTGTGTGTGTGTGTGTGCACGTGTGTTCATGTTTTTTATTTTAGCTGTATTATTTCCTTTAATGGACTCTTCTTAATGGGAAGCTGTGAGACCTTAAATCTTACTATTCATCTGTTTCTGTGGGGTTGCGTTTTTTCCCTTCCAGAGAATTCATTTTAATCTGTAATATTAAGGTAAACACTTTAGTACACAACACATCTCTCTTTCTCAGCAGCTTTTAAGCAGTTTTAAATTCTCCTGGAATTTTGGCAGGTGCCAAGTGGGTTAGAGAGTCATTCACGCTGCCAGTAAGTTGAAGTCAAAACACAAAGGAGACAGAATTTTATTGTTTGCTAGTGTTACTTTGAAAAAGACGACTTATTGGTCAACAGTGTAAAAACTTTCCTCATTGGATGTTAGGTGGAGTCACCAGTTAGCAGCAAGTGGTTCAGATCTGAAATAAAATAGAATGTATGGCATCGGACCCAGCAGTTCCACTCCTAGATATCTACCCAAGAGAACTGAAAACGTGTGCACACAAAAATTTATACATGAATGTTCATAGCAGCATTATTCATAATGGCCAGAAACAACCCAAATGTCCATCAGCGAATGAGTGGATAAACAAAATGTGGTCTGGGAATTCCCTGGCGGTCCGGTGATTAGGACTCCATGCTCTTACCCACAAGGGCCTGCATTCAATCCCTGGTTGGGGAACTAAGATCCCACAAGCTGCTCGGTGTGGGCGCCCCCCCCCCCCCCCACCAAAATGAATATCCGAAACAAAATGTGGTCTGTCTCTGCGATGGGAAGTGATTCAGCCATAAAAAGGAAGCAAGTACTAATGGATACATGCAACATGCCTGGGTGAACCTTGAAAATATCGTGCTAAGTGAAAGAAGCCACACACACAAAGCCATATGTTGTGTGATTCCATTTATATGAAATGCTTAGAATAGGCAAATCCATAGACCCAGATAGTAGATTCGTGGTTCCAGGGACTGGGGAGAAGGGGTGACTTCTCACGGGTAAGGGGTGTCCTTTTGAGGTGATGAAAATGTTCTAAAATTAGATAGTGTTGATGTTGCCACATCTTCGTGAATATACTAAAAGCCCCTGTAATGTATGCTTTTAGAGAGTGAGTTTCATGGTATATGAGTTATATCACAATAAAAACAGGCATATAGAGGTAGGTGGGCGAGTTGGTGACTTTCCTGGTGTCCTTCCAGAACAAGTCCTTAGATGCCTCAGTTGGGCATTCCTTCTGCCCAATTCCCAAACTTTAGTGGGCATTGAAGCACATAGGGAGTTTGTTTAAAAATATTGATACACAGGTCCTGCCGCAGACCTACTGAATTGGAATCTACTATTTGGAGCGAGTAAAAATTTCTGCTTTGTATCTTTGTTTTCTGATAGTCACCACCTATTTTTGACGTCTAAGGAGACAACCAGATTGATGATGGCATGGTCAATGGATCAGATATTTTGACGCTGAAGAGTCCATTGAAATCCAGTTTTTCTCTTTTGGAAATTCAATGAGAAAATACAATTTTCTTCGAACAAGTAAACATGCATTATAGTCCCAAGGTTAAATAAATGGTTTATGGTTATATAACCATAAACCATTGTAGTTAAAGTGGAATCTCGTGGGAAAACTACTTGAAGACAAATAGCTCAATCTTACAGTGACAGGATATAGAATGAGAATAAAACTACCAAGAAAGGCCCTTCACCTGGTTAATGTTTACACTCTTGTGTTGTCAGGGTAGCAGACTTGCAGATATCTCTAGCCTTTATTCTTGTCTACATAACAGGATGTAGTGGCAGTTCTTATCATTTCACAGCTTTTGAGTCAATAGCTCAAAAAACATTTTTTTTTGAATCTCAGTATTTTTGCCATTAAAAAAAAGAAAGACGTATGAACTCTGGTTTCAACTTTGTTTCTAGCTGCAACTAAGTCAAAGGATTTGGGGCTTCTACTGTTTTCATTTTCCCATTCTCTGTAGCACTCTGACATCTAGACATCTGAACCCCATCCTTGCCTTCAAGGAACTTAGAGTCTAGTGAAAGAGTTCTAGGCCTTGGAGATGTAAGAAAGCTGTAAATTTTTTCTTCCTTCATATTTCTCTTCTCTGGAGAACGTTGTCCCGGAATGTCCTAGCTTGCCTCTGCTTTGCTTAGGACATATGTACCAGTGTAGAGTCACCTTGCCCTCATCATCACTTTGCAGAGCCCAGTGGCCTAGTGAGTGTGGTGGGATCGGATTGTATCCAATGACTAATCCAGCCCTATCACGCTAATCCAACCATATAAAGTGGTAGGATCTTTACCAGGCATTAGATCGACCTGTATTCATTACAGGCCAAGAAAAGTACAAGGTGATCGTGAGCTGTGTATCCATAAGGAATGACGTTTGCTTGGGTTGAACTCTGGTGTGTGATGACTGCATTTCTAGGGCAGTTGTAGTGCCTCTGGTGGCGGTGGGGCAAGGCAGGGTCAGGACCTCTAGATCCAGGTGAGCTGTCCTGCAAAGATTCAGGTAGAGTAGATGTCTCACGGTGGATTGTCTTGAGGCCAGAGGCTGTCCACAGAAGGATTTTATTTTGTGTTCACCATCCTTAAAGACGTTGAATGAGTTGCCAACATTGAAAAATTGGGAAATTTTTCATACCCACCCAGATACTTGTCTCCTTTTGAAAAATTGTGAGGTATGGCCACATGCGGCCCGCCTTCCTGCCTGAACACCACCGCGTGGATCTGAGCAGGTTGCCACCATTCCTGATTTTTCTTCTACTCGAGTCTGCTTCATGCAAGCATCTTACATGTTCAGTGCTTGTGGGGCCTTGAGCTTTGACCTGTGTTTGGACATAGCCTCATGGCTTTACAGCAAGTATGGCAGGGGAAAATTAGCATTAGGCATAAAATCAGGAATCTATTTTATAAATGCACTTGGAAGTAAGAGATTATGAAAGGGGACCAGGCAAGAGATGAAAGAATCGGGAGAAAGGACTGACCGGTCCACTTCAGGAAGAACTTTCAGACTCATCTCATACTCTGCCTTATTCCTGGAGCTTTTATGTGCACCCGACCTATTAGTGCAGGAAGCATTGCCGTTTGGGGGCTTCTGTAAAGCCTGTGTGTGTGCGGGGTGGGGGTGGGGCAGTGGGAACATGTGGCCGCAGCAGGAAGTTGGGGTCCACAGGGAAGGGCAGTCGGGACAGAGATAGCCATCAATGCTCTTTAAAGAGTTGGGTCCCACGGAGTCAGTGGAACTCCTGGCAAAAATGGAAATTACCCATAGGTTATATTCTGATGAGTGAGTGGGCCAGGACCACGTGAGTGGATTATCAAGACACAAGTGTTTGCTCAATGCCTTCTCTGTGCCCGTCTCTCATTATGCACTTGGATGGCTCCTTGCAGGGGTGGTGTGGGCGAACACAATGCAAATGGCTTCGAGAACGCCTCCCAGTGGAGATGAGATTGTTAAAGGAGACTTTCCTCGTGGGTTGCAGTCCGTTTTCTTTCCTGCCTGAACAGACCTCTGCGGGTCCCTTCCGGCTCTAAAATCCTGTGCAACAGGGTGTCGTCACACCGCCATGCTCATCACCCACCACTGCTGGGGAACGTGCCTTGTACGGAGAGCTGGCGTGGTGTCCCGGTGATCAGATCTTCACTGTTGGAGGAAGGTCTCGGAGCTGAGGAACAGCTTTTTTGTAATTTCAGTCCAAGATGGATCCCAGAGTAGGCAGTGCTCTTCCAAGAGGTGTGGGAGGAGGATGGGGTGAGAAGTTAGTGGCGCGGGATGAGTGTTGATTGCATGCGCTCCCCGGCAGCGGGGTGCTGGGCTGGGCACGGGGCTCTGGGAGCCTCCCCTGAAGGGTCTTGCTGTCCTTAGAAGGTCACGGGCTGGGCCTTGTACCCAGCGGGGCTCCTGGACATTCCTGTTGAGTGATGCGCTGCCCTCTTGCCGGCTGTGCTTATTAGCACCTGTGTACCCAGCCCGAGAAGAAATAGCCCCTGTAATGGGTGAGAGCGGAGGAAGTTACCGAGCGGTCCAGCACAGGGATGGACTGTGGGAAGAACGTGCTGGAGGGAGATTCTGCCCCCCGCCCCCTCCCCAGGCATTCAGCCTTAATGGCCCTTGTGGGGATCTAATGGGGGTGGGGCGGTCTCGGGGACTGGGGATATTTGGGGTAGGGAGGTTGGAGCAGAAGCAGTTTTCCAACTGGTACAGACGTTTTTCACTGTTTGAACAACCAGTCTGACGGCACTCGTGCTCTGCATGGCTGCCTGCTGGGACATGTACTAGGGCTGGGGCTTAGTTGTCCCCTGGTCCCTGGTGGTCCAGTTCCTTGCTCCCCCTCTGGGCCCTGCCACAGACCCGGACCCTCTGCTTCTGAATCCCTGGACTCCTCTGTCCAGACTTTCTGGCCCCTAGATCAACTCCATAGGTTAGCGTGACCTCCATCCCTGCCTCCTACTGTTCCCAGCCAGCTGCAGCCTTTTGAACTGTGTCCCCCCCACCCCCGCAAAGGAAGTTTAAGTCCTAACCCCTACGACCCTTGAATGTGACCTTGGATATAGGGTCTTTGCAGACAATCAGGTTAAGATCCCGGCGCTTGCTGGGCCCTCATCCAATATGTCGGATCCTTACGAAAAGCGTTTTGGACTCAGAGACAGACACACACAGAGGGAAGACGATGTGAAGACACAAAGGGAGCCCATCTATGAGCCACGGAATGACTGAGGCCACCAGAAGCCAGGGAAGAGGCCTAGAGCAGATGCTGACAAGCTCTCAGAAGGAAGCAGTCTCGCTGACACCTTGGTCTCAGACTTCCAGCCTCCAGAACTGTGACACAACACATTTCTGTCGTAGTCGAAGCTGCCTAGTTCATGGCAGTTTGTTAGGGCAGCCCCAGGAAACCAATACATTTCCCACACCCAGAGTAACATGCCGTTGTGGTCTCTTTGGGCACTGCTAAGCCAAACAAGCGGTGTTTTGTCCTCCGCAATGCTGTGGACAGGAGCAATCTGTCATCTGTGTCTCAGAACACCTGGCCTACGGGGCAGTTAGCACCAGCAGCAGGAAGGGTGGCGCGCCTTCCTGTTACGTTGCCAACCTATCGCCAGCCGATCAGTGAATGTGAGGTATGAGCTCCGGCTTGGAATAGCTGCCAGGGTATCAGAATGCCAGTAATTCCAAGAGATGTGCGTGCAGGAAAGCTTTAATACAAGCTGCAGGAAAGAGACACTTGTTTTCTCTTCCCCATTTAAGTGGATTTCCCACTCCTTTTTTTTTTTTTTTTTGGAGTAGAGTTGATTTACAATGCTGTGTTAGTTTCAGGTTCACAGCAATGTGAACTGAGACACTTCATAAAGCAGTTGATTTCCGATACTTGTGATGCTTCTCTTGGACATACCAGAGAGGACTTGGCTGGAGGTCATGTTCATCTCTGGTGTAAGCCAGATTCTAGGTGCATTCCCAGCAATCCTGGTCTTGAGCCCCCATCTTGGAAAGAGAAGGTTGGGCTGCTTTGGAAAGCCTTTCAAGCTTTGTATTTCCTAAGGACAGAGCCCTGTGGCCATGCAGACAGGACCCAGCTCCCGGCCACCACCTCCCTCTGTCCCTGATACCTGCTGCCTGGGGTGCCCTCCACTCTCATGACACACCATTGCATTTAGAGGTGGAGGGAGATAACTTGTACGCAGGGGTTCTTCCTGAGCAGTGGGATTAGGGAGGATTTTTATTCTCTTTTGATTTTGCCGTTTTCCAGTGTTTTCTCCCTTGGACCTGTATTACTTGTACAAGTAGGTAAAATTAGCTTCTCTGAAATAGAGGAGCGGATGGGAGCTGAGCGCCAAGGTTCTCTCTTGCTTCGCCTTCCCCAGCACAACATCCCACCCTCCTCGGTTCCTCTGGAGAGGTGGTCTCGCGTTCTGGGGCTGAGAAGCACAAACTGGAGCCTGAAAGGCCCCCGGTCTTTTCTATATGGCACAAAGGAGCATCCAGGGATGCCGGGCCACATGATCTCTGCCACAGAAGGAGGTGTGTTCTGGGCTGGGACTCAAGGAGACCCCCATCCCCTCCTCCCCCTCCCTTCTCTTCCTCTCTGCCACAGATAAAGACCTCACTTGCTTTCTGCTGCCGGTATGCAAAATTAACATGTGCTGATGGGGGAGACACTGCAGAAAAGGTACGGAGAGGACAGAACAGGGACACAGCCTTGGGAAATAGGACAGAAGGGGCCAGGGAGCACACAGTGCTTTTGGACACCACGTCCCCACCCAGCTGGCTCAACTCTCGTGCACAGAGCGTGCATTCCTCTTAACCAGGTGTGCAAATGCGAAGCCTTCTTAGTTAGCGGGCTTTAGGGATGGAGAGGAAATCCTCAAGAGGCTTGCATAACAGCCCAAACATTTGTGGTCCCGGAGGATTTCTTCTTTGCTCTCTCAGAGCTTCTGCCCCGTGGGGTTCACTTTTCTCTCTCTGCATCTCTCGGGCCAACTTGACTATTGGCCGCAGTTTTCAGCCAACAACACCCGTTCAGAGGAAAGGAGGTGAGCAGTGGATGCTTTCAAGTCAGGAGTAATTCGTGGGTTGGTTTGATTGTTGTACCTTTCAAAAAATATATATATATTTTTTATAGCCCTACCTCCAGCCGCTGGAGGCGGGGTGAACTGTTGCAGAGAATGCAATCTTCGTCCTTGTCTTTCTCTACGTCTGTGGTTCTCAAAGTGGGGTCCCTGGACCAGCAGCGTCAGTATCACCTGGGAATTTGTTAGAAATGCTGTCTCTCAGGCCCCACCCTGGCCCTCCTGAATCTGACCCTCTGGGGGTGTGCCCCGCGATCTGTGGTTTAACCAGGTCCCCAGGTGATGCTCTTATGCTCTGACGTTGCAGGAGGCTGCCTCTGCCCCCAGCATTTTAGCGTTTCCCTAATTGGATGAGGCTTTCCGGCTTCTTTGCAGAGAGGGTTTTCTTTGTTTGCTTTTTTTTTTTTTAAACTTAACTCCTGCACTTTCCTAAGGAATCTTGTTTCATTCAGCTCTACCCGTTTCTTCCCCATTTCGTGTAGTCTTCTCTACCCGGAATGCCCTTTCTTTATGTTTGAGGAGAGCTCATTTTGCCCGGAACTTCTGTACCTGTTTTGCAGTGTTGGTTCTTTGTGCCTCAGGGGCTGGCCGGCCTTCCTCGGAGTTCCAGCGGCCTTGGAAGTGCCTTTGGGGCCGCACCTCAGGGAGATGATTGCCTATTCCTATTTTGCAGAATAACCAGAGCTCTTTCTGACAGTTTCCTCTGGCCTGTGAAAAGCAACACTCTCAGTGATCTTGAGCCTTATTTATAAAATGTAAAGTCACACCTTTTACTGGAAAGTCTTCTAAATCTGGATTAGCAGTGCAGAGCGATTGAAGTCCATAAATGCTGAGTTTCTGAGAAAACAAAACAAAAAGGTGACATATGGGTGGAAAATACCAGTTCGTGGGTAGAGAAGCTTCTGAACCATTGAGCGGTGTGATTTTTTTCCCAGGAGAGGTTATGGAAGTCCTACTTCAGAAGTCACAATTCAGCCTGGTCACAGAAGGAGATTCCAGATGTGGATCTAATGGCCTTGGGGGTGGCATTGACCGTTACAGGGCAGTGCATTTGAGGGATTGTCCAAGGGCAGGGACTATCTTGTTATAGGAATAGAAGCCCACCCAAAGTAGCTTATGAAAAAAGGACCTTTATTAGAAGGATATGGGGCATCTCACAGAAGCCCCCGCTTAAGGACCGGAAGGAAAGTCAGCCGCGTTGTTTGTCCTGGGTTTCTGGGATCTCCTGATGTCTTATGCCCATTTCTGGGTCTGCTTCATACATATTTTTCTCTGCAGACTTGCCTTTTTTCTTTAGTAGCCAGTTAGCAGAAAATGATCCAGTGGGTGAAAAAAATAGTGTCTTGTCATCTTAATTTGCCCTTCTCCAATTTTTTTTTTTTTTTTTTTTTGCGGTACGCGGGCCTCTCACCACTGCGGCCTCTCCCGCTGCGGAGCACAGGCTCCGGACGCGCAGCCTCAGCGGCCGTGGCTCACGGACCCAGCCGCTCCGCAGCATGCGGGATCTTTCCAGAACGGGGCACGAACCCGCGTCCCCTGCATCGGCAGGCGGACTCCCAACCACTGCGCCACCGGGGAAGCCCCACTTCTCCAATTTTTGAGTGAGAATCAGCATCTTTTCTTCCTTATTGGTCATCTGCAATTGTTTTTCTGTGACCCACCTGTGTACGTTCTGGGCTCTTTTTGGATTGAGCAGCTTGCTTGATTTCTACTTCATGCTATGTGAAGGGAATTGGTGACCCATCTGCTCTCCCTGCCCCTTCTTTGTCTTTCTGTTGTCTGTTTATCTTTTTATCTACACACACACACACACACACACACACTCACTCACTCACTCACTCACTCACTCACTCACTCACTCATCTTTAAAGTCAGCCATTGGCAATGTAACTAGACTTGCTTCTGACAGTGCTTTGAATTGAGCCTCCATTCTTTCCTCAAACATCTATTGAGTGCCTGCTGTACCGGGGGGCCAGGGAGACAGAGATACATCTATTTGATACAGTCCCAGCCCTTAGAGCACATCTCTGGGAGGATCGGATTTGAAAGCAGGTGTTACAGCTGAGTTAGGAAGACCTCATCCAGCTCTCCAGCTGTCAGCTCCCTGAGGGCAGGGATGATGCTGTGAGCTCTCAGAGCCCCTCCCCAGCCTGGTGCCTGTTCATAGGGCTCAGAAAACCTAAATGATGTTGGCGGAGAGCGCATAGGGCTGTGAGTGTCCCAGGCTTTGATTTGATAAGATTTCCAGCTGAGAATATCCTGATGGCGCTGACCTGTCAGCTCTGTCCACGCCAACCACCTGGGACCAGAATTGCATAAAACCCTAAGGACTCAGTTGTGCTAAAGGGTTTGTGACAGTCACTGTAATTCATAAGGCTCCCTCAGGAACTAAAATAGATAACAAAGCCACAGAGTCAAAGCAGAGGCTCTTGGGGACAGATGTTATGAACCTGATATTTTTAGAACATTGGGGTAGACATGACATTTTGGAGGGTTCCTTAAGTTCCCCTACGTTGCTCTCACACATCTTGCTTCGTACTATGCCTGATCCCGTGTCTGATCGCTCCCCTGGAGTTTTTTTTGTCTCATCCAGGTACCTCCCCGTCTGTGGCTGGTTCCCATCATGGTTTACTATGGACTCTACCCGTTTTTCTTACATCTGGTTAACCCCTGAGTCTGCTTGTTAAAATGCTGACTTCTGGGTTCCACCCAAGACCTGCTAAACCAGAGTCTTCGGGTGCAAGGTCTGAGAATCTGTAGCTTCAGATCGAATGATCCTGAGGAGAGACCAAGTTTGGGAAACAGACCTGGAGCTTTGCTTAATAGCTGTGCTTAGGGTCTGGATCCTGAGTGTTCAGGCTTTGATGTGATAAGATTTCCTTCTGCGGACCCATGTACAGTTTCCTCAGCCATACAGCAGGGCTTGTAATATCTGTGAGCTGGCAGTCAGCTGCCCATACTTGCTGGCTCAATGACACGACCCCCTTTTTCCTATGTTGCATCAGCCCTCATCATTCCCCAGCCCAAGTTCAGGGATTCCTGGTGTGTTTGACCGAGTCTACACCCTATGAGGAGGTTGGTATGTCGGGGATCCTAAAGGCGTTGAAGGACAGGCTCGGGGTGTTCCAGGCGGACCACCCTCCCTACTAGAATTTCTCTGGGAGCTCCCCACCCTACTCTTTCAGGCCCTTTGTGCCAGCTGGAGCCAGTCCAAAGCTTGGCTCAGGCCAGTATCCAATGGCCAGGGCACTGACGGGGCTGCTGCTTCATCCATTGGCATCACCAGCCTCTGTATCATCTGTAGAGCGGGCGTCAGGGCCCCTGCCCCGCCTGGATCACAGGGTTGCATAAGGGTTCTGTGGGCTGCTGTGCGGCGACCCCCCTGCAGCTCAGACATGCTAACGAAGACCTTCTAGCACCTCTTCCCCCCAGCCCCCGAGAGGGAGCCCTGCCCTCCCTCTCCCTTTGGGAGCTGTGTTCTGTGAAGGCAGGAAGAGGAGGGTGGGGCGGGGAGACAGCTGGTGGGATGGAAGTTGGGAAACAGAGAGGAGGGAGGAAGGAATGCAGAGGGTTTTGTTTCATTCATATTATTAGTGTTGTTGTTTAATGTGTTTGAGGGCTTCCTCTGTCTCCGAGACTGTGCTGGAAGCTGTATGTGCCCACTGACGGTGCATCCCAGGACCACGAGGCTGCAGTCGTGTCATCCCCACTTTACAGTGAGGAAACCGAGGCCGACTAGTAAGGGGTGGACCTGGGATTCGAACCTCTGTCTGTGTGACACCTGAGCTCTTAGGAACATCTCTAGGCTGCCTCAGAATATTTGAGGGGTGTTTTAAACACCCGGTCCAGGTTCCTTTCCACTTCTTGCCTTTCTTGTGCCCGTGGAGTCCTGGTGTCCCCAGCTCTCCTCTTCCACAGTGCTCAGGGGAGCACCCCAGGGCTGTGTGTGCTGCCTGAAGGCTGGGAGTTGGTGGGGTGTTAGCTGCCACCTACTTACCCCCATCCCCACCCCCCAGGCTTGACTCCAGCCAGCATTTCCCGCTGAAGACCTCAGGTCTCCGAGCCTGGGGTCCGTGTTTGCTGAAGCTCAGGAAATAGACTAGATTCTGGGGCCGGTGGCCGTGGTGCAACCCTTCTGGGCTGCCTGAGACTCAGGGTCTGGCCCAGGCTCAGAAGCCCTCCCACTGGTGATCAGACGTAGACGATCCTGCAGATCAGTTCTTGCCCCTGCAAGAGGGTGTTGTGTTTTTTCGTTTGTTTGTTTAAATGTACAAGGCTATATTTTATTCAGTTAGGTACAGTATTCTACGTATCTCCATTTTCCATGGAATTTGTTAATCCTGTGTTTCAGTTCTTTGATGCCATTTTAAAAATGTTGTGCCTGCTTGATTTTTCAGTTTTGACAGAGGTGCTTTAAAGTCCTAGTTTTGGAGGCATGTCCACTTCTTGCAATTGTGAAAGTTTTCTTGGCCACACCACATGGCTTGCAGGATCTTAGTTCCCTGACCAGGGCTCGAACCCGGGCCCTCTGCAGTTTAAGCGCAGAGTCCTAACCACTGGACCGCCAGGGAATTCCCTGCGAAAGGGTGTTTGCGAGGAGCTTTTGCGTCCTTCTGTTTCCACATGCTCTGTCCCTGCCAAGAGCATCCGGGGTGTGCGTGATCAGGACCCAAGAACCCAGTTCCTCCTAGGCTGGTACCTGTGGTTATTTCACCTGATAGCCAGTGGGGGCAGCAGAGAGCTACTACTCAACCAAGAAAACTGACCAATCATGAGCCAGGAGTCCACTGGTGGGTGGGGCAGAGTGTGGGAAGGGGAGGGGGAAAAGGGTGGGGGACAAGGCTCACAGATTCCCCCAAGGCAGATGAGGTCCAGGGGCTCACTGACTTTCCCACTGAAAGCTCGTACCTTGCAAAGCATGAAGGATGTAGTCTTAACAAAGGGAAACGAAGTCTACAAGTGACTCTAAAGTTAATAACTCCTGCCTTGCTTACTGTTTTTTAAAAATAATTATAATCATAATTATTCTTATTTTAAGGAAGGGGCGTCTGTGCTCTGAAATCACATTTACATCACTTTCCACCTTTCAACTATACTCTCTCTTTAAAAGTTTTATTCTACATGGGCAGCCACTGTAATCCACTGATGGGGAAATGGAAATTTCTGGCTTCTCACGTGGATGGCTAGAGTAGCAACCTCCCTTGGTCCGATTTGATCCACGGTCAGCAGTCAGCTCATTTGTGTGTGTATCTGTCTCCCCTGTTTTCAGCGGAAGAGGTTCGCGTTGAGTTAGAGTTGCCTTTAGGAAACAATGTGTTTCTCCTGAATTGGGTTGGACGGTCAGAGGCTTTCCAAGCACGGGTTTCACCCCTTCCACTCTGTCCTCACTGGCCCCCACCCCCCACCCAGAGCCTTTGGGGAGTGCATGGCAGTGACTGTTAGCAGTCTGGGTGGTCACCTGGAATGACCTAGCACCCCAGGATGGAAGCGCAGAGAATGCAAGGGGGCCTCAATCCAGGGTAGCCTGAGCCCCGAGCTGCCACTTCAGTTTTGCTGTGGCGCTATCGGGGAGCCTGGTGTGCTGTAAATAGATTAGGGAGTCTTTTATTGAAAAAGACCTGGAAATGGTTTCCTGCCTGTGTGTGGTGTGGTCATCTGGGGTGATTTTTCCTGCTGCCGATGAGGTCACTCAGCCAGAGCCCCGGGGGCTCTCTCCAGATGTCCGCCTGGCCTGCCCCATGCTCACAGTGGCTTTGTATTTTGGGCTGACCAGAGCTGGCTAAGACCAGGAGGTGGGCTGGGCGGAACCCTTCAGGCATCTGCATTGTCCCTGATGGAGTCCTGGTGGAGGTTGGATAGAGAGATGGCGATACAGGAGAAGGGATCACCTTCCTGCCTCTGGGGGCCTGTGAGTGACCCAGGCTGGCGAGTACAGGGCAAGGGGCCTTCCTTCGGGCCCTAGCATCTAGAGCGTGGTTCTGACTGCAGGCAGCATCTCCCTAGGATTTCAGAGCCTTCTCCCGCAGTCCGCTGGGAAGGCTGCATGGAGGAAGAGGCGTTTTAGTTGGAACTTGGCAAATGAACACGATCCTGACATCCAGGGATGGTGGGGGCAGGAGGTGGTGAGGGTGTGTAAACAATCAGAGCAAAGACATGTTCCGAGACCAGCAAGTGAGTTACCTGGGCTGGAGTGAGGTCAGTGGGAGTCAGTCTGGACAGACAGACGAGGTTGCTGTGCTGGAGCCTCGCTGGCCGAGAGATGGGCGTGGGGATGACAAAGCTTGGACTTTGTTCTCTGTGCCTTGTTGGAAAGGAGGCGCAAGGGGTTCTTCAGGTGAGCGCTGACCCTGAGTGGGGAGACACGTTAGGGGTAAGGTGGAGAGGAGGTGAGGAAAGTGATGGAGGGGGCACCTCCAGGCCCCAGGAACTGATTGCATGTGGGTGGTGGGACCTGGGAGGAGCTGGTGAAGCCGTGGAGGTTGGTCCCTTGAGCCCCAGGGGGTTGGGTTGGAGGGGAGAGCCTGAGCTGGGCGCTGTGGATGTGGAGACAGCAGTTTGGCCTCCAGGTGGGGTCGATCCAGCGGGCGGAAGAGAGGCCTCTCTAGGAAGGAGATGGAGGCTGCAGGCCGCGTCTGGTCTCTGCTGGAGCCCAGCTCACTTTGTAGGAAGGCTGTTTTCTCATCTGAATTCCCCCCCATTTCTCCATCCAGCCTCGCTCGTCTGTTTGCTTTATTTAACTCTGATAAGGCACTTACTGTGTGCCCCTGTCATCCTAAGCACCTTACATGTACTAACCCATTTCATGCTATTACAGCCCTAATTAGGTACCATTTTTATCCCCATTGTACAGTTGAGAAAAACAAAACACAGGGTTAGATGGCTTCCGAAGGTCACTCAGCTCCTGAGCGGCCAGGCCTAGGATGCTTTCCACTGCCCTCGGCCTCAGAGCAGTCTGGTGGTCTTCATGTAGATTCTCCAAGTCTTGGTGTGCTCAGCACCAGCCCGAGCGTCCCTCCTCCTCCAGGGAGGCTGCCCTCTGGTCACCCCTCCTAGAAGACCCCTCTGCTCTCTTGTTCCTGGTCACATCCTCCCTGCTGCTTGCCTTTTGCTCACCCTCCTTTTTCTCTCCCTTAAGACATGAAGGGACCGTATTACCACCCGACTCCTAGAGCCATAAGATCCCAAAACCCAAACAGTAGATCTTAAGGTTTTGAGACCACCAATCAAAGCTGGAGGGCAAGAGTATTGGGGCCTAAAGGACCAGTCAGCCCGACCCTTTCATTTTAGATGAAGAATCGGAGGACCAGAGAAGTAGCGTGACTTGCCCAGGGCTGCACAGCAGATAAGAGTGAACTGAGGGCAAACCGCAGTTCTCTCGAATCTTAATTCACAGAAGCCATTGAAAGATTGTGTTCGTTTTTGCTTTAAATATTTGAGACAATTGAATTTTCAGTAAGAGAATTTTGGACTAAATAATGTCATATCCATATATTGGACTAACTTTAAAAATAACTTGATGCTAAAAGCTTATAAATGGGCATTTGGCATGGACACAACAGCTGCCTCGGGTGGGTGCCATTATTGATCTCATTTTACAGAGGTGGAAACCGAGGCACCAAGGGGACGATTAGCTTGGTCAAGGTTAAACTGGTGGTGAGAGGCAGAGCTGGGATTCAAACCCAGGCATCTGGCTCTAGACTCACTGCTGTTAATAGATCCTAACCCCTGTGCTATCCGACCTTTTTAATGGTTTTGGAAAGATACCCACAGAAGTCCATAGGTGAAAAGAATGTACAGTATGATTTTGTTTTGTTCCAAAGATGTACATAGGCCTAGAAAACAAATCAGCGCACAGGTACCCAAATGTTTAGTGATGACCTCCGAGCTGTGGGACTACAGATGATACTTTTTCTTCTTTGTACTTTTTTCTACATCATCACGTTGTAAATAGTGAGAAAGTATTATTTTTATCACTAGATAATTTTATGAGAAGTCTCTGCTCACAGCAGTGAGATGGGTAAAGTAGCGTTTGGGGGATGATCATATAGCTGCAATCTTAGCTTTATTTCTGGCTGGGTATTGGAAGAGAGAGAAGTGTTCAATCAGACACAGCAGCTGTAATTCACACGAGACGTGGAGTTGTAGAACCAGGAAGGAAGTCTCCGCCAATCACCCAGGTCTCTGTACAGACCCCCGGCCAGGGCTCCTTCCTCTGGGCTTTGGGGTTTCAGACGACAGTGGGCATTTGGGGAGTGATGCCCGGTTTGATAGCTGGGGTTCCAGGACGAGGGACCGAAGTGGAGATGCACGAGTTGGCAGCCTCGCAGGAGGAGAGGGCCAATGGGGACTGTTTCACAGGATCCCAGCCAGAAGGCCACCTCCTTTTGGTCCCAGCTGCATGGAGAAGGGTCCCCAGCAGAGAGAAGCTTTGTTGTCATGGGAGGGCAGGAGAGGAGATGGATATGGGAGCAGAAGGCGGACTCCTGCTTCCCGGGTTTAGGGAGGGAGGTGACCCAGTTCTGCTCTGTGACACTCGGAGCTTCTGCCCTAGCAAATCCTCAGCGCGATTGTGTTTTTTGCTTTCTTTGACCAGAGACCACCTGGGAGCGTCCCAGCAGTTCTCCTGGGATTCCAGCGAGCCCTGGCCCTCACAGAAGCTCTCTGCCTCTGACAGGTACCGTCCACGCACTACTTCGGGGCACCTTGGGGGCCGGCTGGGAACCACACACACCTTCAAGGGGGCGGCCACGGCTGTGGAGCCTGGGTCTGAAACCTGGCTGCGGATCGTACGGGCCAAACCTGGGGAGGGGTCTAGAGGGCTTGGAGGCCCCATAGCCTGTTGCCCCGTGGGATGGCAACACTCTAGTGGTGCCGGCAGCAGCTCTGGTCCCTCTCACTCGCTCTCAGGTGCTCAGGGAGGTGGGGGGTGGGCACTGCTGGGTGAGGTGAAGCGTCAGAGCTCTTAGCTGTCTGCCAGTGTAGGGACCCAAACTGGGGGCAGACTCGGTCCATGTGGTTCCCGAAGGCCTCAAGGAATAGGAGTTAAGGAGGCAGGTGTTTACAGGGCAGCTTTCAAACAGAATGTCTGGAAAGCAAATGGATTCCTTGCAAGGATGTGAGTTCTCCATCAGCATAGGTAATGAAGCAGAGGTGGTCAAGGCAGACATTCCTATAGTAGGTGGAGGGTTTATTACTCTTAGGATACATCTCATTCTGGGATCCCAGGAGGTGGGTTGCAGGACACACCAGTGGGGAGAACACCTTCTGACTTCTTGTGGATTAGACCTTGCATTAAATGTCACCTCCTCTGAGAAGCCTTCCTTGATGGCTCAGTTTACAGTCCTCTCCCATCACTCTGGATCCCCGCTTCCTGCTTTGCACTGCCCTCAGAGTACTCCTCCCTGTTGGTTGTCACTCTCCCACCCCAGACTGTAAGCTCCCCGAGGTGGGGACTCTGTCTCTCCTTTCGTGGACTCCTCCGTCTCCAATGGAGCCTGAGCTTTGAGTGAATTCACAAACGTGGTGTGTAAACCTGGAATTTGAACATCAGTAGCATTGACAGTGTGGGACAGAGGAGGGGAGGCATGGGCTGGGGGAGGGGGGTTGGGCAAAAGCAGCAGTGACATCCCCTGCTCACGTGGAGGGGAGGGGAGATGAGAGCCCCGTACCCTTCTCGGAACATGAATAATTTACCGAATGCATCACAGGAAACCAAAGGAAGAGCTGAAAGTCATAAGAGGACTCTTAAACCCTGGATTGGGAAGGGAGCTGTGCCCAGTGTGAGTGGGTCAGGCCCCACCTTTCCCAGTGGGGTGTCTTTCAGTCTCCTCCACCACTGCAAAATCAAAGTGGGATCCAAGCACGTTATTTAGGGCTGTGAAGATTGCCAGCCACAGAACTCAGAACCCAAGTGGTGGCAGAACAGACCTGGAGAATCAACTGAGGTCTGGGAGAGGGGATTGGGGGGATGCTTCCCACGGAAGTTTCTTCTAGACTTTTAAAATGTTTTTATTTATATTTGTGTGTGTGTATATGCATGTATACACACACACACATTTTTTTCGTTAAATTTTTAAAAAAGGAACCCCCTGTGGGGCAGGGAAATGGGGCATTTCCTCCCGGTTTCCTAGGGATGCAGCCGGTGCTACGTTCTCAGACCAAGTCCTCAGAAATGGGGCCATTCGGCCTTCCTAGCTGTCATATGACAATAGGCATTTCCTGGCACGCTGCCTTGTCTTTTGTTGCTGTTCTTGTGATTTTTTCTTTTAACAATAGAAATGGTAGTGTGAATAACGTGAGGTGTGGCCCTCTATCCTGGCTGGCTCCAGGCCACCCAGACGCTAGAAAGAAAACCCAGGTGTCTTTTCCGGCCAGAGGGATCCACGGAGCATGACACAGGCAGGGGGAGACTGGGTCGTGTGAGATGACAGGTGACAATGGCCCAGCCTGCCACCCTGCACGGCTTGCTACACAGGGCTGCTGGGGCTGGTTAGGGAACTTGCCCTCTGGGTCAGCGGGGTCACCTCTCCAAAGCCTGCTGTCACTGTCACTGGCCCCAGCAGCAACCTCTTGGTGGGGCCATCCCCCAGAAGGACTGAAAGAAGCTGGCTCAGGTCACCAGCCCGGAGGCCCCGGCGTGACAAATTCCTGCCTTCACGTCTAGCACGAGAGCCACGATAACCCAGCACTGCGCTGGGTGCCGGGGCTCTGAGGGGCTGAGAAAGGTGGGAGATGGTGGAGAGGGTCAGATCCGGGGATGAGAATTGCCAAGGTGGCCAAGGCATCAGACAGACTTAGGTGGACCCCCAGGGGCCGTGGGCACCTGCTTCCCACGTCCCTGGGATCCCAAGTCTGTCCATTTCTCTGTGAGAAAGGGCTTTGTAGTCAAAGACAGTAGGAAATCCTGTCTACTCTCTTCCCCTTTGGAGAGCACACATCAGCTCAGAGAAGGCCTGAACTGAAGACCCCGTTTAACTTGGTGCTTCTGTCCTTGTGTGTGTTTGTCTGCGTCACACGTACATACTTGTTAAGCCTCCCTGGCTCTAGTGCAGTGGTTGTCAACTCGGGGGTGATTTTGCCTTCAGGGGACATTCGTGGCTGTCACCAGTGGGGGGAAGAGCTACAGGCATCTAGTGGGTAGAGGCCAGGGTTGCTGCCGAACGTCCTACAATGCACGGGACGGCACAGCCCCACAGTAAAGGGCCGTCCAGCCCCGCTCGTCAGCAGCGCCGGGGTTAGAAGCTCTGTTCTAGAAGGACTCAGAACCTCGCTCAGCACTGCTCTCTGTCGGATGATGGACGACAGTGAGAAGCGGCCGCAAAACATGCAGGACCCCAGCTCATTGACTCTCAGACCCACGTTTTGTTTCCCAGTTTTAACATCTTGGAAATCAATGGTGTATCCTAGTCTAATTGGAAGCATATTTTTTTTTTTTTTTTTTTTTTTTCTTTCTCAGCGGTACTTAAAACAAGGGTGCCTCTAACAGTCAGTGATGTCTTAGGTTTGTGAAATTGCAACTCCTTAGACAGGGGCCTCGGGCACACCCCTTCTCCTTGCCAGACCTCACTTCGTCCATTTGTAAATGGGAGGAAGACCACGGCTGAGGTCCTGTCCAGCCCTCCGTGGTTATGATTTGTGGCCCTCTCTACCCTGGGGCATGAACACACGTGTCAGCTCTCCATCCACCCTCTGGGATGGAAGCGAAGAGAACCCACCTGTGAGGGTATAGCAGGATCCGAGGTATTTTGACATCATCTTTTCTGGTTTTTGAACTGAACCTTCTGTCTAAAGAATAGAAGAATAACTGTGTTGGTATTTCTCTCTATAGGAGAGTGCTAGGATTTTTCCAGCCATTCTTTCGTTCAGTTTTATAAGCAGCTTTCAGGAGATTGAATTTTATTGTGGGGAGAGAAATAGACTTGATGAAGACATGAGGTAGCTTCAAAAACTGACTGTCCCCGTCCCTGGGCTCCCGGGGCTGTGGGCACCTTGCCTGGAGACCACTCAGGGCCCTGGATCTCAGCCTCTTTTGTTCTGCTTCTGCTTCTGCAAAGCAACAGTGGTGGACTTGCAAACCTTTTCATTCAAAAAATATGCCAGACATTGTTCTCAGTACTGGGGATACAGCCACAGACAAGCCAGTCCTTGTGTGGTCCCTGCTCCCGGGAACCTACATTCTAGTGGCAGAGTTGGACAAACAGGCAGACATGGAATACGTCAGATGTTCATTGCGTGGGCAGCAGGACAGAGTGTGTGACTGGGGCGTGAGGGGTGGCCTCAGTGAGGAAGTGATGTTTCGGTCAAAGCTTTAAAGACACGGAGAAGACGGTATGTGTGTGGGGTGGTGGTGGAGTGTTCTAGGCCAAGGAACAGCTAGTGCAAAGGCCCTGGGGCAGGAGTGACCTTGGCGTGTTTGAGAACAGAAAGCAGACCGGTGTGGCTGGGGGGTGGGGAACAAGAGGGAACGTGGTAGGCGATGAGGGGAGGGGAGTCAGCAGGGACCAGAGGAAGGTGTTGGGATTTCATTCTGAGCGTGATGGTTGGGATGGGGGTGAGAGTGAAATGCAGTGGAAGTGTCTTGTCTTCCTGGGAAGCCGCCTTCTTGAAGCAGTTGGTTAGCAGTGGTGGGGTTGGGGGTTCCCTGCAAGGAGGTGGGGGGCGGTAGTGGTAAGGACGGTGTGGAAGGAAAACTTGACCACATTCATTGACCACAAGCATCCCATATGGTCGTTCCTGAAGATCATGGACAAACAGGTCAAAAAGAACGTGGGCGGGAACCACAAATGAACCCAGCCAAGCCAAGCTTAGGCAGGTCCCCTTTGAGGCGGCAGAGGGGTGGAGGGTTTACCCATGGGGCTCAGGGTTACTTTTGAGTCGAGCTTCTGGAGGGAGTTGGAAGGGCCACCCATGAACAGGACCGGTTCATTCTTCTCAGTGCAGGTTTGTCAGATGCCTGAAGCACAGCCAGCCAGGTTACCAGCTGGGGAGAGAGATCTGGAAACACACCCGGTGCCCCCACAAATGGGATTCCACTCTCTGAATGTTGGGGTCAGCACTGGGCCCAAGACTTTCCCTACGTGGCTTCCTCTCCGATCACAGTGGGACCTGTGTTTGTTCAGTAACTTCACTGGAGCCATTTAATGCCAGCTTTCTGGGGGAGGTCTACATAAGTCAACTTGAAACCCAAACAGAATACCGAAGGCGCTATTCAGCACGTGTTAAAAAACCTGCTTTGGGCCGGTTTAACATACACTGTAACAGTAATGATTTATATGGAGAGAAATAGTAACAGACATATGGAAAGAAAATACGAGTGAAAAATGAGGTCCTGGGATTTTCCTGTTATGCGTTACTGGGTAACACCAGATGACACCATAGACCAGTTCTGTCCCCTAGAACTTTCTGCGCTAACAGAAATGTTCTACATCCACACCATCCGGTACGGTAGCCACTGGCCAGCGGATGTGTCTGCTCTACCTGAGGAATGAATTTTTAACTTTATTTAACTAAGTACTTTTCACATTTTGGAATAATTTTAGGTTTACAAAAAAAATTGTGGAGACAGTACAGAGTTCTTATATACCCTTTACTCAGTTTCCGCTAACGTTAACGTTTTACATCACCGTGGTCCAGTTGTCAAAACGAAGAAATCATTGTGGTACAGTATTATTATTCGATTGCATCAATTCTTCCAGTATTGTCCTCCTTCTGTTCTAGGATCCCATCCTGGGTACCACCCTGCATTTAGATTCTATTTAAATTTCACTTGTTAGAATTTGAATAGCCACCTGTGACTAAATGTCTGCCCCATCAGGCCGGGCTGGGCAGGTGTGGAGAGTAAGTTCCTTTCTGAGCTTCTGGGCCTGGACGTGCGTTACGTTTGCATTTGTGTTTCCCTTTGGGATGGAGGAAATCTATCTCAATTTATCGAGTTCCCCTGGGAGTGGGGACGTCGGGGAAACCTGGGTTCCGAGGCTGGCTTTGCCTGGCCTGGGGCCTGACTCCGCTGAGGGCTCATGCTTGGAGAAACAGCCTGCCTCCAGGGAAGCCAGGTCACAGGGGAGTGAGTTCTGATGTCGATCAGGGAGGGCCTGCCTTTGAGTCTGGAGTCTGTGCAGACAGACAGCTGTGCTTCCCCTGAGCAGAGCTCCCCAGGAAAGGGGCTCCAGAACCCCAGGGCCCTCACCCACATACTTTCTTCTCCAGATCAGGAAGCCCCGGCTACTCCCACATAGGAGCCAACAGGGACTCTCACCTACTGCAGAATTAGCAAGTTACCAGGCCCAGGGTGGCTGCCATGGCCCTCAACTAGGAATCACTGTTGACCCCAGGGAAGGCCATAGGGGGCCGCCTTTCCCTTTAGGAACATGTGCCTGTTGGCTGAGGCCCCAGGGGACCTTACAAAGGCCTGTTGAACCTTTGACGCCCTGGAGAATAATAGATGCAGGTTTCCAACTCTTCACACCCACCACGCACACATGTATTGTGAGTTCTCTTTGGGGGAATACAGTTTACATCTTAGACAACCAGGGAGGCAGCAGGGATTGGGTAGCCAGACAGAAATTTCAAGACCAGAAGGGTTTCCGGACCAGAAGCCTATAAATGTAAAACCACTCCCCTAAGCAGACCCCGGCAGATGCAGCGCACACCTGGGAAGGTGAATACGACATAGAGCATCCTTCCAAGGCCCCACAGGGTGTGGTGGGGCAGTGAGGCAGAGACAGTGCCTATTGTGCTTTCAGAGATGCCGAGTACAGATCTGGCTCCGGTGTTTGCTTGGTAGCCTGACTTCAAAACGTGCTTTCCAACAATCCCGGCTGCGTTTCCCAAAGTGGGTTCCACAGTACCCCCTGCTTTTCCCGCCCCCATCCGGGTTCTTTGTTTATGTAAGTGTGGACTACCACACTGCTTCCTTGATTGAGATTCACAGAGCATGTCAGCATATTTTAAAAGGCCTGCCGTAAAGAAACCAAGTTAAATCTGAGCAACAGGGGGCATTTGTCCCAAACTCTTCGGGCCGTCAGACTCTGCCCTTTACTGTCACTGCAGAACACTTGTAAGGAACGTCCTGCAGAATTGGTGGTTGTTGCATCACATGCCTGGGGAGGGGCTCCGTTCCGCCAGGCTTAAATGTCGTAGCAGGGAGGGAAGAAGGATTTCCAGAACAAGGGCCCTGGAGCTCCCAGGTTTCTTCGAGTTGAGGAAGGAAGTTACTCGTCTATTCCAGAGAGAAGGGAGATGAGGCTGGACCCACAGGAGGCAGAAGGAAGGTGTCCAGAGCTGATTTTCTCGTTTGGAAGAAGAAAGTCTTGTCTTTGGAGTTTTTTAGAGAACAGAACCTAGACAGTGGGGCTTGGAGGAGAGACTGTCTTACAGGGCGGATTGGAGCTGGGCGATGGGGTCAGAGCTGTAGGGAGGGTGAGGTCTGGACAGCGAACGATGCTAGCAACTCTCTGTTGGTCTTATTTTCCGTTTTTTATCCCCTCTGCCCGCCCCCCCACCCCCAGCAAATGACTTCTCCTTTCTACCAAATATCTGACGCCTTCTCTCATTATGTATCTCCCAAGCCCTCTCTTTGTCTGTTTAACTGCCCATAAAGAGGAATGAAATGTGTGCGTGTGTGTTTTTATATTTGTATTTGAAGTTACTAGATAGATCTTTCTGTTCCCTTTTCTTATCTTAAAAACAGCTGAATTTGAGATTTTACGTTTTTTTCTTGTATCCCCAACTGAATTATGGTCCTTATGGTTATGAGTGATCCTTGACCATATTTTATTTTATCTTTTCCCCTGGGAGGCTGGAGGCCTCTAAAGCACCCACCTCTGGCCTTGTTTGTTTTGGGCCTCACCCTCAGTACGCTGAGGGCCCAGCGATGTGGGAGTGCCCATTGGGACCGTCGTGGGTGAGCTGTAACTGTTCAGATCCCCACAGAGGACTTTTCCAAAGGTGCCGGAACTGTTGAAGTAGAGTGCAGGGAGACAGGGTGTCAGGAGAGAGCTGCTGTATGGGGAGAAATGGTTGAATGGAAAATTAGTTTTTCTTTCCCAGTAATTGTTTTGACATGAGCGGTAATTAGCCAACAGCTGACAGACCAGAACTGAAGTGAGAACAAGAGGACGGATTAGGGGCAAATGCCACTGCGTTAGATGGTTCCCAGCAGCCGTTAGCATGGGGGCCGCCAGGCTGGGAGAGGCCGCAAATAAGAGAAGGGTGTGTTGAGGGTGCACTTTTGAGGTGCTGTGGAAGGAGAGGACGGGGGTCGGAAGGGCAGCCTCTGCCCTCAAGAAGACGGGGACCACCTTGGGTTAGAGGGACCTACCACCATCAGAGGTAGTGACTGGTTCTAAACTAAGGCCTGTTCAGGTAAGAACTTACGTATTCCATTTTCGTAATCAGCTGAACTGTGGTCGCATTTGTTTGGTTGTCGACAGATTTTAGGATCAGGGCGATGCTGGCTTTGTATAATAAACTGGGAAACTCACCAGGTGTTTCTGTACTGTGCAGTCTGGGCCTATGTATTTCTTTGAAGAGTTTGAACCACTTTGCCTGTAAAACCGTCTGGGTCTGGTGCCTTTTGGAGGGGAGGTCATTTTTCAAAGGCTTTACTCATTTTGATGTTTCTGGTATCCTTTGAAACCATTTTGATCATTTGAATCTTATGGAAAATTTTGTATTTATTAGCATAGAATTATAAATAATATGCTCTTACATTAAAAAAAAAAAACTCAAGTCTGTTTGCCGTGCGTACACTCCCCCTCACGACTGACCTGCCCTGAACCAGCCAGGGTTGCAAATGTTATCCTGTCTCCTAACTCATTAATTTCTCTTGCCATATTTATATCCTTTTCTCATGTTTTCCTTTGATTTATTTGATTGGCTTAAAAATTTTTTTTTCTAATTTCTTAAGTTGAATGTTTAGTCTGTTTATTTTTATCCTCTTGGCTTTGGTAATGAAATAATTAAGGCTATGGATTTTCCTCCAAATATAATTCAGGCCCTATCCCATTTGTTTTGATAGGTTCTTCCTCATTATTTTCAAAATACCGTGTAATTATAGTTTTAAATTCCTCTTGGACCTGAGATTATTTAAGAGGGTATTTTCTTAAATTTTCAAGTGTTTGGGAGTCGGGGGGGGGGGGATGAGGACCTTGTATATTTTGTCCTTTCATTATTAGTATCTACTTTTATTGTTTTCTGGTCAAAGAATGTGCCTTGTGTTATTTATGCCTTTTGTAATTTATCAATACTTTATTTGTGGCTTAAATAGGCCCAACACTGTTTTCTTTTATGTTGCATGGATTCTTGGTAAAAGATATTATCTCTGTTTATAAGGTATGATGTTTACTCCATCTAGTTCAATCAGCCTTTTAAATTAAATTACTAAGATATTCCACATCCTGACTTTTGGCCATGAATCAGTCCTAGACTGAAAGCAGTATATTAAGATCTCCTACTGTTGTCTTTAGGTTCTCCAGCACGTGTGTTTTATCTATTTCAGTGCTATGCTCCTTGATAAGGGAAATTTCTCCAATGTTTTGCCTGCCTTGTAGGTTGTATTTATCAGCAGTCTAGTGCCCTTCCTGGCATGGCCTGCGCTGACCTGAGTAGATTCTCCTCGGCAGCCACAGCTTCTCTGATGCCCTTGGAATCCTGGCCCTCCCTCCTCCACCCCCCTTTTCCCTAGAGGATTCCTGGATAGAATCAGCAGTTGAGCAGCCTCTTGAGGGCCCTGGGTGTAGACCAGGAGCATGGCTGGCCACGTGGGGTTAATTTGTTGTTTCTCCTTGTGTCCCTAAAAGCCACTGCCCTGGGGGCCAGCTCTGTGGCCGGTGTTTTGTTGTCCTGGTGTGTCTGTGCCCACCCTTCTTCCGGAGTGTCCGGCCAACAGGCAGATCGGGGGAAACCCAGCTACCCACAAGAATCTGCTGAGTGCGCCTCTGTTCACAGGTGGCCCTGGATTTTTCGCTGCAGTTGGGAGAGGATGGGGGGGCACTCCCCAGCATGAAAAAGGTTCTCCATGGGGTGCCCTTCATACCCCATTGCTTGCCCCCAGCCGTTGCTCTGTGAATGGGTAGGTGGTAGTAATTTCAGCCTCTCCTTCACCTCCTCCCTCCCTGCAGGGTGGTGTCAGCAGGAACCACCAAGAGCTGGACGTGGGTCTGTGCATCTTTCTCCAGGCCGACCTGCAGTTGTCTGTGTTGTAGCAAATCCTCCAAGCCTGGGGCATGAGGAAGGCATGCTTTCCTGGTGTCCAGACATCAGTGCAGCCTTGGGGTTCAAGGCCAGGAGATTTAGGAGCTGAAGCAGTGGCCTTCCCTCTCTCCAGCCTTCCCCTCTCTGTTCGTGAAGTGCTCTATAACTTTACAGATCTCTTTTGCAGTTATTGTCTCGTTGGATTTTCATCCCAACAAAGTAGAGAGAGACTAGGTAGAACTGTCCCCATTTTACAGATACAGAAGGTGAGGCTCACGTAACTATATCCCTGAGAGGGCAGCGCCACCTCTGGGAACTGAGGATGCGTGGGCTGCGGTGTGTACGTGTGATGTCAGGACCCGGCAGCAGCGTCGGGGGCTTCATATCAGCCCAGATGGGAGCCTTGAGGCCACAGAAATTGGCAAATGCTACAGACCAGAGCTTCCCATCCCCCCCTTGAAGGGCAGGTGTATCAGCTAAATCGTGTTGGGAGCATGAGTGAGTGTCATAGGGATAGAGTTTTAGAGGCTTGAATTTTTTTTTTTTTTTTAGACTTTAGGAGAACTGGGACTCGAGAAGGATGTCATATGATCCCCTGGCTATTAAATGGCAAAACCGAATTTCACGGAAACCAGTGAAGCCCGTTCTCTTTCCATTATACTTACGTTACAGTGGGTGAGGGTGAGAAGGTCCTTGGGGGCGGGGCGGGGACAGGATTTGTAGGAAGCTGTGGGTGGGGCCCTCTGACTCCGCAGAGAGATTGGACCCTTGATCAGCACTGGTGACCACAGCTGATGAGATATTTTCAGCGATGGCTGTTGGACTGTGATGGCCTCACCTCCTACTAAGCATCTCTCTTTTCTTCTCTGGTTGGAAAAGAAACTTGGTCCCCCAAGAGATAGGTAGCTGGGCGCTGGGGATTAGAGAGATGCTCTCAACCCGCCTCCAGCTCAGCAGATACGGATGAGATCCTAAGAGGTGGTCCTGGCCATGCATGACCCCTCAGAACCAGGCAGTGAGGGGGGAGAAGGGGCTGCAGCTGCCCCTGTGGTCTGCAAGGTCGGAGGGGCCTGTCTGTGGCTAGCGCAGCATCTGAGCGGTGTTTCTGTCCCCGCAGTGAATGGATACCACACGTCAGGGACCCCAGCGCACCCTCCTGAGACTGCCCACATGAGTGTCCGAAAATCCACCGGTGATTCCCAGGTAAGGGGTCCTGTTCCGGGATGTAGGGGCAGCCATTTAGGCAGGCCCAGGGAGGTGTCATTTAGGATGGGGATGCCATGGGGGTCCAGGTGGCTACAGCCCAGTCCTGCCCCAGGTGGAAAGTGGTCGGTATCTGGGTCATTCCAACGTACCATGATGTGGGAGAGCAGGCGATGGTAGTTTGGTTTTCTGTAGAAGTTGAAGATAGATTTTTCAGTTGTTTTTTTGGCTGCACCAGATGGCATGAGGGATCTCAGTTCTGTGACCAGGGATCGAAACTGTGCCCCCTGCAGTGGAAGCACAGAGTCCTAACCACTGGACCGCCAGGGAATGCCCTAGAAGTTGAGGATGGTTTTGATGGGGTGATGGTGATGGGATTATAACTGTTCTTGGGGCAGAAGGTTCCATCCCACTGTCTGGATTCCTAATACAGAGTCCAGATTTCCCACCGCTTTAAGAATACGGATGAGGCCAGGCCATTTTCCTTTTCTGCACGCCGTTTTCCCACCACCTGACTTCACCCAGAATGAAACTGAGTCAGACATTTTACCACATTTAATCATCTAACAGAGGGACAGCTACGCTGTGGAAGGACTTGGGAGGGTGTTTGTTTGTTTTTTTTCACATCTTTATTGGAGTATAATTGCTTTACAATGGTGTGTTAGTTTCTGCTTTATAACAAAGTGAATCAGTTATACATATACATATGTTCCCATATCTCTTCCCTCTTGCGTCTCCCTCCCTCCCACCAGGAGGGTGTTTTAAGATTCCCAAACTGCGTTCTCATTTGTCATCTCAGCTGACACTTGTGCAAACGCAGGAGGGAGGTGTCAGTACGATTCCCGTGTTACAGATGAGGTCACGGAGTCTCAGACCGGTTAAGCGACTCTTGAGGGTTGACACGATTACCAGGTGGTCAGACTGGACTCGATGCCGAGTTCTTCCAGTGTCATTAAGCTGTGTCTGAGGAACTGAGGACTGGTCTTATGTGGTCCATCCATGAATTATCCAGAAGATGTCCCTAAGCAGAAGCCTCCAAACCAGCCCTTTCCAGGAGTGAAAATGCCGGGCCCCAAGGATGGTGGTGGTGGTGGTGGTGGTGGTGGTGGTGGTGGTGGTGGTGGTGGTGGTGGTGGTGATGATGGTGATGATGGTGTGATGACAATAGTTGCTTGTTGTCAACAACAGTGGGTTCTGTGTGCCAGTCACTGAAAGAGAGACCTTGTGGTCTGTGACAGCAGGCGGCTTCAGTGTGACACTTAGCTTTAATGCAGGCAAGGTTAAACCTCAGAAAGCTAATTATGTTCTTATCTTAGGAGGCTGGGCATTGGGCTCAGGTCAGTTCAGTTCGAACTCTGGAAGAGAATTGGGACGTCTAGGTGGGCCAAGGCTCCTTCCATGTTGATGGGTTGACGAATCTCCCGGGCCTCGTGTTAGAATGCAAACTGATTCAGGAGGTCTGGGGAGGGGCCGGAGGTTCCCTGTTTCTAATGAGCCCCCTGGGTAATGCTGATGCTGGTGGGGGGGTGGGGCGTGGACCGTGGCAGGACAGGCGAGGATCCGGGCACAGTTAGTCGTGCCAGCACGTGTGTGTCCCCTTCACCCCCTGCTTGTGGCACACGTCACAGCCCTGGCTCCATGTGTTTCCTGCAGAGCCCCCCTCTCAACACAGCCTCTTTCAGTCCGTTTGAAATGAAGCTTATTTGCCACCTAACTATGGAGTGTTTTCTTAAGACGTCAGCCCAAGCTCTGCTGTGGTCTCCCAGCAACTAGAAAAGCTGGTCTACCCTGGGCAAGGATATTGGAAACAACCCCTTCCTCCCCGCACCCACCCCCCATCATTCTTCTCTGGTTCCCTAATGGAACATGGCTCCCCACATCCCGAAATACTGTGAAGCTGTTTCTTAACCATATAAAACAAAATGTATCCTGATACATATAACCTCCTGGGAAGCCAGTTGGACAGTGTGCTGCTGTAAGCCTTTGACCCATGAATTTCCTTTCGTGCCTCTGTTCTTGGGATACATTCAGGGATTCTGATCTGTGTGTGAGGCTGTTCACTCAAGTATTATTTACAGCCCTGCCCCCTTGGACCCAACCTGATTATCCAACAACAGGGGATGGGTAAAATGGATGATGGCACTGAATCCCGTCCGGCCAGTGAGACCACGCAGCCGTGAAAACTCCTTCTTCCGAAGAAAATGTCGTGATTCCGGAAAATGCTGAGACATGATATTGAGTGAGAAAAGCAGAACAAAACTGCATGTATGGTCAGTCTTATTTGGGGGGAGGAAATCTATCCACATGTGAAGAAAAAATAAACCCGAACATTGGTGGCGTTGCTGTCTGGTTCTCAACCAGGGGACGTTTGGCAGTGTTTGGAGATATTTTGGTTGTCACAGCTGGGCAGGGGGTGCTACTGGTATCTAGTCAGTAGGGGCCGGGGATGTCACTAAGCATCCCACAAGGCACACGACAGCCTCCACCACAAAGCATTACCCAGGTTGAAAAGATGGTTAGTGCTGACGTTGAGCAACCTTGGTCTAAGGTGATTTTTATTCTCTTTAGACTTTTGGGTGTTTTTTAAATTTCCTAAAATGAACACATTTTACTGTCACAGAAGGCGTTATAAAACAAGGAGTTAGAGGCGAGGTACTGGGGATGCAGGGAAGGTCAGCTCTGGAGACCCAGGCCAGGCCTGGGCACTGCTTCAGGACAGGTGGAGTCCAGTGCATTGTTTTTGGATGATAACATCGCGAGGGGGGAGCTATCATCAAAGTCACGAGAATACACAATGCAGTGCATGGAGAGAGCAGATATGCGTTCGTTCACTAGTTCCCCAGCTGTGAAAGCGTTTGCGAATCTACAGAGCTGGCTGTCCTAAAAGGCGCCAGAGGCCAGTCGTAGAAATGGGTTAAGACGAGTTGATATTTCCAGAGAGCACTACTGACAGATGGTCCCCAGAGTATATATAGCACACTTCAGCCTGCATAGTATTTACTACCCCATCCCAGGCTGTCAACTATAATTAGTGACAATTATCACCTAATAATATTGAAAGAAAGGAAGAGTGAATGAATGAATGAACGGATGAACAAACACATGGCCGTTTGAGAGGCAGGGTTGGGGGTGGATCAAGTAGCTTGTCACCCCCCTGTTGTGTTCGTTTTCTGCTGTCTGCCCCCTCCTTGAGCAAGCTAATCAGGAAAATTAGAATGTTGGGCAGGTAGGGGGCAGGTAGGAAGATTATCTAATCTTCATGGAAACCGGGAGTCTGTCTGTACCGTCGTGGGTGGGACTGATGGCTGGGTGCCCGGCACCCCATGGGTGGTGCCCACCCAGTTCTGGGAGACCCGGAGGGCCAGGCACAGGTGATGGTGATCTGGTGCCACTCAGTGGAGGTTTGCAAGCCTGCAGCTCTGGGGCGGGCTGCCTGGGTGCTGGATGCACGGGGCCCACCTGATCGGAGGTTGGGGGATCACAGGCTGAGGACAGTCTTGCTGGCCGTGGCAGAAGCACATCTGAGCCTGTCTGCCTGCCTGCCCACCCGCCCGGGGCTAGGGTGGTGTGAGCCCCCTCTGCTCCCTGTACAGGTACTGGGAGGGCAAGGAACCTGCCCACCGGAGCCCAGGCCGTTTAGTGACCCACCTTTCAACTGTTTTAGATTCCCATGAACTGCCCCCCAGGAAGGCTATCTTTAGACACAGGAGAGAGGAAAGGGAATGGGACTGCGAGCTTGGAAACTTAAGGAACCCGTTGGCGGTGAGATTCTGAGAGCTCATTTACTTAATTGGGCTCCCCCTCCCCTACTTGGTAAATAGCACATGTTCTATTGAGCATCTGTTTATTTGCAAGGCACTGAGTCATAGACAGATGTAGCCCTTGTCTTTTTTAAAAATTAATTAATTAATTTTGGGCTGTATTGGGCCTTTGTTGCTGTGCGCGGGCTTTCTCTAGTTGCGGCGAGCGGGGTGCTACTCTTTGTTGCGGTGTACGGGCTTCTCATGGCGGTGGCTTCTCTTGTTGCGGAGCACGGGCTCTAGGCGTGCGGGCTTCAGTAGTTGCAGCACGCGGGCTCAGTAGTTGTGGTGCACGGGTAGCCGTTGTCTTGATGGAGTTAATAGCTGGGACTGGAGAAAGAGATAAACGTTTATTTTATTTTGGCAGTGATAGGGGCTGGAGGGAGTGTGTGCTCTGAGGACCTGACCAGGTGGTGGTGGAAACATCGAGATGGGCTTTTTAAGAAAAGCTAAGACTAGAAAGATGAGCAAGGGTTTAACTTGGTGAAGAGGTGGTGGTAGGGGAACAGCATTCCAGGTGGAGGGAACAGCATATGTGGATGCCTAGAGGCAGGATTTCAAAGAAGCCATGGAGTCCGAGTGGGGCTGTGGTTTACTATGTTAGCAGGTGTGGGGAGGGCACAAGAAGAGGCTGGAGGAGTCCCCAAGGCTGCTGTGAGGAGCTTGGGTTTTGTCCTAACAGTGCTGGGAGCCACTGAGAGGTTTCATACCATGTCCCACTTGCTGAGGGTGTGGGACCCAGACTCTTCACAGCGTAAGGAGACAGGGTCAGGAAGACATTGCAGAGTCCAGGGGCTCGCTGAATTGGCTGGGAATGACACACTGCCTTCTCCCAGGCACTGCCTCGTCTGTCATCACCCTCAGTGGGTCCTCACAGTGACAGTAGAGCAGCCCAGGCAAGGCCAGGAAACCAGGCTGGGGAGGGGTTTTTAAAAAGAGGAGAAAAACCTTCTAGAATCATAGGAAAAGGAAATTAAAAAAAAAAAAACTTTTGTTACGGACATGCGTAAACATTTATAAGAGTAGAAGGACTATTTTAATAAAGGACCATGGACCAATCATTTAACTTCAGTTATTCAGCCAATCTTGTTTTGTTTAAACTCCCATCACAGGACTTCCCTGGTGGTCCAGTGGTAAAGAATCCACCTTCCAAGGCAGGGGACGTGGGTTCGCTCCCTGGTCGGGGAACAGAGATCCCACATGCCGCGGGGCAGCCAATCCTGTGCCCCGCAACTACTGAGCTCACGTGCCCCGGAGCCCACACGCCACAACTAGAGAGAAAACCTGCATGCCACAACTAGAGAGAAGCCCACGTGCTGCAACTAAGACCCAGTGCAGCCAAAAATTGAAAAACATCAGTAAAATAAAATGAATGGGTTATATATTTAAAAAAAAATTTTTTAACTAAACTCCTATCACCTCTCCCTAACTTCCCACTGGATTCTTTTAAAGCAAATTCCTCACATATTGTTCTAACTGTAAATATTTCAGAATGTATGTCTAAGGGGGAAGACATAACATAATACCATCAGTACACTTAAGAAAACGTTAGTTCATTAATATCATCCAGTATGTATATATTAGAACTGTGGGGTGAATAGGGTCGGGCCATGTGCACATTGTTTCCTAACAGCCTTTGCGCTCAGAGCTTTGAGCATCCCTGATGATTGGGCCTGAGTCTTTGACATTGGGGTTTGCCAGTGGTGGTTTTCCCAGATTTGGCTTGTGGGAGCCTCTTTGAGTTGGCGTCTGTGTCCTTTTGTTATGTCACATCATTTGTTAAGCACTTTCTTACCTCCTGGCACAGATGTTCCAGGTCCACCTGGCATTTGGAATTAGCCAATTCTCCAAGGAGCCTGGGTCCCTTTTAGTGGGAAATCATATTAGAAACCACTTGTACCTAGTAGGTGTTCTCACTGTGACTGAGGTGTCGTTCCTTCTGGGGCCTTTCAGTGGAGTGCTACGGAATGTGTGTGTGTGTGAGTGTGTGAGTGATTGTGTGTGTGTGTGTGTGTATATATATATATATGTGTGATAATGTTTATGTATATGACGTTCGAATAATGGACACAGGTCTTCAGCAGCAAACAGGGCGTGAGAGCACCTGGGAGGAGCCTCTGACCCCCGTGTGCAGCTCTGGCTGAAACTGCACAGCTAGGAGAGCAGAGACTGGCACCCACACTTAGAACATCACCCCCACCCCCGCATGCTGTTACTTGCACTCCTGTCTTGACCCAGATTATAGGGAGGAGGGTGACCTCTGTGTCCAGCCTCATTCCAGACAGCCTTGGACACAGTGGCCCCCAAATCAGTGTTTGTGGATGACGGAGATGTTTTCTGGCCCCTGCAGAGATACCTGGAAAAACAAGAGATTGTCCCAGGTCTCCAAGTGGAGAGATAGCGGGAGACAGAGAAAAGAGTCATTCAGGTTTGGGGATCAGTTTCCTCTGTTTACTTGCCTTGTGACCCTGGACACCTTAGTGTCTGCAAGCCTCGGCTTCCTCATCTGTAAAATGAAGACGATGCCAGTAACCTGGTGGGGTTGTGGGGACTCAGTGAGATTACGTGTGTTAAATGCCTGCCTCACGGCTGCCTCACAAGGCAGCACTCAGGGCAGGAGCTCTCCCAGTGTATCCTTCCCCCGGAGTTCCCCCCCGCTCCTCTCTGGAAGGCTATTGCCAAGGCTGCCAGAGCACTGGTTGCACTTCCTGGGGGGTGTAATGGGAGCATTGTGGTGGTCCTGGTGGTGATGATGTGTGTCTGTGGTAGGGAGACCCCTGCAAACTGCAGAATCCACCCCAGGGACGTCCCTAGCTGTCCAGTGGTTAAGACTCTGCGCTTCCAATGCAGGGGCCATGGGTTTGATCCCTGGTTGGGAACTAAGATCCTACATGCTACGCGGCCAAAAAAAAAAAAGAAAAACGAGGGCTTCCCTGGTGGCGCAGTGGTTGAGAGTCCACCTGCTGATGCAGGGGACACGGGTTTGTGCCCCAGTCCGGGAAGATCCCACATGCCGCGGAGCGGCTGGGCCCGTGAGCCATGGCCGCTGAGCCTGCGCTCCGCAACGGGAGAGGCCCGCGTACCGCAAAAATAAACAAACAAAAAACGAATCCATCCCAAAGGTTCTCCTTGCCCATCCCAGGTGTGTATTTGCATGGACGAACCTGTAGGAAGAGCCCAGCACCTGTCTGTTCTCCTTGGAGACTGGTACCTGGGCCCCTGCCGTGCAGCCTCAGTCTGCCTTCTTCGAAGAAAGCCCAATCTTGGCAAGTGCCCTGGGCAGAATTGATAGTTTGGGAGGGTCCAGGGTGGGCAGGCTGGATGAGCTGATGCATTTAACACGTCTAAGGAAGCTATAGTTGGTCACAAGGGTGACGTTGCCCCAGAACCTGTTGGGTCTGCTAACAGAAGTGCTGTAGTTAGGGGGGCTTCAATGCAACGACAGAACAGACATCCTCCATGGAGGCCCCCAGACTCTGCCTTAAAGACCCTGGCCCCCGGAGACCTGCTGGATCAGCCATTCTGGGAGGTGGGTGGGGGGACCCGAAGGGGGAGAGCTAATTCTGATGCACTCCAGAGCCTGAGGACCGTTGGTGACAGATGGTGAAACAGGTTCAAGTTAACTTGGCAGGATGTCAAGGCTAGCGAGTTCATCTTCTTGTCTGTGAGACGATGACATGTAAAGGTCCCTTTTAGCTGGACAGTCCGGGGATGTCAGTTTTCATTAGCTAACTTTACTTACTTGCCAAAGTAGGTCTCGTTGGGAACGAGGGACTGAGGGGGGGGGGTCTTGGGGGGGGAGGCAGGGAATGAGGGGACCATGGGCAGGAACTCCATCAAGCTTCTTATTTTGCCTGATGAGCAGTTGGGTTCCTGAGGCAGGGGCTGACCACACCCCACCCCACAAAACGCTCATTCTGCGGGGTGGTCCAGAGCTGTGCTGACCTGGGGATGGGGACTGACTGCTGGTTCCCTGAGGCTTGCTGGAGAAGCCTCTTCCTGCTTCTTCTGGGCCTTTCTCTGTAAAGTCCTAGCAGCCACTTCCTTCTCTCCCACTAGAATAAGGCCACGAGTCCCAGGACACACATGCGATGCCACTGCAGTGCCTTAGGGGCGAGCCTGCTTCCCAGCTCGACATGTGGCTCAGGACAGGAGTGGGGCATCCCATGTCCTGCTCAGGGACCCTATAGAGTCCCTGACGTAACTGCTGATGGGACAGCAAAGACCCAGAATTGACCCTCCCCTTTAGGGTCATAGGCTCTTAGGACCCATGTGGTGTTTTCATCTGGCAATCCTTACTTTCCATTCCAGGGCCATCCTAGGTCCGGGGCAAGCTGCTGAGGTCCTGTGGGCTTGGTGGTCCGTGGGACAGTGGTTTTCTTGCTGGCAAAGGGAAGACCCCCAAAGTCCGAATGGAAGCCGAAACAGAGCCCCCCGGCTCTCAGGGTTGGGAAGGTGACATGTCACGGAGGTGGCCGAGCACCCCCAGGCCACACTGCACGTATCTGGGGTGTGATATGTCGGCGCCGGGGGATTTGGAATAAGATGTCATGTTCTGAATCCTCAGTGCGAGGAGGTGGTGGCCTTAACTCTCTGCTGCCCGGGTGGATTCTGCCGGTTAAGGCAGCAAGCAGCGTGCAGAACCACTAACCAGCAGAGGGCCGCTGAGGGGTTAGCTCCCCCAGCCACCGACGGGGAGAAGAGGAGGCAGACCTGCTTTGGAGCAGTTTTCTCAGAGCCTGTGCTGGAGCCTTCCTCCAATTCGTCTTCAAGCCAGGGCGCGGGAGGCTCCTGCCTGCCCTCTCCCAGAATACGGTGACTTGGGGGTTAACGGCAGCCGGAGCATCCCCAAACTTCCCCGGCCCGAGGCTTTTAACCAATCCCTCCACCTTCAGGGAACCCGAATGAAAGAGGATGTCCGATATGGAGAACAGCTTTGACGATATTTCTTGTGTCTCTCCCCAGAACCTGGGATCCTCGTCACCAGGCAAAAAGCAGAGCAAGGAAAACACCATCACGGTAAGTGGCTCCCGCGGAGCGCGCGCATGTTGGGTGGCAAGCTGGGGCTGTCTCTGGTCCATGGCTCGGCTGTTGCCATGGCAATGCGGACCGCTGAATGGAAGCGATGCCCAGCCTGGTACCTGGGAAGTTCCAAAGCTTGGATGTTGCCGAGGGTTCCCCCCTTGCCTCCCCCCGGCCCTTCTTCTGTTGATTTCTTATTTCACTTTTTCTCTTGGGGCAAACAAGTGGAAGGATTGTGGTTGGAATGGTGCAGAAGCCATTTTTGCAGGGCAGGCAGGGGAAGGTACGCGTGCAGGAGTGGGTTGGAGGGGGTGGGCTGTGCTCCTCGCAAGTGACATGACGTGTAAATTACAGCCACGGCAGGATGGCTTTTGTGCAGGGTAACTTCTGGAAGACATCAAAGTTAAAAGGAAGAGAAAGCGCCCTAAGAATAGAGTTCCTGGGAGTTGCTGATGGGGAAGCAGGCAGCCTCTGCCCAGAGCGGCCAGACAGGCCTCCCAGGGCTCTTCCAAAAGCCCGCCGAGTCCCCACGCCACCCTGCCTCCGGCTCCACATCAGCCCTGTGCTCGGGGAAGGCGGGCGCTGGACGTCCCTCCCCCTCCAAGTAGAGAAACAACTCGCCCATCTGCTCAGCTAAGAACTTGGAGCTGGGAGACGTGTGGTCCTAGGTGTGCGGTTTCGACCCGAGTGCAGCAGCTCTGGGGCCGCAGAAAGGCTCCCTCAGGCTCTGTCACACAGTTCTCGGAGATGGAAGCAAGACGGAGTCCCCTGCCCCGGCTCATGCAGGCTGCAGATCCTGCTTTGACGGATTTGGGGAGGAAAAAGCGGCAGGCAAACAATGTCAACAGTCATAATTGCTGCCCCTGTGTGTACATTTATTAGGCACCAGGAGGGTTCTGAGCACCCATTTCATTCTCCGCTCACTGCGGGGAGGGCAGGTGGTTGGACCAGAGTAGAGTGGGGACTGGGAATTCGGGCTCTGAAGCCAAGGGGGTCAGCACAGCACCCACCAGCTGGGCAGCGACCCGGCCTCTCTGGGTCTCAGTGTCCACATCTGTACAATGGGGAGACGATGGGCATGTGCGCCCTAGGGATGGTGTGGAAAGCACGTAGAACAGCCTGGCACACAGTAGGTGCTCAGTTCACACTAGTCTCCTCATCACCGTGTTTATAGATGAGGAAACTGAGGCACAGAGCAGGACCTGGCACAGAGCAGGGCCTCGCCCGAGGTCACACAGCTGGGAAGCATCAGGACCTGAGACCTGTGCTCTTACCCACCAGCAATGCTCCCGGTGCAAGTTGCCCCCCAAGGGTGGGACCAGGCGGCTCAACCCTGGGCCAGCAGCAGCTTCCTTGTTACTGGAGCTGATGGGGAGGGCGTGGACAGGCCCCCGGGGCAGACGTCCTGAGAACACAGTCCTCACATTCACAGAAAGCCCCAGAGTACTGGGGCAAAGCAGGAGCTCCCAAAGTTCCCTGAAAGATGGAGAAAGAGGGAGAAGAAACTGCGTTGTAGAAGGAACGTGAATAAGAGAAATGAAAAGTGAAAAGCAGAGTGTTATGCCTCCCGTGGGTGATGGAGCCCAGCTCACGCGGTGCGGCCGGGTCACCGCTCTGGTCTGCCTTTCGGCCGGAGCCTGGGGCTTTGTCAGCGTGGGCGTGGCCCTGGGTCTCCTGGCAACACACCTCCTCCACCCCTGCCTCACTGCCTTCCCTCCTCCTTGCCGCCGCCCTACAGCAGTGCTTCTCATCTGAAGCCTTGGGGATACTTGTTTAAAATGCACATTCCTCTGTTGGTCACCCTGGGGCGAGGCTGGAAGGTTTGCGTTATAACCAACACCGCACCCCGGAGGTTTTAAATAAGCACTCAAGCCTTGGGGACTTCTTGCTGGGAAAACTGAGAAGGGGCACAGAGTGAGTGAGGACCAGAGCCCCGGACTCGAACCTGGGTCTGCTGACTGCCAGCCCACGCGGGCCTTCTCCTCTCCAGGCTGGACATGGGCATCCTTGCCGGCCGGCCGACCAGCGGGGCTGCAGAGCTCTGTACCGTGGCTATCTCCCTTCCACGGAGCAGTCAGTCTCCCACTGCGGCCCCTCCCTGAGTCCTGATCCTGCAGAGCTCGTGGCTTCCCTGGAAGGAGATCCTGGGGGGAACGGTGCGGGGAGGCTGGGGCCCAAGCTTCCCTCGCCCCGCTGTGCGGGGATAGGGTGAGCAGGTGAGCGTCCTCTTACCTGGTCTCACCCAGGCAGCAGAGACGTGCAGGCGCCGTCCGAGTCGGGCTCACAGTGTGGCCGAGAAGCAAGGACCGAGCTTGATTCCGGCACTCCGGCTCCCTGACCCGGGCCTGGAACGAGTTTTGAAGAGGCCGACACGTGGGCTGCTTGTCAGCAGTGGGGCCCCGGGCAGGGCTGGCAGTGAGTGGGCTGCTTGCTTGATTGGAAGTGACGGGCGCTAATGGCAGTTCACAGCCTCGGCACCAATATGATGCGTCAGAATCTGGAAGATTCCAGAAAAGGTGACAGCAGAGCCACCTAGCCACACTCCTGTCCTAGAAAGAAGAGTCTGGGGACTCCTCTAGTCTTCAGTCTGAGCTTCCCGGCATGGCCCGTCTGGGGGCCCCGGGTGGGAGCTCGGGGACTGGGTGTGAGTGCTTGAGGGCATTTCTGTTCTGCTTCCACAGGTCCCAACTCTGGCTTTTGCCTCTCTCACCCCCTCCCAGAGTAGCCTCTCCCACCAGGAGGAAATTCAGGGCGCGCTTGGTTGTGAAACTACCTTCTCTTCTATGTTGCAGGCGGCTGTCAAAGAGGAGGGCACATAGCTGCGGCCTCTGCCTCCAGGGAGGCCTCTGTGCTGTGCTGGGGCCGGGGCTTGCGCCGGGCCTCCCCACGCCAGGCCCCTTGGGTGGGTCACACTTGTGTTCAGCGGCTCTTGTGCCATGGCCAGGCGCCTGAGTGGTGGCTGTAGCCCCCGCAAGAGAGTTTCTGAGGGCAGCTCTTGTGGTTCTGCCTGCCCCCATGCAGGCCGGCCCTGGCAGAACCTCTGCTGCTCAGGGGGCCCCCTGGCCGTCAGGGGCAGAGCAGGTGTTACTCCATTTACTGAGGGCTGGAGAGAGCAGAGTTGGTGCCAGAGCGAAGACGCTGTTGCTTGAGGATGGTGAGCTTGGGAGCGAGAGTGGGAGGGGCTCCTGGAACTTCCCCCAAACAGTACATAGTGGGGGCATTCCCCCGTCTCCTGCTTCCTGTCCAGCACCCCTTCCTACCTGAGCCCCTGCCTTGGGTGGGGACATGGCATGGCTACGCCTAAGTGTGTTAGAAGGTAGCATGACATAGATTGGGTGTGACGTAGATTGCTGGCTTCTGACCCTGGCTCCACCATTATACACAGAGAATTGCAATTACATATTTACTTGTTTGCCTTCTTCATCGAGCTGTAAAACCGTCGAGGGCAGAGACTACACCTTCTATCTCTAGCCTCTGTTCATTGTACCAAGAAACATTTCCAGCTCCCATCACATGGCTGTGCTGGGCCAGGTACTAGGGACACGAGGGGAGGAGGTGGGCTTCCTCCCCTCCTGGGACAGACTGTCTGGCGAAGGAAGAGAGATGCTGAATAAGCAGTCACGAGAAATACAAATGCACCTGTGCAAATGCTGGGAAGGTCTAGCCTACCGCGTGGCACCAAGTAGCCGCTCAACAAACGTTTGCATGGACCGAGCACGTGTTCCATGGCACAGCATCGTGGGCGAGGGCTCGAGCCGTCAGCCCAGACTAGAGGCAGATACTTCTGTGATCCTCAGTTAATCAAGTGAGACCAGTGTGACCCAGCTTGTGGGGCTGCCGGAAGGATGAAGTGAGGATGTACGCAAAGCTTTTGCAGAAATTCTCCCAGGATGCCTCCCACGATGGGGCCGGTGAGGTGTAGTTCGCGAGACGCCCACCAGGGGGGTGCAGGGCTCTGCCAGGATTCAGGGAAATTCCGATGGGATTGCTGGGGCTGCGAAATCCCAAAACCAGAGTTGACAGGGATGGACACGGGCACTCTGGGGCCACTGGCCAGTCCATCCAAGGGCTGGTGTCCTCGGAGAGTGGCAGGAGCCCCGAGAGGGATGAAGCCTTGTCCTCCCCCAACCTCTCTCCCCGCAGCCCCGCTAGCTTTCACCTTCAGTGGTTGTTATAGGGCCACTTGTGGTACGCCCCTCCCCTGTCTCCTAGACCCCAGACAAGGCACTCTAGAAGACCTTTGTATCCACTTCTGAGTACCTGCCTCCACGATGTTTAATGCCCAGCGTAATGTCATAGTTAATTTATCATTAAATTTCCTTGAAGTTTTCACGGATTACATTATTAAACCAAATAAAGATAGGCTGTGGTCATCATTGTTTGTTGAGGCAGGAATAGCTGGAACGTGAAATAAGGAGTATGTGAAACTGTGGAATCCAGCCCTGGTTTCCAGAAGGAGGCTCATCTCTGGACAAACTTGGGGGTGTCAGCCCAAAAAGAGGGTTTGGGGAGACCATTGCCTGAGCTAGGCATTGAGAGGCTGGCCACCCCCAAGCAGACTCCTGCAGGCCAGTGATACCTCGGGTGGCTGGGGACTGGGGCATTGGGAGAAAACATCTCATCCCAGGGGTTCCGTGGACCTCTACCTTGACCTTGGTGGAATTCCATGCTCCCTGTCTCCAGGGCTCTCGGGGTCATTCCTGGCCCTGATCCTTCCTCCTGTGTCGTCATGCTTCCCTCCAGAGCGGGAATCCCCGCCCTTACGTCGGCCAGATGCCAGTATCTGGGAGGAGGGGGCCCTTCCCTTGGCTGGGATTTCTCCTGTGTTCTCCCCCTAGGAGTGCAAGCGAGGCCTGTGCCCCCGGGAGCCGGCGGGGCCTGGATTTACTTCTAGCCACCCCCAAGTACCTGAACCAGAGGCCGTGGCTGGGGGCCCACGGGCCTGACTCAGCTAGCAGAGGGCTGCTTTGGCTTACAAGGTGTCATCGCTGTTGTTGTTACTATTAACCATGAATGAACTGCTAGCATTTAAGCGTTGAGACACTTCACGTACAAATCCTGACGTTCTGCTCTTCTCGTGTCATCGCATAAGCTGACAACCCTGGACTCCTCATTCTGGCTTGGCAGCAGGCGGGAGCTGAGAGGAATCTGCCCCCTAGTCAGACGTTCGCAGACACCACCCCGCTTCCCGAAGTGGAGGCTGGTCCCCCCCCCCCCCCAGCCCAAGCTTCAGTTTCCATGATGTGCGGGTCCCTCACTTCTCTGCATGGCTGCCTGGCCCTGGAGTCTGTGGCTTGGATTCAGAACCTCGGGGGTTTTCTGCACTGTTCTCGCCGTGAACGTCTGATGGCTCCCACTTCGGCAGATGCTGGGGCTGTGATGAGGGTTAAAGACTGCCAGGGCTCAGGCCTTGCCTTCCCGAGGCCTTGCGGCTCCCAGAACAAATTAGCGGACTCTCTAGGAGCGGATCTGGGGCTTGAAGCGACATCAGCGGGGTCAGCGGCGAGGCCACTTCTGCCGAGCAGGGAAAGCCAGGGGCACCGCGATCGTGCTCAGGCAGAAAAGTCTGAGGCAGAGCCCAGGAATCTCTGCGCTGCTCTCTCCTGGGCCAGGGCCAGCCCGCCCCAGGCACGCACCCTGGATTATCACTTAAGCTCTCTTTGTTCATAGAATATACATCATGGGGTAAAATTCACAAGGTAACTTCTCACCCAGGATGCTCAGCCACTTCATTCCTTTCCCTGGAAGCAAATGATGTTATCAGTTTCCAGAAACATACCAAATGGGTGTCTATTCCTTCCTCCTCTTTTCTTAAATTTTATTTACTTTTTTAAAGTTTTATTTTTTTGGCTGCGTTGGGTCTTCGTTGCTGAGCGCGGGCTTTCTCTAGTTGTGTCGAGCGGGAGCTACTCTTCATTGCGGTGCACAGGCTTCTCATTACGGTGGCTTCTCTTGTTGCGGAGCACGGGCTCTAGGCGCGCGGGCTTCAGTGGTTGTGGCTCGCGGACTCTAGAGCGCAGGCTCAGTAGTTGTGGCGCAGGGGCTTCGTTGCTCCGAGGCATGTGGGATCTTCCCAGACCGGGGCTCAGACTCGTGTCCCCTGCATTGGCAGGTGGATTCTTAACCACTGCACCACCAGGGGAGTCCCCTCCTTTTTTTTTTTTTTTTAAATTAAAAAAATTTTTTTACACTAAGATAGCAAACAGTAAATACTAGTCTACCTTTTCTCCCGCCACCCACCCACTTAACACTGTATCCTGCCACACCTTCCTTATCAGTACGGAAGAACGTTCTTGCCATGTCTTTCACCATGGATATGATGCCCATACATGTCTGTCTCATACTTTTTAACCATTCCCCTGCTGATAGACAGTGGAGTTGCGTTCCAGCCTTTTGCTACTGCAAACCGAGCCGTGGTGAAAACCGTGTGCGTATGTCACCGCACCCGTGTGTAGGTATCTGTAGGATAGAATCTTACAAGTGCAGCCTCTGGGTGGAAGGCTGTGGACATTTGCAGTGTTGCTAGCTTCTGTTGCACTGCTCTCTAGACAGTTTGGACTGATTTCAGCCCCTCTGGGGTGGGGGTGAGTGCCGGTTGCCCCTCATTTGAAAAGCCGACTGCCAGAGCATCCCAGGACCCCAGTGCATGTTCTCTATCAAGCTAGCCCTGTAGGGGGACCTCTTCAGTGCCGTGTCCTAGGACCCAAGCCTCTCCAGCTTCTCCCAACCCTCCACCCAAGCCGTGTTCTTTCCTGTTCTGTGTCCTCCAGGTAAACTGCGTGACATTTCCTCACCCAGACACGATGCCGGAGCAGCAGCTGCTCAAACCAACCGAATGGAGCTACTGTGACTATTTCTGGGTAAGTGGTGCCTCGGCGTCCCCTGCACTGCGGCCCCGGGGACCAGGAGTGGACCCCCGGGAGGGGGTGGTGGCTTGAGCTCAAAGCAGAGCGACCTCTCCGGGTGAAACCTAACGGTCTGGCAGTCGATTGAGCACTGGAGGCTGGAAACTTAAGTCCCACTTGGAGTCTGGATCATTCCATAAATCTCAGAAAGTCCGCAGGGCAATATGGAAACTCCAGGCAGAATGCAGGTAAGCTGGAGGGTCCCCTTGCCGCTCAGTGGTAGCAGGAGACCAGAATCAGCTCCAACCTGGGCTTCAGACCTGCTCTGTCACTCTTTTTATTTTTTATTTATTTATTTGTGTTTTTTTTTTTGCGGTACGCGGGCTTCTCACTGACGTGGCCTCGCCCGTTGCGGAGCACAGGCTCCGGACGCACAGGCTCAGCGGCCACGGCTCACGGGCCCAGCCTCTCCGCGGCATGTGGGATCTTCCCGGACCGGGGCACGAACCCACGTCCCCCGCATCGGCAGGCGGACTCTCAACCACTGCACCACCAGGGAAGCCCCTGCTCTGTCACTCTCGTAGGTGACCCTGGACAGTGTTTCTCCTCCTGGACGGCCTCCCTGTTTCCATCAAAGTCACAAGGAGGTTAGGCACAAGCTGTAGGGGACTCCAGTTTGAATAATTCTGTGGTTCCAGAGCTTTTGCGTATTGTTCCATGGGTACGGAGTTTCAGTTTTGCAAGATGAGAAAGTTCTGGAGGGGGATGGTGGTGATGTTTGCACAACAGTGCAAATGTCCTTAATGCCACTGCACTGTGTACTTAAAAATGGTTAAGATGGTGAATTTTGTGTGTATTTCTCCAAAATTAGAGAAATATCCTTTGGCAGATTCAGAGAGCCCTACTCAGAAACTCTGGGAGTACTCCTGGACATTTTCATTTTAAAGTTCACAATGGCTTTTAAAATGAAATCACCCCGTTCTGGAATCAGACAGTGGTGATCGTTGTACGACCTGTGTATATATTAAAAACCAGTGAATTGTACGCCTAAAAAAAGTAAACTTTGGCAGAGGCCCCAAGGAACGAGAAATTTTAAAAATCCAGACTTTTTTTTTTTAACCACCAGTCAGAATGGATTATCTACCCTTCTTTAGATTTGCTAACCAAATGCTTTTGTCTTTCTACCAAATCTCTTGCCCTTCAGAAGGTAGCCAAAGATTCCTTTTGCTGTGTTTCTTCCGGATCTTCTGAGATACGCGCGGAGGCAGCAAATATTGTAGAAAGGGCTCTGGCTTTGGCGGCAGGCACACCTCGGGGGCGGGGGTGAGCCCAGGGATGAGGGTGAGCAGGGAATCCGAGTGTACGAGACCTCGCAGCCTCCATAAGTATGCTGGGTTTTATTCTGTTTGCAGCCGGAAGGTGGTGGAGGGTTTAAGCAGGAATCGGATGTGATCTGATTTGCCTGTGTCATGCGAGGAGGGCTGTAAACAGGCAGAAGTGCCCGTGAACCTGTGGGAGGCCAGGAAAGATGGTGACAGCTGTGGAGATGGAGGGGAAGAGCTAGGTTGGAGACATCATCCTTAAGGGGGGTGGGTGCAGGAGAGACGTCATCCATAAAGAGGGGAGCAGGAAACAGAGCATGTGGGGGAGACCAGCTCAAGCACCGGCAATGGGCACCCTGGGAGCCAGAGGTCAGCGGGGGGCGGATGGTGGGGGATGGTAGGGAGCCAGGGGGAGTGGGTCATCCTGCTGCTCAGCATCACCCAGGTCCCATCTTGATTCAAGCCCTCCTGGGACTCTGATGCTTACCCCAGGGTTTTATCTCTCGGACCATCGAGGCCTTTTCCCCTCCCAGAAATTTTTCTGCTAACACGGTTATTAAAGCCCACTTCCTCGGGCTGGTTTTCCCAGTGTGGACAAATCACTCAGCATATACATCCTCTCGGGGAGGCAGATTGAGGCTCAGTATTTCAAATAATTTTTCTTTGGCTTTTTCATCAAGATGTAGCATTCATACAATGGAGGGCACGCGTCTTACATGTACTTGGAGTAACTTTTCAATGGCCGGAGAAGCCCCCTTGTGACGTGGTGTGCCCTGTGCGGTGATGATCTCCCCCCGTCCAGAGAGGTATTACAGTGTGGCTCAGAGGGCCCTGGGTCAGGGCAGCTGAGGAAGGGATCCTGCACTGGGAGGGAATGGGGAGGTAAGTGGCGTTCTCCAGGCGTCACCAGCCCTTTTCTTTTCCCCTCTCGTAAAACAGCTGTTCTAACGGGATGTTAGAGGTGCAGTCCATTCTTATTTTAGGGTGAGTGGTGGGAGACACAGCCTAGAATTGGAAGGACCTGACCGCTGTGCCCAGTGGCTGAGCTGAGAGAGAGCCCAAGGTCTTTCCAGATCCTGGGACAGGGTTCTCACTGATGCTCCTCTCTGTGGTGGCAAAGGACCTATTTTTTTGTTGTTGTCCTTTTGTTGTTTTTTTAATTAATTTATTTATTTTTGGCTGCATTGGGTCTTCGTTGCGGTGCACGGGCTTCTCATTGCGGTGGCTTCCCTTGTTGCGGAGCACGGGGGGCTCTAGGTACACAGGCTTCAGTAGTTGTGGCTCACGGGCTCTAGAGCGCAGGCTCAGTAGTTGCGGCACACGGGCTTAGTTGCTCCGCGGCATGTGGGATCTTCCCGGACCAGGGCTCGAACCCGTGTCCCCTGCATTGGCAGGCGGATTCTTAACCACTGCACCACCAGGGAAGCCCTATTTTGATCTGTTTCCAACTCCTCCCTTTAAGTATCAAAGCATTTGACTCTGGATCCCTGGTGGGAAAGGCTGCCTTGGAGGGGGGACAGCTCTAGGAGTGGCGCCCGCCAGGGTCCAGGAAGGCTCTGAGGGTTGATCTGCAGCCGTAGCTGTGGGAACAGTGGCTGGATGTCTGTCTGGCAGGGAAGGCCATGCTCAGGGTACCAGGGAGGCAGGGAGGGCCGGGGGAGAGCAGGAGAGAGAGATTCAGGCGTCTTTGAGGAGGGTCAGGCGAAACAAAACAAAAAGCATTTAATTTTGAAATGTTAATCTTTGCTTGCACAATGAATTGGGTACTAAATTCCCATTTCAATGACTTGGCCATCTTCCCCAAGTCCTGACGTTTCTTTAAAGTAACTAATTTAAATACCATCCCCCGAAGACTTGGTATTTGCTGAACACTAGGCTAAGCTGTTTCCATGTGTCATTTGTCCTGAGATGACCGCGTCAGGTGGTTGCCATTATTTCCCCAGTTTCATGGAATGAGCAGCTCAGATTTAAAGTGAACGAACTTGCTTGGGATTCCCCGGCTGGGATGTCAAGCCTGGAAGCGGGCCCTTTCCCACTGCGGCTGCCCTTCAATCCAGCTTCTCCCCAGAAGTCACTACGATCTTTTATGCGTGTGCGTTGGAGGATGCCACTGCCCAGCCAGTGCAAGAGAGGATGGCATGGCTCAGGGCTGGGGGTACCTGCGCCTGAGGTTACACACTGTCTCCCAGCTTCGTCAAGATGCCAAGGCTCCGCAGAGGGTCTGGCCAGCCCCAGCAGCTGCCTGGTGCCTGTGCTCTTAGCCACATACCCTTCCTCCTCTTCTTTCCCAGGTTGTGGGGTTGAGGGGCACGCACATGGGGTGGCGGCAGCATCAGGGCTTAAGCATCAGAGAGCACGTGGGGACAGGAGCGCCAGGAGAGGCGCGAGCTCGGGCAGCCAATACTCCTGCCCTTGTCCTGCCTCTGGGGCTGAGGACAGGGTTACCAGGCACATCGGGGTCCCTTCTGGGGTCTGTCTTCCCTGCGCTCCATTCCTTCTGGCTCCAGACGCTGATGTCACCTAAAAGCTGCTGCTTCTCTTTCCTTCCTAGGCTGATAAGAAGGACCCCCAAGGCAACGGAACCATGGCTGGGTTTGAACTGCTGCTTCAGAAACAGCTGAAGGGCAAACAGATGCAGAAGGAAATGTCAGAGTTCATCCGGGAAAGGTGAGGCCTGGGCCCTCCCAGCTCCGGGGACTGGTGACAGCACCCACCTCGGTCCCTGAGCCCGAGAGAGTGAGCAGCCAGGGTGAGCACTGCACGCCAGCACTGGGCTTGGTTAGCGCTAAGGGGAGCGCAAGACGGGAGTCACAGGCTTATGGCCCTTGGGACACGTCTGGCCAGCAGATGAGTTGCTTTGGCCTGTGTGATGTTTTTCAAGATATGAACCAACAACAGCAAAAAAAATTGGTGGATGTTACATTAAAGTCTGCATATCTGACATCTCTGGGGAAAGAAGAAAGTCTGGCTCCATGGCTTTTCATCCCCCCATGCAACAATTGGCTGGAGCTGAAGAGCAGCCGCCCCTGTACAGGGAGTGTGTGTTTCCAGTTTGCCACAGTCCCCACTGCTCCCTAATGTCTCCCCACGCAGACTGCTTGGCCCCTTTGCTTATCTACGCATGCGCCGCCCTCATTTGAAGAGCCGTTCCTTGACGTAACAAAAAAGGAGACTGTTACCTTTTCAATCCATCTTTGAGCCAAAGCCATGTGCCAGGCCTGGGCATCCAGAAACCCCCACCCTCCCATTCCTGCTTTCAGGGAGCTCAGCCTACTGGGAGAGTCAGATAAGATCACTACGGTAAGTGCAGGGATTATAATAGTGGTTTGCCTGCCCGTAGATGAAACAATAAATTCAGCCTAATGGAAGTGGGGAGAGCTACAGAGAGAAGTTCCTTCTTCATCTCCCCCCTCCTCAGTCTCTCCAAGTTGTGAGACCCTGTAAAGCACATACCCACACACCTGCACACTCACACAGGTGCACATACCCCCCCGTTCCACATGTGTGCCGTCTGGAGTTTCCAAGGCACACTGGAAATATTGATAGTAAATGGCAATATATTTTTTAAATGTTTCTCTTTTAATTATAGCAACAATAATCCAGTAACGATTCTCTGGCATTTTAAGGTGTCTGTTTTCCTTAGGAGGCCTATTTTCTGTTGGTATAATCAAATCTTTATTTTATGGCCCATTAAAGTGGTAGGAGATTGAGAGATTCTGTAGCTCAGGTGTGAGAAAACAACAGTAGGAAACAGGCCAAGAGGAAAACGGCTAGAAAACGCTAGCTTAGGGTTTACATTTTAGTAAAGAGGTCATGTTAACAAATAACTGGAACCTTCCACATGAGGACACTGGTCTTCCCTGGGACAGGTGGACTTCTGTGACTTTTCTCAGTCCACCTGGGGTCTTGTAGAGGGGGACCTTTCAGAGCCGGGAGGGGTGGGAGCTGAGGTGCAGAGGTGAGAGCTGGGCCGGGGCTAGGGAGTGCGGTGGGGGTGGGGCATGGCAGACATCCGGTAAACCACGTGGCCACAGCTTAGGGGCGTGATGCCGGCTCTGGAGGGGACGGACCTCGTGCCCGGTGCGTGCGGTGGGCATTGATGAGCCTTTGGAGGTTTGAAGCTGAGAGCGTGACATGGTGAGATCTGCTTTCTCCAGAGAACTCCTGGCTGGAGGCTGGCCGTCCATGTCCTAAAGGCTGAGTGGATGGAGAGGAAGTGATGGAGGCAGGTTTGAGAGTATGTGGAGATGGCGGAGCTGGTAGTGAGAGGAGGAGCGAGACTGAGCCTCTCAGCACCAAAGCAGGAAGTGATCATGACTCAGAACACTGCCCTGGGACTCTGTCAGGCCACCCTTCAGCTCCTGATCAGCCTGGAAGCAAATGCTGCAGCCCTGGGCGCAGCTCTGGGGTCTTATTCATTTGCCCAGTGATGGACCAGGGGCCTCTCTGAGGCCCCAGCCCTCTGGCCAGCTCTGGTCGTCACAAGCACAGCTCCTCGGGGGACCACTTAGGCAGTGACTAATACCATGACAACACATTTTACATGGTTGTGCCAGATAATACTGAACACTCCCCGGAGAGCTGCCTTGAAAGTGTGTCAAGGGCCTGCCTGCCGGAAGCGAAATCCAAGGCAACTTCCCTCTCTGGGGAAGTGGAATCCACCGCAGAGCTGGGCACTGCTGGTTTCCATGGAAATGCTTGCACCCTGCAGGCTTGGAAGTTGGGGGCCCTGGGGTCTGGGAGAACGTAGAGAGGGGTTCTGTTCCTGCTTCGGAGGGGCCGACGCCACCTCGCAGGCTCTCAGCCCAGAGCTCTGGGGCTGGGAGAGGGGGCAGCCGTGGTCCATCATGAGTTACATTTCTTCGTTTAAGTGTTTGCTGTGTGTCCAGCCCTGTGCTAGGAACCGTGCAAATGGCCACTCTTACCCGCACAGCCTAGGACGCCCGTGCATATGCGTCACTTTGCATTTGAGGTTCAGACACTTTCGTTCATTTATTCATTCAACATGTATGGATTAAGCACCTACTGTGTGTCAGGCGGACAGACAAGAGCCCACGTACTCGCAGAGCTTATGGTCTGGCGGGTTCGTTTACAGGGTTATTAATAAGTAGCAGGGCTGCAGGTCAGACCCACGGTCTAGCGCTGGGGAGCTGACATGTTGGATTTTCTCCCTTTGCAGGATAAAGATTGAAGAAGAGTATGCAAAGAACTTAGCTAAGCTGTCTCAGAACTCCTTGGCTGCTCAGGAGGAGGGGTGAGTAGGGAGGACAGTGATGGGGGTGGGGAAGGAGAGGGGACACTTGGTGGGGGTCCCTTTTCACTGATCACTGATCGTTGCCATGGTCCCATAGGGATGGGGAGGTCTCCATAGACCTGGCTGAAGGTGAGTGCCTGTGGTTCAAGGTGGACATTCACGATTCAAGGGGAACATTCATGGTTCAAAGTGGGCATTCATGGCTCCAGCTGGCCAGCCATGACTCCAGGTGTGGGCATTCGCCCTCAAGGTTGGCACTTGCATATTATCTACTGTCTAGCGGCCAAGGGCCTCCTGCCAGATGCTGGAGTATGTCAGGACCCCCTCTGCCCTGTCACCTGGTAGCTGGGAACCAGCCTCCAGATGCCAACCCCTGCTCCCCTTTCGCTGAGAGCAGGCTGGTAGGAAACCAGGTGTGACAGGATTCCACACCCAGTCCCCTTGTTTAGAATTCTCTCCTGTGGGCCTGAGGCCCAGGCTCCCTTCCCCCTCCTGCTGTGACAGTCCAGACCTCCTTGGGTGGGACCCGGGCTGGGAGAGGCTCAGCCCCACCCTCCCAGCCACAGAAAGATCCCTAGTTGGGGAAAGACTGTAGCCTTCTCCGCTCCATCTGTTAACGAAGAGTTTCAACCCGTTGGTGGGAACGCAAAATGACACAGCCACTGTGGAAAACAGTTTGGCAGTGCCTCAGAAAACTAAACATAGGGTTACCGTATGATCCAGCAATTCCGCTCCTCGGTTTATATCCAAAAGAATTAAAAGCAGATATTCAAATACATGTACACACATATTCGTAGCAGCACAGTTCACTATAGCCAAAAGGTGGAAACAACCCAAATGTCCATCAAAGGATGAATGCATAGACACATTGTGGTCTATCCACGTTGGATATACGGGTATATGATGGAATATTATTCAGCCATAAAAAGGAATGAAGTACTGATCCACCTTACTATGTGGATGAACCTCGAAAACATGTTAAGTGAAAGAAGCAAGACACAAAGGTTGCATACTGTATGATCCATTTCTATGAAATGTTCAGAATAGACAAATCCATAGAGACAGAATGAAGATGGGTGATTGCCAGGGGCTGGGAGAAAAGGGGACTGGTAACTGTTTAATGGGTACGAGGTTTCCTTCTGGGGCATGTGTCCATCTGCTTGGGCTGCTGTAACAGAATACCATAGACCGGGTGACTTAAGCAACAGAAATGTAATTAATCACGGTTCTGGAGGTTGGGGAGTCCAAGGTCAAGGTGCTGGCAGGGTTGGTGTCCGGTGAGAGCTCCCTCTGCGTTGCAGGTGGCTTTTCCTCGGTGAGGAGAGACAAAGAGCTCTCCGGTGTCACTTCTTCCCCACCCGTATGACCTCATTTAACCCTAATTACTTCCTTAGAGGCCCCATTTCCAGATAACGGCCACACTGTGGGTTAGAGCTGCGACATCTGAATTTGGGGAACACATTCAGTCCATCACAGGGTGATAAAAATGTTTCGAAACTAGAGGTGATGGTTGCACAAGATGGCAAATGTAGTCAATGTTTATCCTCTTTAAAGTGGTTAATTTTGCGTTGTGTGAATTTCACCTCCATACTAAAACAAATACAGAGTCTCAGGAGGTTAGAGTTGAAAGGTCCCCCGAGGTCCTGTCTCTAGTCCGGCGTCCCTCCAGCGCAGCCTCTGTTCGAATCCCTCCTACAAGGGGAAGTGAGCCCCCGGGGATGGAAGACATTCTGTCATGGGATGGCTGTGGTCGTCAGAGAGCTGTGATGTTGAACAAGGCCAAATCTGCCTGCATGGCTTGAATCCTTCAGGCGATGGGGCTTTGCCAACCAAATGTGGCTTTGATTAGGGCCTCTGTGTGGGCTCGCTGTCTAGCCAAGAGGCCGCCTCTGAATGGTTTTCATTGACCCAGCAGGCCACTGGGTGGTCCTGCGCGGCCAGTGTCTCTTCCAGGGACATAAATGAAGTTGCCTCCGGCTTCTTCCTACTCCCTGCACCGGGCCTGAGACCAGGGCAGGAAGGGAGCTTGTCGAGGAGTCTCCCCTCCAGCCTGGGCAGGGGGCTTTCCTAAGTACCCCCACGCCCTGCAATGCAGAGCTGCTCTGGAAGAGGCTTCCACCTCCTCGGCCTGAGCTGCTGCCAGGGACACTCCGTCCGGCCAGCACACACAGCATATGCTCCCAGCTGCACGAGCCAGGAGTCGGCCCTCGCCATCATGCCGTACACACGTGCAGCCCCGAACACGGGGCAACCCGCCACAGGCTCGCGTTCCAGCATCGGCGCTGCTCACATGCAACACAGCCAGGAACACATACCCCCCATCTCCCCTGCGAGCACGCACCACCCCCAGACACACGCTCCTTCCGGAGGCGCATGGACCCGCCCCTGCTCGCAACCTGCAGCTACACTGTCTTGCATTCACACACAGCTTTGCACGCCAGCCCGTCCACCTGAAACTTTCAAAGCGCGACGCCGGAGCCTAGAAATGTGGGGCAGCCTAGGAAGGCGCGGACGGAGAGACTTGAGCTGTGCTGTGTCCAAATTAGATTCCACAGGGTGTGTGCACATTGGTAAATAAACAGAATCAGGTGATTGGTCCTGCCCCCAGTTTTGCTCTCCTGTGGTAGTTGTGACAGTAACGTGTGTTTTGATTTGGCAGGCTCAGACGGTCAGCTGGAACCGTGTGAGAAATGATATCTCGGGTTTTGGGTTTTGTTTTGTTTTTTTCATTAACCTCTTATCAGATGAAACAAATCTCTCTTCAGTGAGAGAATTTCTAAATGGCCTTTTTTTCTAACTTGTGACGTGGCTCCAAGGCGGCTGGAATATTGGGAGGGGAGAGGCCTGCTTGGGGCTGGACCAGCTCAGACAAGGCCCAGCTGAGTGTTTGGAGTGATGTCCTCCTGCTAATGAGGGCCCAGCCTGGAGGCGGGGCCGAGGACATTGTCCTGAGCGTGAAACTGTGCTTTCGCCCTTTCCTCCTGATGACCCTCAGATGACAGTCTCAGGCCACTGTCCCTGTCCCTGGGCCAGTTACTGACCACGTGCTCTGCTGACAGCAGACTTACAATCTCTCGGCACCACCAGGGCTTCTGGGCTCTCGTGTGTACCTCCTGCCGGCCGGCGATTAGCTCAGCTGCAGGGAGAAGCCCCCTCCAGCCCCCTTTCGTCAAACTCCCCCTCCTCCTGGGACTGCTTCCGTAAGCTTGCTGGCTTTCCCTGTAGCTGTGTGATCCATCTTGAGATCATCTTTGTGTGTGGCATAGGTCAGGGGCGGGATTCCTTTCTTCCCTGTGGATGTACAGTTGTCTCTGGGCCATTTCTTGAAAGGCTTGTCTGTTCTCCATTGAGATACTTGGCACCTTTGCTGCAAGCGCATCGCCTGCATCTGGGCGAGTCTCTTTCCGGACCTGCTGTTCCGATCCCGTATCTGTATGACTATCGTGACCGCTTCCACTCCCTCCTCCCCCCACCCTGGACCCCCTACCCGTCTGCCCAGTCAGGTAAGGAGCCAGGCCACCCAGTGTGGGCCCAGCTCCCCGGGAGCTCAGGCCCTTCAGGCCGAGACAAATGCCAGCAGCTTGGATCGCTCCGATTCTCACTCCATCTCTTCTCGGGTGGGCCGCCCAGCTGGGATCACCTGAGGGGACCTTTCTTTGCTGCCGGACTCCAAGATAAAATCAATCAGTCATTTCCCATAAACAGCCGCCTCAGCCTGAGCCAGCACCGTGACCAGACAGGCCCGGACTCTGACCACAGAGATCGGTTCTGTTCTGTTCTGTTGGGTAATTCTCAGCTGCTGGCTGCTCGGCTCAAAACCCAGAAGCCTCCGCAGCCTGCTGTCTTTGAATCAGCTTTTTGCCCCTCAAGTTTAATGAATTCTCCGGGGGAAGTGGCTTTTTGATGAAATTAAGTCAACTGACCATTCAGCCCGGGTTTACCAGCTGGGTGGAGAGGTCTCGAGCAGACGTGCAGGAGTGTCATTTTGAAGGTCACCAAGGTTCAAGAATTCCAAACCAGGGAGACGGGAGCACGGGGGCCTGCGTTCAGGAGTCTGGGGGACTTAGGAGACCGCTTCTATCTGGAACATCTCCTACCAGTGGAAAATTATTTCGCTTAGAGGACGTGGCGCTTCTCTGGTTGGCTGTGGGCAGCACCGCGGTTCACAATCCAGAATAGGTACTAGCGGGGGGCCATCTCCTGAGGATGGTGATGGCGAGCCTCCTCTGCTGTGTGGGCATCCCTAAGAGGCTCCTAGACCCAGGTGGTCCATTTTTGCCCTCCTTGGAAGTCAGGCCGCTGGAGGTTCGCCCGCAAGCAGGGCTGCGTGGTGCCTTCTGTTTGAGAAGGGCTTCTCCCTTATAAGGCATCCGTTCTCCTTCCTTGGCTTGCCAGCGGGCGTTTCCAACCCTCAACAGTAAACCAGGGAGGAGCGACAGGAAGGCCGGAGACAGTAATGGGCCAGGTATTAGGGTCCTCACGGCACTGTACCCCAGCTCCCTCTCACATCTCCCCAGTCCTCTGGGCTTCTGGGTATTTCCCCAGGCACTCGGCTGTCTGCTGCCGTCCATTCTCTCAGCTTGGTTCGGGAAGGCCCCTCTGCTCACACAGGTCGAGGCGTGGCACTCAGGTCTGTTTTGTGCCTGGCCTCTGCCTCATCCAAGTCCACGGTCTCTTGTGTCGTACGCTCCCCCGGGACTCGGGGTCAAGACCCACCATCCTGTCTCAGGGAGGGCCGTGGCCTCTGACCTGAGGTCGGTGTGGCCTCCCCGAGCCTCATCGACTCCTTGGTGTTGCAGCTCCCTGGGAGAAGCGTGGGCGCAGGTGAAGAAGAGCCTTGCCGACGAGGCTGAAGTTCACCTCAAGTTCTCCGCCAAGGTAAGCCCTCCCTGGGTTGGTCCTACACACCCATGTGCTGCGGAACGTTTAGCAGCTGTCTCTGCAGGGTGTGGTGTTGCACTGTTTCCATGGTGTATATCTCAAGAGTCGGGAAGAGATGCTACCGTTAGAGCGTGCTCCCCCTATACCAACAGAATAGCATCAGTAATCATACACATCCATCAAGAGCGTGGAGAAGAGTCAGATGGAGTTAGGAGGGTGTGAGGATATGTATTACCTTTGTTTTTAATATAGTTTGCTAATTTTAAGTTTAGATCATTTAATTTTTTTTTTTTTTTTTTTTTTTTTGCGGTACGCGGGCCTCTCACTGTTGTGGCCTCTCCCGTTGCGGAGCACAGGCTCTGGACGCGCAGGCGCGGCGGCCATGGCTCACGGGCCCAGCCGCTCCGCGGCATGTGGGATCTTCCCGGACCGGGGCACGAACCCGCGTCCCCTGCATCGGCAGGCGGACTCTCGACCACTGCGCCACCAGGGAAGCCCTAGATCATTTAATTTTTAATACTGACTGTCTTTAACAACCAACTCACAAAATTCCTCCAAACTTAACCCTGGGCTCTGATGAGCCAGTGTGAGTAACCCCAGCACACCTCTGCGAGGTGAGGGTAGATGCCCCTCAGTTTCTCGGGTGAGCCCCTGAGTGATGAAGCTACACTTTTGTGTTGCTTGGCTTTCAAAGGAACACGTTGGCGTTTTCTATCTCTTCTTAGTGTCGGGAGAGACTAGACTATTTCGAAGGGAGAATTTTTTTGTTTTGTTGTGTCTGTTGTTACACGATTTCAGACTAGGTAGCTGACCCTTCTTTCCATTGGTCCAAAAGACTCTAGCACCGTGCCCTTGGACAGTGATGTTTCTCTCCTACTCACTCTGTCTTCAGGACTCAGGGTGGTGCCTGGTACGTAGTAGATGTCAATAAATATTTTATGAAGTTATGAGTGAGTAGGACCTCTGACGATCTCCTCTCGACCCCCTAGTCTCTTGAGGCCTACTTTCTGCCAAGATTTCTCCGTGTTTCCAAGCAACCCTCTCTTCCCCACTCCCTGTCTCCTGTCTCCAAATTCCCTCTCAGGCTCTTAGCTGCTTTCCAGGTGGAAAATAAACCAAGAGTCTAAGGGAGAAATTCACACTAAAGTGTGCGTGACTGATGGGGCCGCCCACTAGGATGCTTGCCTTCTAAAGGACGAGAGCCCCTGGAGAGGGGCATCATTCCCGGTGACCTTTGCCTCCTGGGTCTACGCTCTTTCTTCTGCCCTCCCACAGTCACCAGCCCAAGAGGACACTGGGACAAAGTGCTTAAACCCTCTGAGCCCACATTTTTTTTTTTTTTTTTTTTTTTTTTTTGCGGTACGCAGGCCTCTCACTGTTGTGGGGCTGCGGAGCACAGGCTCCGGACGCGCAGGCTCAGCGGCCATGGCTCACGGGCCCAGCCGCTCTGCGGCACGTGGGATCTTCCCGGACCGGGGCACGAACCCGTGTCCCCTGCATCGGCAGGTGGACTCTCAACCACTGCGCCACCAGGGAAGCCCCTGAGCCCACATTTTAACAGCAGGGTGTAAAGGAGGAGGATGCCACTTGAACGTGGCATCCCACAAAGTTGGCTGCCCCTTCCCGCGACTCCCGCACTCAGTGCTCCTAGGTCCTATGTCTTTTCTAGCGCTTCTTCCACAACAGTTGCATTTCTGGGCTTAGTGCGCTATTGGAAGCCAGGAAACTGACTTTGTATCCAGGTCTCCACCCCACCCCGTGATGGTTCTCCGCACGCCGAGGGCAGGATGAGTGACTCGTACGGCTGAGACGTGTGAAGGAGCTTTATAAAGAGCTGGGCTGGGAGGAAAAACAGTGCGTTACCAGCTCCCTGCTCCTGAAGGATGCTGGAGCCCCAAGACTGAGTTGACACCCAGATGTGAGTGAGAATTTCTGGGCCAGCCGTGGCACACTAACCTCAGACACCAACACTTGGCAAGGAACTTGCCTCTCAAGTACTGGGAGAGAAGGGAGCTCCGTGAATGGGTCTCTTCTGAGCCTTGCGTACAAAGCAGGGAGTTGTTTTTAAGCTGTAGATCACGGTAGTGTTCCCTTTAGGTCTCCCTTCTCCCTCCTAGCCCCCAGCAGCTCCAGCTTCTGCGGTGGTGGAAACTTCCGTTGACTGTGAGATGCATGCAGAGGCTGCCATTGTGATGGGACTGGGAGCCGGGCCTGCGAGCTCCTGAAGGGTCGCCTGCCTGCCGGAGCCGCAGGAATCCTGGTGGCATTTACTTTCCATCAGCAGGCCGTCTGATTCTCGATCGTTCGTAAGGTGCCCAGCGGGTGACAGAGCACTCCCCCCGTGCAGTGTTTTCCTCTAATCTTTCCTTTTACTACTGCTGCTCACAGCAGTACGTCTGGTCACCAAACTGGGTGGGTTTTCCCCACGCCAACCAATTCCCTGACCCCAGCTGGGGGTCCTACAGTTTAATTCAGTTCTGACACTAACTCCCCCAGGGTCAGCATAGGATCCTGCAGGTTAAGGACTCCGTGCTACAGGACCAACCCTACTTCAGATGGCTATCATAAGTAGTGGGTCCCCAGGTTACCCACAACTTCTGTCCAACTTGGCTACAAATCAGGGGTTCCCGTGACCCCCTCCTCAGGTTTGATTATTTGCTAGAACAGCTCACGAAACTCAGGGGAACACTTACTAGGTTTACCAGTTTATTATATATTAAAGGATAGGATAAAGGCTAGAGATGTGTGTTCACGTCTGAGTGTTCACCAGTCCAGAAGCTCTCTGGGCCCTGAGATTGACAGATTGTTATAGAGGTTTCATCACATAGGCAGAGTCAATTATTAACTCAATCTCCGGCCCCTCTCCTCTCCCCCTTACCAAGTGATGGGGAGGGGGCTGAAAGTTACAAGCTTCTAATCATGGCTTGGTCTTTGTGGTGACCAGCCCCCGTCCAGGAGCCCAGGCAGAGGCACCTTATTCGAACAAAAGACCCTCCTATCACCCAGGGAATTCCAAGGGATGTAGGAGCTTGGTGTCAGGAACAGTGGGTCAGAGACCAGATATTAGACCAAGGATGCTCCTGGGACCTTTGTTGTTTAGGAAATTGCAAAGGCTCTAGGAGCTGGGGACAAAAAGCAAAATATATATTTGTTATTCTATCACAGTACCACGGTGATGGAAGTGTTAGGTGTAGGATATAATTCATCTCCCTCAATTTTATCAGCTACTGTTCAAGACAGCATCTCCGTTTCACAAACGAGAAGGAACAGAGGGGTTACATCGCAGCCAGTGGTCACACAGCCAGGTGGGTTCAGCTGCTGCGGAAGCAGAGGAGAGGACTGAGTGAATTGCAGCTTTGACCCCCAGACCTTTTCTCCGGGCAGACCAGTGGCATTTAAAACACAGAGCCCTGTTCTGAAGAGCACTTTGCTCTCTCTTAAGGACTGTCCAGGGCAGTGCAGTCCGGCCCTCCAAATGCCGGGATGTTTTAATTCAGGGCTGACTTCAGGTAGCTGACGGGAGGCTTCTGAAGGAGGTTCACACAAAATTCACGCATAGATTTTTCTGTAAGAATGTCTGCTGCCTCCAGCCCATCGGTCCGGTGTCGGTGCCCTCAGGCAATCATGGTGGCAGCCCAGTGGTTGTATGACAATTCCTTGAAAAGAAAAGACTCCAAGGAGTATCCGTCCGCCCTGGATAATACGGCTCCATATGTGCGAAATCCATTTTACCATCAGCTCCAAAAGGCTCGTTGAAAAATTCCACCCCGAATGTTCTGTGTCGGGGGCGAGAGCTCTTTAAGAAACGCAATTTCATTTCAGGAATCGTTTAGGCTTTTCTAGTCTCCTAGCTCGAGCCATTGTTCATAGCAACAGGCTGTTAGAGAAATAAGATTGCTATATATAAAGGAAGTTATACCCGCTTCTGGGTGAAGAAGGGAGAACAGAAAAATTCCTTCTGATGGGAGAAAATCTAATCCTGCAATCGAGGCCATGCATTCAGCCAGAAGATTTTGGGGGGCACAGTGAGCCTCAGGCGACACGACTTTTATGTCAGTGCCATCACTAACAAGCTTTATGACCTTGGGCAAGTCACTTAGCATCTCTGAGCTTCCATTTTTTTCATGTGTGAAATGAAGAGATTGGACCAGATCAGTGACTTGAACCTTACTTGACTGTGACCCACCGTTATACATTTTCCATGGCCACCTGGAACACACAGGTATCCACCTCCAGATATCCGCATACAGATACACATGTACGTGGCTAAAACAGCTGTTTGTGAAACTACTTATCCTTCTGCCTAAAATGCACTCTGATATCTTCTCTTCGTGTCTGGGCTATGCTCATCTAAAAGCAGGTCCTGAACCACTGAAATGATTTCACAACTCTTAGTAACCCACTGGACTAGATACAGGCATACCTTGTTTAATACAGCACTTTGCTTTAGTGTGTGTGTAGTTTGTTTTGTTTTGTTTTAACAAATTGAAGATGTGCGGCGACCCTGCGTTGTCAGGTGATGGTTAAGCATTTTTTTAGCAGTAAGTATTTTAAAAATTAAGGTATGTGCATTTTTTAAAACAAATTTATTTATTTATTTATGGCTGTGTTGGGTCTTCGTTGCCGTGTGTGGGCTTTCTCTAGTTGCAGCGAAGGGGGGCTACTCTTTGTTGCAGTGTGCGGGCTTCTCATTGTGGTGGCTTCTCTTGTTGCGGAGCATGGGCTCTAGGCACACAGGCTTCAGTAGTTGTGGCACGGGGGCTCAGTACTTGCGGCTCGTCGGCTCTAGAGTGCAGGCTCAGTAGTTGTAGCACACGGGCTTAGTTGATCCGTGGCATGTGGGATCTTCCCAGACCAGGGCTCGAACCTGTGTCCCCTGCACTGGCAGGTGAATTCTTAACCACTGCGCCACCAGGGAAGACCCGGTATGTGCATTTTTAAGACATAAAGCTATTACACACTTAGCAGACTACAGTATAGTGTACACATCACTTTTATGTGCACTGGGAAACCAAAAAAATCCATGTGACTCGATTTATTGCAGTCTTCACTTTATTGTGGTGGTCTGGCCCCAAACCCACAATGTCTCCGAGGTCTCCCTGTGGTCTCTGAAATTCCTGCCAACTTGAGTTTTCTCTTACTCTCTTCTGATGAGTGACATGAAAGGAGGAGACAGGAATTCTGAAAGGCAAACCAAACGGCTTCGATAGCCTCTGGCATCCAAGCCAGGCCAGCTCAAGTTCATGCGGACAAGCTTCCAGGGAGGGCTTCTGCCTCCTGGTTCGCCAGAGATGCTTAAACATTAAGAATGAGTATAAAGAAACACCCAGCCAACTTTCTTAAAGAAAAAAATTAGCCTTATTTTCAAAGTACTTAAGATACAGAGGGAGAATCCATGGGTCTGCAATCCACGGGGTTGAATGCTTCTGACAGCCAGTAGCACGATATTTCCAGAATGTCATTTGGAATTGGGGGAGAGCTTTTGGGTGTGTTGGCAGGATCCTGGGCCCTTCTCCAGACCACAGAATCTGGGGCCGGCGCCCAGGACTCCTGAGTATTGATAAGCCTCTGCAAGGTCACTCCTGGGTACATGAAGTATGGAAATCCCTCAGAAAGAGACCGCGGAGTTACTGGGTCAACAGGCTGAGTTAACCCACGTAGAGCCCCCGGCAGGAGCCGGTTCCCATGGCAGCCAGTGATGCAGCCCCTCCCCCTCCTCCCTCAAAGCCTCATCTGTGTGGGGAAGGTGTTTTCTTGTTCTCAGCAGCGCTCAAGTTTGTGGCATCTTACAAACTGCCACCAGATGGGGGTGTTTTCCTGTGCAAGGAAGCTTCCAAGGGCTCAGAAAAATGATAGCGGACGTTACAACCAACAGGAGGAAGAGAAGGGCGTTTGTGCAGCCCGCTCTCCGTTAGTCTTTGAAGGTTGTCCACCAACAAAGCATCGTCTTGTCACCCGGGGCATTGGGCCCTGAAGATCTAAGTAGAGAAGGGTCACCCACTGTGCACCAGCTCCGGCCGGATGCTGCGGACACAGCAGTGACCCAGCCGGCGTGGCCCCTGCCCTCCTAGATCTCACAGTGATGTGTAATCGGTGCTTTAGGACCAGGAACACGTCTGTCCTTGAGGTCTCTGGGGAAAAGATAATGTAGGAAGAAGGGGCCTGGTGAAGGGGAGGAGGAGAGCGATCACAGAACCCCCGAGGTGGGATGTCGTCCATCCAGGGAAGTTCAGCTCTGCTTCCCAGGGGGGCCAATGGGTGGGGCTCTGAGAGGCTGAGTTGGGGGGCTCTAGGCTGTGACTTTGACCACAGCAGGTCCACATTTATCTGTTTTCTCATCAGATACATCTCATGTTCACAACCCCCCCCCCAAAAAAAGTTTTAAGTAAAAGTTCTCCTTCCAAAGAGAGTGGAGTGGGAGAGAGGGAAGGAATGAAAGAGAAGGAAAAAGCTTGAAAACCATCCTCACCCAGCACCTCTCAGAGCATAAAGGACCCAGTTCATTCTGGTGCGGTGGGGTTGCGCCAGCCTCCATGCAGAGACCAGCAGGCACAGTTCAGGAAGCGGGGTGTGGGGGGGTGGCCCTGAGCTCCTAACAAGACCTCCTCGACATCCAGACCGTGAGCAGATCCTCTGCGGTCTCAGCACCTGGCACGTAGTAGCTGTTCAATAAGTAGAGCTGCCCCGAGATCACCTGATTAAATGTCACCCACCCAGCAGTCCCTGTGTTAAGTGCTTGGGGACACAGAGATGGTGGCTTGGGTTCTGCCCCGAGAAAGCTCCCAGGTTGGAAAGAAAGGGAGCCGGACACCTGAGCAAAGCCCTAGAGGAAGCTCTGGGGACTTAGCGCAGGAAGGGGGTGCCCACAAGGGACTCGAAGGCTCCAGGTGCTAACCTGTCCATTGGTGTGGACGCTGGGACGTGGCCAGCTGAGGTGACTTCCTCGACCACTACCGGATAAGCAGCCACTTGTCTCTGACCTTCCGGTGGGAAGGCCCCCCATCCTCGCCTGCAGGGTCGGGGGCAGCGCCCCCTCCCTCCACTTGCAGCTGCTGCCCCGGGGTCCTGAGTGTGTCTCCCCCGTCGACAGCTTCACAGTGAGGTGGAGAAGCCCCTCATGAACTTCCGCGAGAACTTCAAGAAGGACATGAAAAAGTGTGACCACCACATTGCAGACCTCCGCAAGCAGCTCGCCAGCCGCTATGCCGCGGTGGAGAAGGTGAGGCCCAGGGTGCCAGGGTGGGAGGGTCCTGCTGGAGGAGAGGGGGCTGGGAACCAGCAGGGGCTCCGTGTGCCGAGGCAGAGGATTTTGTCCCCCTGTGATGGGATCTGGAGGGGTGGGGAGTATGAAATCCCCCTCCCCCAGCCAAAGGGTAGGTGGGCCGCTTCTGCCCGGTGCTCAAGATTCTGAGTGGGAGTGGGCGTGGCTGCACCTGCAGTGGAGGGCATAGGGGGCCTCCATCCGGCACATGAGACAAGGTACACCCTGCTTTTGTGGGTCTCGGAGCCTGGATGTGCTGTCGGTCCACATGGGGCCCCCCTTTGCCTGGGTCTCACCTGGCAGATTCCCTCCTGACGGAATCCCCACCCCTGCCACCAGCTGCCACCAAAGGGCCCATCCTGCCCCAGCACCAAAGGGCCCATCCTGCCCCAGAATGGGGAGCCTGGTGCTACCGGCTGCTAAGCACTGCTGGGAAGTGATGTCGACCTTTGTGGTCCCTGCCACCCCGGAGAAGCTGTGACTTTAGGACCGCTTGGGTCCCCAGTACGTGTACATGCTCCAGTGAAAACATGCTCTGAGAGGCTTGCTCTAGGCCAAGAGATGGGGATGAGGGGATGCTTTGCAGCCTCCACGTGGTCCCTGACTGGCTGGGTGATGCTGGTCTAGCTGCTTAGCCTGTCGGAGCCACTGTGGCCTCATCCACAAAAGCAGGGAAAAGAAAGTACTCTTACCCAGAAAAGGGGAAGCCAGGCCCCGTGTGCCCCATAGGCCCTTCCTGGCTCTGAGCCCATGAACAGCTTCACGTCCTTGGACCCCAGGCCCGGAAAGCCCTCACGGAGCGGCAGAGAGACCTGGAGATGAAGACCCAGCAGCTGGAGATAAAGCTGAGCAACAAGACGGAGGAGGACATCAAGAAGGCGCGGAGGAAGTCCACACAGGCGGGTGAGTGAGGCACCGTTGCCCGCTGCCCCCGTCCGTCCTCACCTGGTCACAGAAACACAGGAGGGGCTGAGAGATGGCGTGCCCGTGAACGTGCATCCCACGGGCTGGGTTGGGGGGGGGGGGGGGACTGTGGAGCGGGGAGCAGACCCGGCTGTGTCCAGGCCGTGGCAGGGGACAGGGCTCCCCACACCCTCCCTTTGGGCCAGAGGGCTCCTTCTGGTCCAAGGTCTGGATCTCTGGCCAGGAGGTGGGCAGACTCTTCCAGGCACCCGGAATTCAGGGGTCCTGTCGCTGCGTGGAGCTCCTAGGGGAAGTGCAAACCACACCCACCCAAGCTGTCCCACCTCCCCGGGGAGTGATACTCCAAAGGTTCACCTCTGGTGATGGGCTTCTGCCCCAGAACAGAGGTCAGCATTTTGTGTAAAGAAATAACCGTATTTCAGATTTTCTCCAAAAGATTTCCCAGTGAGTCGGCTTCTGCTTCCACCTAGAGGTAAAAATTAGCTAATGCACAAGGAAGGGGGAGAAAAACCAGTGAGAGACAGTAATCTAAAAAAGAAAATTGTTAAATATTTCTAAAAAACCAGTTTCATGGTGTACAAGGACAATGCGTTTTGCTGTCTGGGATTAAAATGTGTGCTGTGGGACTAGGGTTTGGATTAGATGGTCTCTAAATCCCTTTCACCCCAACTTCTGGTGGACCTGGTATAATTAGTTCTTTATAGGCTGAAACAGCCACCTTCGTGACATTTTGAAATAAGGTGGTATAAACATGTCATAACAAAATAGTGTGATACAAATACAGTATTTTATATAAAGGTCTTTAATGCATAGTGGTAAAGTGCTGGATGCAGAAACAGAAGGCACGATATACTTGTTGGGAGTAGGAAAGGGAACCTAAGGATGGGAGAGGCACATTTAAATTAGTTTAACTTATTAAACTATTAAAACATAACATCATATTACAAAGACAATATTGCTGCTTGACAAAAAATTTTAATCAACACGTAAGAATATAAAATCTTATTTCCCAGATATAATCACCATCAACACATCCTAGTGTTTTAATTTTTTTTTAATGTTTTTTAATATTTATAGGGACTTCCCTGGCGGTCCAGTGATTAAGACTCTGTGCGTCCAATGCAGGGGGCCCGGGTTCGATCCCTGGTCGGGGAACTAAGATCCCACATGCTGCATGGTGCAGCCAAAAAAAAAAAAAAAATTCATATACATAAAATCATATTACACTGTGTTCTGAACTTATATTTTAATTGATGTATCTTAGAGAGAGCTCTATTCCATCACCCATAAAGTTATTTCCCCATCCATTCATGTACATCAGACTTTTTAAATAGTTGAATAGGGTACAAGCGTATGATCGTACCCAGATTTTGTTTCATCATTCCCCTAACTGATTTTTGTAAGACTTTTAGATTGTTTCAGAGTTTTTGCCAATGCCAGCGATGCTGTTACTATAAATGCATCTCAGGGGTTGGGGGGAACAGCACCTGCAATAGACAGTATAGAGATGGGGTCGGGGTTTCTGGGTCAGAGGCTTGTATTCATTTTGATAGATGTTTCCAAGCTGCTTTCCAGAGAGGGGCGCCCACCAATAGCTCTGTGAACGCCTGTCCCCTAAACTCTTTGACAGCACTGACTGCTCTCAGCTTTTGACATCGTAACTACCTGGTGAAAAATAGTATTTTGTTTCTAATTTAATTTGCACGCTTTTTGAGAGGAGTTGAGCGTTTTAAAACTAGACTTATAAATCATCGTGGCTTTTTTTTTTTTTATGCTTCACTCATATGCTCTCCCCATTTTCATGACAAATGGCTGGTCTTGTTCTTACTGATTGATTGATAAGGAAAATTGACTTTTTGTTATTTGAATTGCAGATATTTTTCGTAAGTTGTTTATCTTTTTATTTTGTTCTTTGTGTTTTCTTTTCTTTTTTGGGGGGTGTGTGTGCTTATTTAATCTTCACTGTGGCTCTATGAAGGTACCATTATTATCCCCATCTTACAGATTACGAAACTGAGGCACAGGCAGGGTGAATCAACTTGTCCAAGATTGCACGGCTAGTAAACAGTGGAACTGTGTGACAGCCCAGATCTGGTTCCAGAATCCATGTCCTTAACCTGTACTGTTCAGGAGAGCCTGATTTCAAACCCTTGGGATGCCTAGAGAAGAGACACACCTACCTTCACCTATACTATTTCCTGATGTTGCAGAAGTTCCTGAAGCATGTTGTCAAAATCAGGATCAACAAATAGGGCTTTGGGAGTTTCACATGGTGTTTATAGGGTGACCCCACCCACGGTCCGGCACAAGCTCTTGGTGGGAATACATCTGCAACGAAATATCCACTTTCTTCCCTATAGTTCAGTCTTTCTTGGGATCAAGGGCCCAGTCTTAGCCTTGGACCAAGGGCAAAATGAACAGAGCCTTGATTTGGGGTTACTCAAGGCTTAGCTCCCAGCTAATGCTGTATGGTTCACTGGGGAGGGGGCCCTGAGCCAGGCCCTGGGTCATGTGGGCATAACTCTGCCCACTTTCTTTCACTTTCATATCTGAACGCACGTGAGCAAGGTGATGCCATTATAGGAATCCCTTTGAAGAGTTCATCGTTATCTCTGGCTTCACTCATGAGTTTTGACCATGATGACTTCCTCTCTCTGGCACCCTGAGATGATCAGGAAACTACATGCAGACCAGGCTGTGCTTCTCCGACTGTGATGTGCACGGGGACCACCTGAGGATCTTGTGGAAATAGTTTCTGATTCACTAGGTCTCGGAAACATCCTGAGATTGCATTTCGAGCCAACTCCCAGGGCGTACGGCTGCTGCTGGCCCAGGAACTGTGTTCTGTGTAGCAAGGGCCTGGGACGCTGGGACCTTAGTAATGTTGCGATTACTCGCAGTTTGTTAAATAGTTTGTTTCAGATCTCTCTCCTATGAAATAAAATAGAAAGAGCTCATTCCCTTCCCACCCACCCTTTGCTGCTGCGTGTACACACACACGCGTGCGCACACACACACACACACACACACACACGTGATTTGCAAACTTCCCTTCTTTAACTCTAACTGGTAGCAAGTTACTTGAGACACGTTTCAACCAAGCAGGACTCTCCAATGTGAAATGAAACTCCCATCTTTAGAAGAGGAAGCATTTCTTGGGCTCATGATAGAGTTGGGGGTCCTAGGAGTACCCCCCCCCCACCCCTACCATAGATATATTCTTACTGAGAAAACCCCTTCCTGAGTTTTTGGTGTCTGGAGTCTAGTTCAGATGGACACTCTGAGGCCGGCCTCTCGTAAGGCTGGGTTATCCCCTTCTCTTGCTCTGTTCATCCTCTCCACCCCCCAACTTTCCGGTGGCCTCCATCACCCTGGCTGTGGGGTGCAGGTGGGAGAAGGCGGCCATGGTGAGGACAGGACAGAGTATGACAGTGGCCTTGGCCCTTCCAGGAGATGACCTCATGCGCTGTGTGGACCTCTACAACCAGGCCCAGTCCAAGTGGTTTGAAGAGATGGTGACCACCACGTTGGTGAGTGACCAGAGATGCCATACGCTTGTCCGTGCAGGGGCGGGCGCTCAGGAATCCCTGGGTGGATGGTGGCGGATGTGCAGGCAACGGGGTGGAGGTGACCGTGGAGATGGTCATTAGATCTGCTCTAGTGTGGGGACTGAGGCCTCAGCTCCGGACCAGCCTGTGTGGATTCAGATCTGTGCCCTGGCACTTCCTAGCTGTGTGAACACGGGCGACGATGCGCTCGTGCTGCATCGTCTGAGGGGTCAGCGTCAGCCAAGCAGACGGTGGTCCCTTTAGGAAAACTAGCCAAGCTGAGTATTTCTGTGAAGTCAGCACCCACTGAAGGGGGTGAAGCGGGGTTGGCACGTGGGTCATGGGGCCAGATGAGAAAGGAGGCATCATGCCAGGCGCTTATCACACCGTCCCGCTGCCCCCAAGCCACCGCCGTCCATCTGTCTGTCCAGCATGAGACTAACCCTCTGCCTGCCCCAGGTGCCAGTCCACCAGAGCAGATTAGAGGCCTCCCCCGGGCACAGTGACCTAGTTTTCCTCCTGGTTAATCTCCTAATTAAACTCCCTGCTTTACTTCCTACGCCCAGGTTAATCACCTGAGCAGTGACCTAGTTGTGCACAGAATAGCAGCAAAGATGCAGAGCCACCTAGGATCCAAAGGGCAAACACTCCGCTCTTCCCTTTGACAGTGGCCACCCTGCTCCCGGCCCTCCCGGCTCCCCTGGCCTGCCCCTCGGCGCTTGGGGTGGACAGAGGAGACGAGGCCGCTCAGCAGAGGCCCAGGGACAAAGCCCCAAGAGGTGGAGGTGCAGAAGCTTCTGCACGTGTTCCATCTCTCCACGCCATCAGGGGCTGGGGCTGGGGCTGCACCGGTGCAGACGCGTGATTAAGGGCACGACAGACCCTGGTGCAAATGCCGCTGCTCCCATAATTCCCTGTCGCTGTGGGCAAGCGATGTTACCTCTGTAGGTGTTCATTCCCTTGTTTGGAGAATGTGGGTAAGAAGAGAACCTCTTACAATTATGATGAGGACAATTAAGCAGTGCCCGTAAAGCCCTTAGCACCCACCACGCCTGGCAGAACGAGAGTCAGGAGACAGTAACTGCTGTGCCCTCAGCTACACCTTCACTCCCAGATACGGGGTGGGTTCCTCGTCAGACCCCAGAGGGTCAGGCAGGATGGGAGATCAGCGGGCAGCATCTGTGTTTTGTGTATAGGGGGTGTGGGACCCGCACGGTGGGGAAGGTCCCCAGGTGGAAGGGACACCCCCAGAGGTCTCTGCCGGTTTCCTCCTCTGCAGGAGCTGGAACGGCTGGAGGTGGAGAGGGTGGAGATGATCCGGCAACATCTGTGCCAGTACACGCAGCTGCGGCACGAGACGGACATGTTCAACCAAAGCGTGAGTTCCCCGGGCCGAGGCCAGCGGGGCCCCTGGGCGGCGTGGGGCCGGGGAGAGCCGTGGCCCTGTGCCGTGGGTGCGGGTCAAGTAGCTGCTACAGGTGAATCTGTCCGGAAGGCGGGCACGGGCTCGGGCCTGCGGGTGACCTCTTGGGATGGACATGTCAATTACCCTGGACGTCCATGTGAATCCATCCCGAGCGCATCACATAGATGCGTCACGATAGTTAAAATAGCTGGAGACGTCCTTGGCCTCCCCTGGTGAATTTCTTACGATGCTGGGAACTATTCAGAACTTCTCAAGCCGACGTTCCATTTGACCTGTTCTCAGGTGGTAAATGTGGAGACTGATGGAAGGAGAAACAGGTCACAGACCCTTGGGCCACCTGCCCTTTCATCCACTCTGACGTCTGGAGGGTCACATGCACGAGGGAGAGCAGGGCAGAGGCCAGAGCTTCAGGCCCCCGGGTCTTCCAGCCCCTGCCACGTCTGTCCCTCGCACGGGCCTCCCCGGGGCCTCACAACCCTCTAGAGAGGCTCCTCTGACGGGCCCGAGGGTGCAAGCAGCGTGGTTCAGAGGATATGCCCCTGGCCTGGCCGCTGCCTCTGAAGGTATCCCTCTTCTCCATCCCTTGCAGACAGTCGAGCCTGTGGACCAACTGCTTCGAAAAGTGGACCCAGCCAAAGACAGGGAGCTGTGGGTCAGGGAGCACAAGACGGGCAACATCCGCCCCGTGGACATGGAGATCTAGACACACGGCCTGGGGGGTCCTGCCGAGGAGGGGCTGAGGTCCCACGCAGAGGAGGTGGCACTCCTGCCAGGGGGGGACCTGCTCCCAAGCGGAGCTGCCCTCCCACCCGCTCTCCTGGTCCACTGAGGAGAGGGGACAGTGAAGCCAGAAGAGCGGCCCGGATGGCCCCATGGGGAGCTCCCCAGTGTTCCCAGGCCGAGAAGATGGATCCACAGCCCTGCCCTTGTCTCCGAGGCTGAAGCCCCCCAAGTCCCATGCCGTGCTTGCCACTCCGAGAACAAACCGAGGCTGGAACGTTGTGGTCCCTGCTGAGCACCAGAGAGGTCCTCTCCCCACCCAGAGCCAGCTGTGTCACACACTGACGCCCCTGGAAGCCCCAAGGCCCTTCCTCCAGCCAGCCCACTTGTCTCCAGGGCTTTGGAGGGGCGGGGGAGAGAGGTCTCTGTCTCCAAGCCAAGGGTCAGGATCAGAATCGTGGATAGAAGGCACCTTTCAGCTTAACAGCCCACACCCAGAGTCCTTTGCAGCAGCCCTCCCTCTTTGTTTTTTCCCGTTGCATATTCTGGGAGCCCACATCCTGGCTCTTCTCTGCTACTTTTCATCGTTGGGAGTCTTGGGAAGAATGCCTGGCTCCTGTTCTCCCAGACTGACCCTGCCTGCAGAGGTCAGGATGGAACTACCTCGTTCAGCAAATTCGCCCCGAGTCGGAGCATTGAATCGTGTTTCCTATTAGATCAGGCGTCAGTGTCACGTGCTGTCTCTGGGCAGCCCCGTCCACCCAGCCCACAGCCGCTTCCTCGGGGGAGCTCCATCCTCCACCCTCGCTTGTCCTGGGGGCTGGGTCAGTCCCATGTTGGAGATGGGTTGGGGCAAGTGTCTGTCACCCCCCCGGATGGCTCCACCTGCCTTCGCACGGCGGGGTCGGGACCACTGTCTCGTGTATGGCTCTCACTGGCAGGCACTGTACAGGCATCGCAGCCTGTAGCCACAGTACGTGTCACCAGGCAGTCTGGCACCTTGGCCTCTCAGCTCCTGCATGCTTCAGATCCCCGCACGGAGCCCCTGCTAGGTGCTGCCACCCCCTTGCCCTTCGCCCATCTCCCCACTGCTGGGAGAGCCTGGTCTGCGTGTGACCTGGGAAGCTTTGGCACTGCCATCGGGTCCTCACTCATCACTTTCTCCCTTACGTGTTAAATCTTGAGAATCAGCTCGAGGCCACGGGAGGAAGAAAAGGGCTGGAGGAGGCCAGACGACTTGCAAGGGGCACATTCTGGCCCGGAACCCGCACCCTGAGAACCCATCTTTCCTGTTAATCTTTCCCTCGACTACTTCGGATTCACAGGACTCACGTGTTTCTCGTAAGGGCAGACGTCTAAGGTAAACTCACTGGTCTTTCTCTCTGTCGTCCATGCTGGTAACTGATGACTTGTTACTCTTGGATCTTTTGGCACCTCTGCCTTTTGAGTCAGTATGGCGCCCTCGTAGTTACGGTAGAAAGATGCCGAATAGCCTAAAGCAAAGCAAGCTTTGCCAGTTTTTTTACTGAAACATCCCAACCAGAAAGGTCAACAGGAAGGCCTTCACCAACGTGAAGGCCAGCAGGACGGATGCGTGTCTGGCATGGAGAACCACTCCTGGTCTGAAGTTGGGCCATGACACCAGCTGCCAGTTTGGGGATATCATTTCTTTGGTTTCTCTGTAAAAGATCGGTGCTAGTAGTAATTGCTTTGTGGCTTAGTCAACTAATTTGCGGGTGATTTTCCGACATTCAAAGCCAACAGCCTTGTTACTAACGCAGATGCTTTGAGTGTGATACCGCTCGTTGATTTTGTTTTCTCGTCCCCATCTGAGGATTCCGGAGTCTTCTGTGCTGCCCTGGGGCTCTCTTGCCTCTTTCAGGGTAGCCCACGTCGGCCCCTTGCGGGCCAGTCTATCTCCTGAAGTCATTCTTTGCCCCTCATCCTTTTCCCTCGGTTTCGTTAGCCCTCCCACATCTTTTTTCTTTTTTCTTTTTTCTTCCCTCCTTTTATCATTCACCAGGCATTTAGCTGAGCCTGGGCTAAGATCTAGGGACAAGGTACGGCCCTGTCATCAGGGGAGCCCACAGTCTCCTGTTTGGTAGACTTGTCTTTTCTCCAGGGGTCTTGCGGGTAACTTGGGCATTCACGTACAGGTACTCTGCAGAATTTAGGTTTGCAGAGATACTGTCTGTTGTGCTAATAGCTCTTCTTTCATTCAGCCGTTCACTCATTCGTTCATTTAATCAGCAGACACCTGGGGCAGGCCAGGCACTGTGCCGGTACTAGAAATGTAGCTGCATACCAGACAGGCACTCCGCCCCCGGCCCCCCTCTATTCTCCATGTGGAAGGGGGATGTTTTCAGACCTTTCTGGGGAATGAGAACCTTGCACCCCTTCCACATTTAACCCACTGGGAGCCTGTAATCGTAATACAGACTACTGCCATGTGGCATTTACCCAAGGACAGAGAAACCGGGCAGCAACAAGAGTATGACCACCTGGTCCGCCAGACCCTCCACGGCTCATATCCAACTCAAAGTTCAGAGATTTGTTTTAAATAATTCTTCTCACTTTACAAAGAGGGAGAATGAAGCCGGAGGACGGCCAGTGAGAGCCGTGAAATGAACAGCGAATTACAAGCAGGGCTGGAATCCCTATGTTAACAGGGCTCCACACGTGGGTGAAATCAGAGTTAGGATGAAGAGTCTGGAATACCTAAAAGCGCGCTTCGGAGGGACCCTCGGCCCCGGCGGTGGTTTGGGTTTGGGCTTTGGCGCGTAGGTTATAGGAGGGTCTGCCTGGCTTGATTCAGGGTGAGTGGCCCCAGGCCATCCTTGAGCACATCCATTGTTCCATTTCTGAGGACAGGTGAGCCTCTTCTACCTGGGAGACACGGGTGCACTTCGTTTTGTCTGTGATAGCCTGATTTTTTACAAAACAGTCTCGAAAACAAAAGTGAGTTGCCACGAAAACCTCCAAGAAAAGCTACCTTTTCCTCTCCATTTTTTTTTCCTCTTGCTTTTGATCGGTCTTGCAAAGCCCTGGCCAGCTGAGCCACAGGAACGGCTGCCCCGAGGTTCTGCCCGTGGAACCGCCTTGGGCCTCCTTTCACTGGGGAGGGTGGATTGGGTTTCTGCAGTAGGAGACATTTCTCCCTTCACTGGGGCTGATTAATGATCGAAGCAAATAGAAACCGTACAACTCAGGAACCAGGGGTTTGTTTCTGTTCCCTTCGTGAAAACCAATCCATTACGAGATTAGGGGATGGGTGCAGAGAAATCCTGGTGGAGCCAAAGTCCCTTCTTGGCAATTCAAGCCATGAAATTCAAAGGACGTCAAAGACCTCAGCCTGTTGAAGTGATTTTACTTCCAGCTGTGAGTGGCCTTGACAAGGAGAGTTTAAACAGGATTCTGCAGACCTGCTGCTGATTATGTAGGTAGGGAAAGCCTTGGACAAATGTTAAGTGGGGCGCAGACCAGCGGCCGGCTTCCTTAGCCAGCATACTGTCTTATTTCCATAAACCTCCCCGCCCCTACACGTCCCCCTGCCTTTTCTTTTTGCAAGTTTATTGAGATCTTTGACGTTTGGTATCGGGGGTTCATTGACATACAGTAACATTCACCCTTTTGAAGTCTACAGTTCAGTGAATTTTGACAAAGGTACACAGCCTTGTAACCAGCACCGAAATCAACGTGGTATTTCCATCACTCCAAAACATCCCCTCAGGCTCCTTTGATGTCCATCCACTCCTCCCACCCCCAGCACCTGGTGACCACTGATGGATTTTCTGACCCTGCAGATTTGCCTTTTCTAGAATGTCGCAGAAGTGGAGCCACACTGCAGTAGCCTTACAGTCTGGCCTCCGTCACTCGGCTCGTTGCCTCTGAGTCACCTCGTGGCTGGATGTCAGTAGCTTGTCCCCTTATATCTCCAGTCCGTTGCGTGGGTGCACCCCGCTGCTTCCTTGCTTTTAAAATGCGTTGTCTGCCCCCGAAGTTCCTGGCCTGTGGTCTTAAGCTCGTTTGCACGGCTACTTTCAGCCAGCGGCGCCCACGAGTGGTTCTTGGGGCTCACGCCTGCATTTTCGGATCATTTTAGGTTTTTGACAATGCAGAAAGCTGCTGGGGGAGGGGGGAGGGGGCGGGCAGGGTCTCCACTGCCCTCCATTTCCGCTGGCATCTCAGCGGGTAGTTCTACTTGCTTCTGGGGACGCTCCCTTCAACTCGCCCAGTCCCTGCCATTTGGTGAGGGTTAGAGGGTGTGGAAGGTGGGTGGAGGGAGCGTGGATGAGAAGCCAGGGAGTCCGTCACCACCCTTTCCTGGATCTCTGTTCCTTCATCGGCAAACTGAAGGTTTTCGTTCTAGACGGCCTCCCAGGCCTCCTCCAGCTGCTGCATTCTGTCTCCTCCCCTTGGCACCTCCAGTTTTGTACCCTGTGCCCACGTCATGCCCAGTCTGTGTCCCGTCAGCATGGCTGTGCGTGATGTCACCTGACACCCTCACGAGAGGGACACCCAGGCGCTTCTCTGTTCAGATGCAAACACTTGAGAGTTTCGTGAGCTGTTGAGAATGAGGTAGTTCCTCCTTGGACCCCTAAAGAAAGCAGAAGTCATTAATTTTTATCCACCAAGTTTTGACACCATGTCCTGAAAGTCACTTCCAAGGAGCATAAACAGGCCTGAAGACACAGCCCCCTCCCTTCAGGTTCTTGTCGCTGCCGGAGCTTTGCTCGCCTGGCCTGTGCCCTCACCGTGCTGGATGGTGGCAGAGAGGGGGCCGCACCCAGCTGACACTGTTCAGCTCTGGGCCTGACCCCCAAGGTAAGAACTCCTCCAGGCACATCTTGATCGTGCCCTGCTCCGTGAAAGTTGAGCCCCGGAAGGCAACCAGCACCTCTCCCAGCAAATGGAAGACATTCTTGGGTCCAGGCCAGGTGAAGGTATGGGCCATGGAACCCAAGTCACAGGGCCCCACGCTGCCGGGGACCACGAAAGACTTCCACACCATGAAAGTCATTTCTGTCGGGCCTTTCCTGAAAGTGAGGGACCCAACTCCCCTTTCCTGGTTTGGGTGAGACCAAGACAAGTGACAAAAACCAATGTTCCATTTCCCCTAACCCTCTAGATGCTGGGGCGTGGCTGTTGGGTGCCTTTGTTGGGAGGTGCCTCTGAGGGAAGAGGGGTTGTGATGAACTTGGATCTCTATGCGCTGTTCAGGGGAATTGACCCTTTGTGTCTGAGGGAAATTCCTAATGGGGTTGCAGCGGCGGGATGCAGGGGGTCAGGCACACGCGTGCTCTCCTGGGGACAGTGTGACATGGGGATGAGGAAGGAAAGCATATGGTACCAGGGCAAGAGCACCGGACTGGCCCTGCTCTGCTGTCTCATTTGTCCCATAACCTGAAGTTAAGTCACATCCCCTCCCGGGACCTGTGTGTTATTACCGAGTGGAGTTGCTCCCCATCTGGCGCCACACGCGGCAGCAGACTGGCTCTCGGGACTGTGGCCTCCAGGCAGCCATGTGGACCCAGGGACAGTCATTCAAAGGGACACGAGCCATCCTTGGTGACAGGGGCCCCAAATCTGCATCTCTGCCCTTAGGAAGGAGGTGAAGGGGGTGGGCAGCCCTTTCACAAACGAGCACATCAGCAAACCCCATGAAAGTGGAATTTTCTAACAAACTTGCTTGTTTGCTCTGTTTTCTGTAACTTTTGCTAAATACTTTATACATTTTTAACGTTAAACAGCGGTGTCTCCTCCAGCATTCCTCATCCCAGAATGAATGTGTTTACTCCACATTGTATATCCTTCCATCCCCTGGCTGCCTAGATCAGTAAATAAAATTGATGTACTATAATTTATAAGTAACACTCTTGAAACTCTGATCCCTATGGAGGCTGTAATCCACCCTTCCCACCCCGTCCCCACCCCACCCCAGCCCAGCCCCGTAATAGCATTTGTGTGTATTAATGCTGAAAAGTTAAATGTTTAAAGGGTTTAAATTTTGAAGGCGTTTGCTATATATAATTGTTCTGCATTATTATAAAGCATTTTCAGGAAGTTAAGTGTTCTCTTTTTTTTTCCCTTCGGCGCTGTGTGTACACTCGAGATGCTTAGCTTCATCCCATGTAAAATAAACTGTCCAGAGACACTGAGTCGTCCCACTGGGCAACCCTCTTCCCTGGAGGGCTGCCACACTCTCCTTTGTACAAATGGGCTCAGCGTTCCTCCCATACTCCCAGGCTTGGTGATAATTTTACCCCCGATGACTTAGCAGAGGGACAAAGGGCACCTGGGCATTGACCCCCCCCCACCCCCACCCCCCGATGGTTATCACGCTGTCAGACCCACACCCCTGGCCCCAGTCCCCTCCCCTGGAGACTTCTGTCCCTGTGAACAGAAGAGGCTCCTGGCTGTTATTTCTTTTCTTATCCATCCATCCGTCCATCCATCCAATAGTTATTGAACACCACTGTATGTCAGACACTGCTCTCAGTACTGGGAACACGTCAGTGGCGAAAACGGATCAAGAACCCTGACCTCATGGAACTTATTTTCTAGCTGAAAGAGACAGAGTAATGAAATGGTACAGTGTGTGTGAAGATGTTAGGTGTTACGGAGAAAGGGCGGGGGGCGGGGATGGGTAGTTTCGGGGGTGAGGGTGGGTGAGTTGCAACATGAAATGGGGTGATTGGGGTGGCCTCACTGAGAAGGTGACATTTGACCAAAGTCGAGGAGACCTGGGACTTTGAAGTCCCTCCCTGGGAGGAAGCCTGGCAGGTAGCTGGGGGAAGCATGCTCCAGGCAGAGGAGGTAGCCCCTTTAAGGGCCGGAGGCACCTAATTGTTTGAGGCCAGTGTGGCTGGAGGGCGGGGCGGGCAGACTCCGCAGAGCTTGGAAGGCCTTGCAAGGCCTATGACTTTTACTCTGGGGGCGTGGGGTGGTCCAAGCCGGGTAGCGGGTGCAGCCTAATTTCCTTGCTGTGGGGCTCGCTAGGGGGTCAGGGGACCAGGGCAGCCATAACTCGGGAAGAGGGGATGGTGCCTGCAGGGGTGGCCACGTGGAGGCGAGAATGCTCAGGTTCTGGACGAGCCTTGAAAGTGGAGCCAGCACGATTTCGAGCCAGAGTGAAGTGGGGTGTGACGGAAACAGAGGCGCTGGTGATGACGCCGAGGATGTCGGTCCAAGCAACCCAAAGGATGGATCGCTATTTACCGCAATGGGGACGCCCTTGGGAGGGGCGTTCCTTCCCATTCTCGGCCTCCCACCCGCCCTCTCCAAATCCCCTTACCTCTCTGCTTCCTGGCCGGGGTCGAAGGGTCCGCTTGCCGTTCGGCTCACGCAGGGGAAGGTAGAGGAACGGGATGGGAGCTGGGGGACTCCCAGCTTGGGGTGGGACAGGGCCAGCCTCTGGGAAGAGCCTGTGTCTTTCAGTGAAGGCCAGGCCGGGAGGGGGAGACACAGAGTCACTGGCCGGAGACGAGGCCTTCTCCCCAGTGGTCTTAGGGGTTCGGGGAGAGTTTATGGCCCCGGCTCAGACTTAACAAATCCGTTCACAATACATCATCCCCAACAACTTGTTTGGCTAAGGAGCATAAACTCTCCCTCTGATAGAAGATGTTTATTCAGGTTTTCAAACAAACCTCCAGGTCATGACCCCTCTCTCGGCAGCATCAACACAGCTGCCTGTGGTCCCCTCCCACGGTTGGGCCCCTCCTGGGCACAGCAACCTGAAGAATGTGAACAGTACCTGCTCCTTCCTCCTTGCCCTCGGGAAGGGCAGAGGGACTGGGGGAGCTCTGGCTGCCTTCTGTGTTAAGCCGGGGCCCTGCCTCCTTACCCGCCTCTTCCGTCGTCATGGCAACCCAGGTCCTCACCTTCAGAAATGCAGCTTCCTGACCCCTCTGCTCAGGCCTCCTTGAGAAAGGAGGCGGCTGTAATGTCTTGAAAAGAGCCCTCGGTGGGGAGGCCGCCCTGGGCTTTCCTCCTGGCTTCGCCATTTGGCAGCTGTGTGACACAGGCAGGTGACATCCTTTTGGAGCTTGGTTTCTTCCTGTGACATCCGCCTCGCCTCACCTGCAGTCTCGGTGTGGATACCCAGGAGGCACTTCTAATCACCTCCCATGCCAGGTTCAGAGGCCAGGGTGAAGGCCTGTGGCCTCACTTTCATGGCCTGGGTTTTGTTTGTTTGTTTTTGAGTTCAGTGACTGTCCTGTTTCCAACTGCTCTGGAGAACAAATGCTGCAAGACAGTGAAAGTCTAGATAAAGAGAAAGGGCTCCTTTGAAGAAATGATATGCTGTCACAAACTGATGGGGAAAAAATAATGACACATACACACACACCCCATCCCCTAACCTTAAGGCCTCCTGAGAAACACTCTGGACCCGCAGTGGGTGGGGTGGTCAGGAGGGATAGGTCAGCACATCTGTGCCTGAACTTCCGGGTCCTTTCCGAGCAACACCAGGGGAGGCTGGCAGGTGGCTCTCTCCCAGCAGCGGGGACCTGCTTTCCCCTGCCATTAGCCTGTTACGAAATAGGATAAAAACCCCAACTCACCCGCCTAGACGCTGTGGGCTTTATAGTTACCAGCCCTGGACAAAGAAGAGACATCTCTCCCATCCAAGACGGCGATTCTGGGGTTCCAGGCGTTATGCTCAGCCAAGCCAGGGCGCCACCGACCTCTCTTTTGGGTGATGAGATTTCAGGTGCAAACCTACTCACGAGGGCTCTTCCCTGTGGCCTGTTCTGGTGACCGAGCTGACCGCAGGGGTGGAAGCCTCCCCTGGTGGAGCTCCCTGTCCCCTGCTTGTCTAGTCACTCACTCAACAAGCATGTTGTCTGCCAGCTCCTGGCACCAGGCTTGGTTGCAAACTGATGACCTGCAGCTGAAACTGAGCCACAGATAAGTTATATTTACCCCACCCTATGTTTTTGAAAATTTGGAAATCAATCTTAAAGTTCGGAAATCGCAAATTTCCAATTTTTCCAAATTGCAATTTTCAAACCTGAAAATCTGATTTCTGGATTTCTTTTGGCTTACCAAAAAATCTAGTAACACCAGGCCATAATCCCATCTGACCACATTCAAATGGAGTCAAACACTGGCAGCCCCTGCCATGCAGGCGTGGGCCTCACCACGCCTACTGCCTCCCTGACCCCCGGCTTCACTCACACACTCCACTTGCTGGCCCCTGTAAGCAGTTTAGTTTTTGACCCCTGTCATAGAAGAGTAATGGCAAAAACTAACATGCGTTCAGCTCTTACTACGTGCCAGGCTCTATTCTAAATGCATTGCACGTATTAACTCGTTTCAGCCTCACAATAACAGTGGGAGAGACGCTATTATCATGCCTGTTCACTCAAAGAATAGTCACTGAGGGCCCAAACCCGCCAGATACCCTTCTGGCGATGGAGATGCAGCGGGCAACAAAACAGATAGAATCCCCGCCCTCATGGCGCTTTCCTTCTGGTGGGATCCCAGGCGGCAGGCAGAATACATAAACAGTAAGTCAGAAGGTGTACCTGCGATCAAGGAAGGGCAGTCAAGCAGGATAAACAGCCTGAGGCGTGCTGACGGTTGGGGGCGCTCTTATTGACAGAATGGTCACTATAGGCCTGGCTGAGAAGGCGACAGACATTTAAGGAAAGCCATGAAGGAGGTGAAAGATTAGGGCAAGAGAATTCTAGGCAGAGAGACGTTAAGAAACGCACCTGGGGTCACACAGCTAGTAAATTGCAAAGCTGAGATTTGAACCTGGGCTGCTTCCAGAGCCTGGCTCCTGACCCCTGCATTACAGGGCCATCCCTGTCGCTGAGACCCTCAGATTTAGGGCAGAAGGCAGGCAGGGAACATCGTTGCTCTTAGAGAGCTAGAGCTGGTGGGGTCAGTTGGCGCAGGGATGGATGAGGGGCAGTGGGAAAGGCCTCGGCTCAAGGCTTTGGCTCTGAAGATTCTGATCACCTGTCCTATCCTCCCAGAAGGCCAAGATGGATTGACCTCCTGCTGTCAGCTCTTTATTTTAATCTCAGGGGGCTTCTGGGAGCTCGTCTCCCCACGCAAGCTCTGGGCCCCTCCTCCCTCCAAGTACAGGGGTGAACCAGCCACAAATCCTCCTAATCCACCAGCATCTCAGGGTGCAACCGCCTCCAGCAGCACCCAGCCAGGCAGCCCGGAGACCCCATTGCTCCCACACACCCACCCACCCAGCGGTGACAGACCGGCTGGGCCCACACCTGCTCACCCATGGGGAACAGCAAAAGCGGAGCCCTGTCCAAGGAGATCCTGGAGGAGCTGCAGCTGAACACCAGGTTCACAGAGGAAGAGCTGAGTACCTGGTACCAGTCCTTCCTGAAGGAGTGCCCCAGTGGCCGCATCACCCGGCAGGAGTTCCAGACCATCTACTCCAAGTTCTTCCCTGACGCCGACCCCAAGGCCTACGCCCAGCACGTGTTCCGCAGCTTTGATGCCAACAGCGATGGCACCTTGGACTTCAAGGAGTATGTCATCGCCCTGCACATGACCAGCATGTGCAAGACCAACCAGAAGCTGGAGTGGGCCTTCTCCCTCTACGATGTAGATGGCAACGGCAGCATCAGCAAGAACGAAGTGCTGGAGATCGTCACGGTCAGTGGCAGCCTCTGCGCTCCCGGCTGAGCTGCACGGGGGCTCACCCGGGATCAGGACCCCCTGCTGCTGCTTCCGCACAGGGGGCCTGGCTGGGGGCGGGGATGGCGGGGGGAGTGGGGCCCCGGCCTTTGGGAGTCAGTGGCTCTGACAGCGTGGTCAGGAGGGGTCTCCAATAGACCAGTATTAATAGAGGGCTGGGTGCGTTCCCACAGCTTCATTTTCCTCCTAAAGAAGAAGAATCTGGGTATTTTCTACTATTTACCTTTATTGTTTCCCCCTTTCCCTCCCACCTTCCTTCCTTTCTTCATTAAAATGTCCTTCAAAACCTTCCACAGGACGTACTCAGATTCTTTCACAAGTCATTATATATATATAAATATAAATATATATATAAATATATATATATATATATATATATATATATATATAGCCACAGGGCTTGTGGGATCTTAGTTCCCCAACCAGGGATTGAACCCAGGGCCATGGCAGTGGAAGCACGGAGTCCTAACCACTGGACCGCCAAGGAAGTCCCTCACAAGTCATTTTTTTTTTTTTTTTTTTTTTTGCTGTACGCGGGCCTCTCACTGCTGTGGCCTCTCCCATTGCGGAGCACAGGCTCCCGACGCACAGGCTCAGCGGCCATGGCTCACAGGCTCCCGACGCACAGGCTCAGTGGCCATGGCTCACGGGCCCAGCCGCTCCGCAGCATGTGGGATCCTCCCGGACCGGGGCACGAACCCGTGTTCCCTGCATCGGCAGGCGGACTCTCAACCACTGCGCCACCAGGGAAGCCCCCTCACAAGTCATTTTAAAGACACGTTTCAAATACATTGGCCCAGGATAAGTATATCCGATAACGATTTTTAGATGTCTGAAAAAGAGTTTCATTTAATATATAAGGAATTCATGCAACTTAGAAACCTACACAAAAGAAAATGAAAATCGCCTTTAGTTTCATTATCCAGAGAAAACTACTGTCAACATATGGGCATATACCTTTCCAGTCTTCTATCTGTAGATTTAAAAATAATTTTAGAACTATGACATGTTCACATACGGTTTTTAGTATACTTTTTTCAGCCACTATTTTATTATGAATGTTTTCAATATCAAACTGTTTTTAATAGCTGCTTAGAATTCCATCTTATGGACATGCCATAAAATTATTTAGCCATCCCTATATTTTTGGGCAATGAAGATGCTTCTGTTTTTTCCTATTATATCATTTCTATTTCCCTCCATTTAGTATCGTTTTACAGGATCTTTTTTTGGCCCCACTACCCCATGCCACTAGCTTTATTTCTCTAATTCCACTCCTGTTAAGAGAGAGAGTATTTTTCATATTTTATATAATTTTTGATGCATTTGCAATCCTGCTTTCATTTGCACAGTTCTTCCACCCTTATTAGGAGAAACCGTAAAGAAAATAGCTAAGCATACAGCTTGTGGTAAGTGGACTCTGCTTGGGCCTCCCATTAGGGGCAGGTGTCTGTGGGAACCTCGCTGGCCTCTGGGCGCTGCCTGTAGAGCAAGCTCCCCTGGATTGGCAGGTGGCCTGGGATGGGGACCACTTCCTCAGAACCACCTAAAGGATGCCAGGCCCAGCAGAGGCCTACAAGTTGGTGCTCCTTCAGGGAAAGGAGGAGTTGGGGGAGGAGAGAAGGAGGGGGGCATCCACAGCTGAGGCTATGCAAGATGATGCCGAGGGCTCCCCTGGTGGCGCAGTGGTTGAGGGTCCGCCTGCCGACGCAGGGGACACGGGTTCGTGCCCCGGTCCGGGAAGATCCCACATGCCGTGGAGCAGCTGGGCCCATGAGCCATGGCCGCTGAGCCTGCACGTCCAGAGCCTGTGCTCCGCAACTGGAGAGGGCACAACAGTGAGAGGCCCGCGTACCACAAAAAAAAAAAAAAAAAAAAAAGATGATGCCGAGCCTCTGCTATTCACCAGGTTCAAGGTCACTGGCCTGGGAGTCAGAAGTTAAGGATTCTAGTCCCAACTACTTCACCACCAAACTGCATGGCGTCGAGAAAACCATACAGTCTCCCAGCGCCCAGGGTGAGAATGCAATTGTTCGTTCTCGGTCCATTCACCAAGGCCCTGACAGTCCGTCCTTGGCGTTAGAAGCGGGGTTGGCCGGCAGCCAGCCACTCCCAGCCTTTAGCCGTCCAGCCTGCACATGGTTCCCTGGCTCAGGACAGATGGAGGAGTTAAGGGAGCCGCTGCACTTCAGCGCCGGGAACCTCTGAGCTCTGAGCGCTGTCAGCAAGGCTGCTGCCCCAGCTGCTGGGTTTGGTTTCCTTGCTTCTCTTGTTACAGCACAGGGAGCTGAAAGGGGGCTTCTAAAGCTGCTGATCTTCCCTCCAGGTTAATTTCACAGGCATTACTGCCCCTGCCTGGCTGGCTCCCCGATGTCTCCAGGGCCTGGTGGAATCCCAGTAACCTGGAGCTGAAAGGGCACATCGAGACCACCTTGTCCCTTTCCCTGATCACAGGTCGGGAGGCACTTCCTTCTTTGCTGGATATTGTCCATCCAACTCCTTTATTAATGAGACTAGAGGAAGGTGAGACGGATCCTTGAGCTTTAGGCTAAATCTCTCTCTGGATCCCTCCCTGAGCAGGAGGGTAACTGAGGGGCTTCCCGAGACCTTCCCCAGCCCCTAGAATGCTCTCCAAGACATTCCAGAATGGGACACGATGCAAGTACAGAGGTTCTAGAACCAAACGTGCCAGGGTTAGAATCTCCACTCTTCTGCTTCTGGCTGGGTGACTCCTAACAAGTTAGTTGACTCAGTTTCTTCCTCTGTGAAATGGGCCAATAACCCCCACCTCATAAACTTGTCATGAGTTTACAGGTAAAAGCGCTTAGAAAAGTGGCGAACGTTAATCACTTGACAGATATCAGCCCTTACAACCAAGGTACCACCTGGACCCAGAAGAAGCCGTTTGATATTCTAAAACTTCTGGGGAGTGGGGTTAAAGGTACCAGTCCCCAAACTGCAGCCTCGGGGCTGCTATGGGATTATCATCAGGAAGTTTCTGATTCTTATTTTCATTTTCTTAATAAGACGAAAGTCATATGTCTACAGGGGCAGGAAACTCAAACAGTGCAGAAAGGGACAAAATAAGAAGAGAAAGCCGTCTTCACCCCTCCCCCACATTCCCTGTCCCTTCTGAGGATCTCAGAAGTACAGATGCCCCTTTCCCACCCCCAGGAACTTGGATTCAGTAGGGCGGGCTGGGGCCTGAGCATCTGAATTTTAACCTCTGCTGTGGTGCATCCTGGTAAGCGACATGGGTTCCCCCAGAATTACTCCCTCTCATGGGTTCTCCCTCTTGATTTGGTGTAGGCTATTTTCAAGATGATCAGTCCTGAGGATGTGAAGTGTCTTCCGGAAGATGAGAACACCCCGGAGAAGCGAGCTGAGAAGATCTGGGGGTTCTTTGGCAAGAAGGATGATGGTGAATTACTTCTCCTTCCTAGCCTTTGATTTCACAGTCATGGGCTGTGTCCTAGAGATCCCAACAAGATTGACCCTTCCGAGTCCAGTGCCCACGCAGGACCGAGGACCCCTCCTCCTGCTGCGGGGCTGTCGGAAGGGCTTCTGTGGGGACTTGCGCAGAATGGTCAGTGGGCAGTTGTGGGACCCCTCTGGAGCTGATGGGAAATGGCACCACATCCCACCGCTCATAAAACTCCATCCCTGCCTGAGATCTCTGGGGGGAGGGGGAAGGCTCTAAATGATGGTGTGCTTTGGAAGAAAAAACATCTTTTGTTATGACAGAGTTAACCCACGTTGAAGGAATTGTAAAACGTCAAGGCAACAGCCCATTAGCAGTTTGTATGCAAACGGCAAGTTTAGAGGCTTTGCAAAGCAAACCACTTTCTTTTCCAACGGAGTGCCTGCTGTTTTTAGACACTTTGGTTTACTTGTTTACAAAAATGCCTTCTGCACGGTTGGGAGAGGGTAAACCTCACTTCAGAATAGTCTGAAAGCAGGGAGTCCCAAGTAAATGGGATCTCAATTTACATGGTTTTTCCTTTAGGAAGTTAGTTTGGGTCCCTTGAGAAGCATGGCCAGATGGGATTAGAGTTCAATTAGATTTCAAGAGATTGATGAGGGGGAAGGCGTATGAGGGAAAATGGGGAGGGGTCTGGAAGAGGCAGGGATAAGCCATCAGACTGCAAAGCAGATGAAACGGTTATGCGCAGAGGCAAGGAAAGCAGGTTGGGTGAGAAAAGTCTTAGACTGCAGTGCCGGGCTAGGACAGTCTTGGCAAAGCTGAGGGGGTGTCCTCAAGCCCCCTTCTTCCAGGAGCTGGCCTGTCTTGGCTCCCTGCGCTGTTCAGTCTGGCTGGGAGCAGCCTGTGGGGAGTACGGCCTTGCATTGTAAGCGGAGATGGATTCCACAACTGGGCAGTGAGGGCTACTGGTGCATGAGGCCCATGTCCAACTCGGGAAAGACACAGGAGAGGGGCTGGTGTCAGATGGGGGCTGCAAGCTTGAATGACCACAGGGGCCGTGATGATGAACGAGAGAGAAGTGGACAGAGGCCCTACTAAGTGATAGATAGGGACTGGCGAACAGTGTGGGGCGTGAGGGCCTATCTGGTCTTACGGCCTCTGGTCAATTGTTGCCACGCTGGAACACAGTGCCACTGGGGCCCCACCATCTGATTTGTTCAAAAGAGAGGCCAGCAATCGAGATTTTTAAAATCCGAAGTGCCTCAATTGATGAAACACTGCATGGTCCAAACACATCTGAGGAACCGGTATTGGCCCCTTTTGTGATCTCTGGGGCAGTCTCTTACCAAGGTTCCCGGGCACAGGCCTGAGCAGGCTGTCAAATAAGGACCCTGCTAGTCTGCAATCTAGGAAGAAGGCAGGTTAGCAACCAGATCTTTGACGTTAGGGCCAGAACTAGGGCGAGGCAAGTGAGGTGCCCTGGCACAAAATTTAAGGAGGCACCCATCCTCAGGTGCCAGCCCTGTGCTCACAGGACCGTAAAAGTGAGAGCCTCCTTAAATTTTGGAGGGTAGGCACCTCCCTTGCCTCACTCAGATGTCACCTCCCCTTTGAGCGCACCTTCTCTTGGATGCAGCCTGGTGGCACCTGACCCCACTGGCTCTTTCACCTGCTTCATGACACCCTTCTGGGTCTGCCATGTGCTGAGTCCCTTGCTCTGCTATGTGCTAAACTGAAAACTGACCCAGGTGAAACTCACAGGGGGCAGTGGTATTGGGAGGCTGAGACAGTACTGCTACCACGTGATTTGTGTTTTCACATGGCCCATCTGGAGACAACGCCTCACTCCTGGGAGGAGTTTCAAGCTATGTGTGAGGCTGATAGAGCAGCTGGGACTACTTCTTCTTTTTTTTTTTTTTATAAATTTATTTATTTTTGGCTGCATTGGTTCTTTGTTGGTGCGCGCGGGCTTTCTCTAGTTGCCGCGAGCGGGGGCTACTATTCATTGCGGTGCCCGGGCTTCTCATGGCAGTGGCTTCACTTGGTTTCAGAGCACGGGCTCTAGGTGCGCGGGCTTCAGTAGTTGTGGCTCCCGGGCACAGACTCAGTAGCTGTGGCGCACGGGCTTAGTTGCTCCGCGGCATGTGGGATCTTCCTGGACCAGGGCTCGAACCCACGTCCCCTGCACTGGCAGGCAGATTCTTAACCACTACACCACCAGGGAAGTCGGCGGCTGGGACTTTAAAACCCAAGTTTCACCATCCTGACCTGCACAGGGAAACAGGCTGGATCCTAATCCAGGAAGGATTAAGGTTGCCGAAAAGGCCTGGAACATAAGCCAACGGCAAAACCTAAATCAGCTCAGCCAGGCTTTATTGAGCACCTACTATGTGCAGGACTATGAGCATAGCCATGAGCAGGAAGGAACAGCTGCCTCGTTCTAGGGTCATTTCTACAGGTGACTGTCTCCCCATCAGACAAACAGTTTCCTGGGCCAGGGGACATTATCTCACTCCTTTCCACGCCACACCCTGCCCTCTGCCCCCTGCAATGACCTCAGCCCCAGACACAGTGACTCTGGCACAGAGGAAGGGCTTAGTGAGTGCATTTCACTGGATAGAACTGAATTCAATAGTTGGGGACAAGGATCTCTCTTGTCCTAAATGGGAAGGTAGATCACAGATGTAGAGACGCCTAGGAAAGGATCACCAGCCAATCAGAAGAGACACAGCACACTTCCTCGAGGCCCGGCAGTGCCTGAACTTAACCCTCTTGTTGCTGGTTCCTGGGGAGGTCCAGGGGTCCTAGGGTGGAGTCAGGGGTGGGGTTACCCTCCGGGGCACTGAGACTCAGTATTTTCAATAATAGATCCATCCGTACTGGGTATGCTGGCCGACGTCAGCTTTATCGCAGCCTATCCTGACTGAAGTAATTTCTTCCCCCCTGTGCACAGATAAACTTACAGAGAAAGAGTTCATCGAGGGAACCCTAGCCAATATGGAAATTCTACGACTGATCCAATTTGAGCCGCAAAAAGTGAAGGAGAAGTTTAAGGAAAAGAAACCCTGACGTCAACTGCTCAGGTCTCCTCCCCGTCCCCCACGCCCCAATGTAAACACGCATGTGCACACGCGCCCCCGGGGCGGGAGAGCCTCCAACCCGCAGCACAGTAACCCCGCAGCACGGCTTCCAGCCAAACGGAAGCGTCTTTAGCAATTCACCAAGTCCCGCCCACTATACCCGCCTGCCTCCCCTCCACCTGCCCGCCAGCCCAGGCTTCCGCAGTAATCCCAGGATTAGGTCACAGGAGGCCCAAATATCCCCACCCCGTACCGTGTAAGCTCCTTTGTGGATTGCTGGGTAAGCAGGTTCCAATAAATGCAAGAGGAGCCGGGAACGTAGCTGACTGGTCATTCTCGAACTGGAAGAAGAAATGATTTCTGTCGGCTCAGCCTCAAAGACAAGGATGTGTCGCAGCCGTAGGCCAGGGTGCGGGGACTGTGGTGCTGAAGGAGAGACAGCACAGCCCTGTTCTCCTGCAACTCAGGGCGCAGAGGAGACCACAGACCTTGAACGAGTCGGTTGAGGTGGTGAGGTTACCATGGAGACACGCAAAGCACTGTGGGAAGACACAATGGGAGGGGCCGACTTGCCCAGAGATGGGGAAGGTGTTCCTGATGAAGAGGGGTTTCAATTAAGACCCAGTGGACTGCCGTGGGGGAGAGGTGGGGGTGGGGAAGCAGTGTGTCTCAGAGACCCTGAGGCAGGAATGAGCGCTTCGAGTTCTAGGGCCCTGAGAAGGCCAGTGTAGCCAGAGAGCAGAGGGAGGGAGAGCGGATTGTGAGGTAAGCCTCCAAAGCAGACAGGGGCCAGCGCATGCAAGGCCTTCCCTGCAGCCCATGGGAGGTGAGGGTGGTGGGTACCGTGTGGGGTTTCAAGTAGGAGGGATTTATGTTTGTAAGAGGACCCTCTGGCAGGGTAGAAATAAATCAGAGGGGCAAGACCGAGGCCTGGAGATCACACTCTTACAGTCGCCCAGGTGGCCTGGGCCAGGGGAACAGCAGTGGGACGAAGAGAATGGGACCTGCTCGGGAGATATTTAGGAGGTAGAATCCACCTGACTGGTACAGAGGGGAGGAGGGAGGAGCAAGGATGGCAGCCAGGTTTGTGGCTTGGGTGCCGGGTGAGTGGTGACGTCATCCACCGAGATGGGAAACACCAGGGAGAGATGCTGGTTTCAGGAGATAATGACAAGTTCAGTTTTGATACGCTGCAAGGTGAAGCGAGATGGCCCTGAGGCCCCTATTTTTAGGGACAAGGAAAAGGAGACGCAGAGACAGCAAGCAGGTCGCCCAGGGTCAGCTAATGAGCAGATGCCAGGCCAGCACTGCCCACTGGCCCACACTGCCTTATGAGAGCTCTAGGGCCTGGAACACCTCGGAGCTCCACTGGCCGGTTCTCCAGAGCATTGTGTTCAGTTTTGAAAGTTCATTTATTCTCCAGGCCTAAGTTCCAAGATGAGGTTAGAAAAATGCAGGACATGCAGATGTCCTGGACACTTGAGCAACCTGTGTGCAACCCTCTGAGGCCGGGGCGTCTCCATCTGCTGGTGTGGGGGGATCACCCCAGCTTTAGCAACAGCAATGGCACAATCACCGCCGCCAGAAAGTGCCGCTCTTTGTGGAGGGTGAACCGGAGAGTCATCATGACACTTACGGATGGAGCGTTTCCTACGGGCCTGGCATCCTGCTGGAGGCTCGGCGTTATTTCACTGATGGAGGTGTTATTATCCCCATAGTGTAGATGAGGACACCAAGGCCACGAAGTAGGAGTTGGATTTGGTGCTCAAACAGGAGTCCCTACCGGGACATGACAGGACAGAGAATTCTGGGATTGCACAGCATCGGAGCTGGAAGTGAGAGGGGGCTCCACAGCATCTGGTCCAGTGGTTCTGGGGGGAGGACAGTAATAACCTGCCCAAGATACCCCTCCAGTATCAGACATAGCGGGCCACCCAGGAGCCATGTGGGAGGGAGATGAAAGACCCAGGGTGGTCTAGGGACAGAACCAAAGGGCTCAATGCCTCACTCCAGTGCTCTTTCCACACACACTGCCCTCCATGACGCACTCTGGTTGATTGGGGTGTGAAGTTGGGAGCTTTTCACTTCTCTCTGAGGTCAAGGTATCCTTGTCACTCGAGTCTAAAAGGATAGACACTGCATAATAACCTTGTTGGTTTGTGGTTCAACAAGAGACATAAAGGGGCCACTGGACCTTCTGTTGGCCAATGGAGGACCCAAGGGTCATAACCTAACTAGCACATCTTCTGTTAGCTTGGGGTGGCAGGGCCACTTGGGCTGGGATCCTGTACAGCTCTAGGGCACCCTGTGGGGAAGATGCTAAGAGAACTTAGAGGCAGTGTAAAGTCCAACTTGACTGAAGAGAAGAGAAGGAGGTAGGGGTGGTAATGAGCTATGTCATCAAGACTCTTCCAGATGCAAGGAACGGAAGACGCAACATCAGTTTCTGTGGCACAAATCTTATTGACTCATGTAACTGAAATTCCAGGAGTAGCACCAACTTTATGGTCAGGCTTAATCCAGGGGCTCCAGCAAGGTCTCAGGGCTCTTTCTCCATCTCCTGGTTCTGCTCGCTGCTGTGGAGTCTCCATTCCCAGCCAGGCTTTTCCCCCAAGAGGGCTACCAGCAGATCCAGGCTTACTTCTTTGTGGTTCCAATTTCAGCAAGAAAGAAAAAATGCTTTCTTTGTCAAGAGTCCCAGGACTGTCTCTCACTGGCTCTGACTGGTTCTGTGTTCATCCCTGACCCAATATCTGGTGCCAGGAGGATGTCATGCTCAGCCTGGCCGAGCAGATTTTCATGCCCATCCTTGGCACTGAGGATGGAGTTGGAATGACTCAAACTTCAAGGACTGAGAGTGGGAGATGTGTGATTTCCAAAAGGAAAATTTTCGTGCTGTTAGTATAAGAGGGGTGGATGGTAAAAATAGATGTCCACTATAGAGACTTTGTGGAGGTCACTTCACATCTCTGAACTTCTGCTTCCTCACGTACATGGAAACTCAAGGGCAGAAACAAACTCGTCAAGAACAATAACCCAAACTGCTCTCACAGGGTCCCAGCCTCTTGTGCAGTGGCCCTTGGGCATTTCTTAGCATCCCCAGGAGGCACCCCAGACAGATTCATCAATAGGTCCCTCGGTGCCAGGTACCATTGCTGCCACCGGTCACATTTCCACCACAGCCAGGGCTACAGTGCTTCTGACGTGTCCCAGCTGTGTGCTGGGCTGCTGGTGTGCTTTCTGGCCTCACCAGCCATCGATGTTTCTAGAAAGTGTCCCAGGTGACTGCAAAGCCAGGATTGAGACCCACGAGGCTGGATCTTTAAGGCAACAGCAAAGTGAATGATCTAGGGAGTGGTCTAGAAGAAGGCAGACACTTGCCTTCCACCCTTTTGACCTCTGACCTCTCTCCGACCTCTCTGCCCACTCTTCTTGCTCCCTGAGACAGTGGGCCACCCAGGTTCCCAGGCTGAATACTGCAGCTCTTTTTTCCCACTTCTGGCCAGGAACAGTGCACCAGATTCTCCAGGGGCAGAGACCTTCAGCTCCAGTGTGAAACCGATGTAAAAGAATTAACAAATCAAATTAAATAAACTTATGTTAATCATTCGAAGAGCAAGTGGCAGTGTGTGTGTGTGTGCCACCCCATGTGTGGGGTGAGCGGAGAGGGCATATTTACAAGTGCTTGAAAAAAAGTTCCCTCTATCAGTGGCCGGGTCCTGGGTAGCTGACCCTCGACAGCATCTGATGCTCCCAAGACGCTTCTGTCTTGTCTCCTTTGATGAACGTGTTCTGAACCTGCTCTGAACTGGCTATGCTGGATACTAGCTGGGAATACGACGCGGCCCAGCTTTCTAGGTGCTAATGGGTTGATGAGAAACGGCAGAGATTTTTGCAGAAAGGAGAAAGTAGGGCATGTATTTTAATGATTGAATTGTGGACAATCTGGACACCAAAAAAACAAACCTTTGCTTTGTTATGTACTTGCCTAATGTCACTGCCTCAGTTTCCCCTGTTGCAGAGCAGAGCCAGGACTGGGGGGAGGGGAAGATGGGCACCGGCCTCAGGTGCAAAATTTAAGGTAAGCGACAAAAAGCTCAGTAATCAAGATAAATATTTTCATGCAATCGTTTAAAAATGAAGATTAATGTTAAAACGTCCATGGTGAGCAAAATATCAAAATTTTACACAGTCAGGACCAGACCCTTTATTTGCATCTCATGGCCTCACTTTCTTCACCCTCACCCCAGCCTTGGTTCCAATAAAATGTCATTTTTTATAAATGGCCCGTGGGCTGTAGCTTTGATTTTTTTTAATATTGCTTTAAAATATTACTTATCTTGACGACTGTGGGTTTTTTAGTACTCTCTTAAATTTCGCACCTGAACTGAGGTCTGCTTGCCTCACCCTGGTCTCTGTCCTGCTGCAAAGTGTCTTTGACAGTGGAGCTGCCAGGTGAAATACAGGATGTGCAGTGGATTTGGATTTCACGTCAAGTATATCCCGTGGGATATACTTAGACGATAATAATATTAGACAAATAATAATATTTGTCCAAAATTCAAATTTAACTGAGAATTGTGGATTTTTAAAACATCTTTATTGGAGTATAATTGCTTTACATTGTTGTGTTAGTTTCTGCTGTATAACAAAGTGAATCAGCTATACGTATACTTATATCCGAATGGTGTATTTTTAATTGCAAAATCTGGCACCCCTACTGGATGAGTATCGTATCGCGCCTCCCCCTAATATAAGGCAGGACTTGGTCCCACAGCATCACACCCCGGCCACCCACGTACACATACATTTTACACACTGTAACTGACACCCTGTTTCCATAGAACGTTCCTCCCTTGACCTTCCTCAGCCTCTTGCCCTACAGTTGCAGCCACTGAGCCTGACCCTAATTGCCTGGGCCCTCCTCAGCCTCCAGAAGCACCAGAAGTGTGTCTGGGCACAACTTACTCCCCACCTGCAGACCGGGTCCACAGCCCCGGCCCCCTCGGTGCCTCCTCGGCGTGTCCAGATCAGCCACAGTCCTCTCATTTCAGCTGGGTCCCCTCCAGCTCTCAGCATCCAATTCCATACGAGGAGTGGGACTCTTATCAGTGGGGGACTCAGGGCCGGGAGAACAGTGGGCAAACCTCCCAGAGCAGAAGGTACAGCCATCCAGGTATCAACGGCAAACGAAAAATGGCAGAGAACGGTAGGCAAGTAAGGCTTGAAGAAGCCAAGCTCAGACAGGCAGGCGGAGCCAGAAAAGTGAGAAAATGACCAACAGCAACTTTCAGAGGGGCCCTGGGTGCTGGGGCCAACCCTCCGAGGAAGGATGGGCTCGTTACAGGTCAAACAGAACTGCTGCTGCCCACGGATGAGAACTGAGATGGAGAGAGGGAGGGAAGACTTGACAAGAGAGGAAGAAGAGAGAAGGGAAGGAGAGGGCTCTGGGAGGGGGCGGAGTGCGGTCCACCCTGTCAGAGGAGGGCAGGCGTGTCACAGCTGAACTGCTGAATGCAGGACTCCGGCGGTCTCTCCCGCCAGCGGCCAGCTCAGGGGGTGCTTCTGGCTGCTGCCCATCCTGCCCCAGGTTTTCAAAATGTGGGCTCGCATCAGAATTACCTGGGATGCTTGTTACACAATTCCCGTCGCCGGCCATCGTCCCAGATGCACCCTCTTAGAATCTCTGCCATGAGTCAGACTCTGCATTTAAAACACTTCGCAGGCGGTCCTTGGACACACTGAACCCGACTTCAGACAGACACCTGTACCATGAAGGGTAAAGGAAGGATAGCGGCTGGCCTCTATTTCATAGCAGACATCTCTCTGTATCCTAGGGCTCCATTCACTCGAATATGGGCCCAGCCCGGAAGGCTGGTGGCGCTCTGGAAAACACACCTGCGGGGGTGATGAGGATGACAGGGCACGCAGAGGCGGTGAGTGTACGCAGCCTCTGTCGCACAGAGCAGGGCAAGCCGGGAAGAGACGTCCAAAGTAGGCGGGGCGACGTCACGTCGGAGTGGGCGGGGTGCGCGGGAAGTGGACTGACTTTGCACCCGCAAGGTCAGCAATGTACAGCTTGGCCGCCTCCTCCCTCGCCCATCTCAGGAGTCTCCAGGGAGCGGAGCCAGAGAGGTGGGCTCCTGCCTACATCTCGCTCTCCTCGAGAATCTCCTCCATGGTGTGGACCAGGGTGAAGTCCCCCTCGCTGCTCTCCGACACGCTGCTGCCCCGGGGCCAGGCTGCGTGGCCTTGGCGGGGCAGGGCGCCCGCCACCCGCAGGCCCTCCTCAGTCGAGTGCAGGAGCTGCCCACCGTGGGGCGAGGGCCGCGCCTTCTGCAGCTTGCCGGAGCCGGTCCCCTCCGAGAGCTTCTTGGGACATTTCTCTAGGAATCGGAAGTTCTTCCCCAGGACCCAGGCTCTGCAGCCCGAGTGGTGGGCTAGCAAAAAGCGGGCCCACTGCTTCCGCAGCTCGGCCTTCACCTGCCAGGTGAGAAGAGGGCGGGGTTACTGCCTGGGAGCCACTGAGTCCAGTGTCCACTCAGCAAATGTGTACTGAATGGCTACTCTGGACCACCCTTGGGAAACCTACCTTCTCACTAGGGGAGACGAACAAAGAGAAGCAAACAAATACATGTGAGCAGAGCAGATGTTAGTGACACCGTGAGGCCTTTAAGCAGGACAGTGGGGTGAGGAGACTAAAATCTGAGATAGGGTGTTCAGAAAAGGACTGGTCGAGGTGACATTTGAAACCTGCCTGGTGGATTATGGGTCCCTGCTTGAAGATACAGAAAAGGCAGCAGTGAGCCAGACGGAAGAGGTTTTGACGTCAAGAGGCTTACATTCTAGCGGAAGGAGACAGAAATCCATATTTACACCTGGGATGGGGGGAGGGGAAGATGAAAGGGAGCCAGAGATTCCACCAACTCCTCAAGTCAGGAGAAAACTGCTCTGGCCTCTTCCCCTCCCCCTTTCAAGCCTCTTTCTGGGGGAGCAGAGAGTTGGTTGGGGGCTCTGCCATAATATTAACAATAAAAATAATCGTTGTTACCATGCATAGGATCTTTACCATGCATCCCTGGGGTATCACTGCAGGGTAGGGACCATTGTTATTCCCATTTTACGGACGAGGAAACTGAGGCTCAAAGAGCCACGGTGACCTGACTAATGCAGATCTCCTAAGTGGGTGAGTCATGGCTTGAATGCAGATTTTTGGACTCCAGAGTTACAGCTGGTAACTGTACGACACTTTGATACTCCCAGTGCGGCTCCAGCGGGGCCATGGTTGGGCTCTGGAAAGAAAACTCATCCCAATACCTTTCCCCATAGGTCTAAGATGCCTGCTGCTCTCTCTACTGGATGTCTGTGGTACCCATTTGTCCCAGGACGTGCTGGTCACTGCACACCCCCCCAAGGCACCATCGTGTAAACCGAACTCTCCAGGGGCAGGAGGATGCCGGCCCCAGCCTCGCAGGGAGCTAGGACGGCAGCATGGAAAACGTACCTCTCCATTGGAAAAGCAATACTGCAAGGCCACAAGTAGTCCCTGGAATGAAAGGAAGAGGTGGCGTGAAGCTTGACTCAGTAGAAGATGTGTCTGACGGTTACTTGGAAAGTCCACAGACCAGCCCTAGTCCTAGTAGCCCCTACGAGAGGCAGGCAGCTACTTGATTGTACTAACTAGAGTGAGTCATAATGATTACATTAACTCGGATTTCCATGTGGTCTCTTCCTACTTTGACACTCACCACCCACATCAGCCTAGGCGTTTGCTTACACGCTCATAGGTCAATGATGATTAAACCCTAAAGGCTCTACATCATTCATTCAATTATATAAATACTGTACAAGGTGACTGTCCCATTTCTATTTGTCCATAGTGGGCAATGGCTAATTGTTTTTGCCTGATTTGCATCCTTTCCTGACCCTCCCCTACTCCCTGGGCTTCTGGCAGGGCTGTCAATCATTTGGTCCTCATGTTCTAGGAGGGCCATCACCACAATAAACAGCCCAAATGGTCATGTGATCCAAGCAGGCCCAATCTCAGTTCTTTTCAGCAGGAAAGAAGAGACAGTTGCACCCTCTTCCCTGCTTTTGCCAACTTTATAGTCAAAGTTAGTCTGGAGACACTCAAGGGCATCTTCCCAGCTACGTGGAGAGCACCCGTCTGAGGATAAAGTCAACATAGAGAAAAGCAGAGGCTGGAGATGGTCAGAGACAGATTTTGATGATATTGTTTGAGTACCTGGATCCAGCTATACCTGATCCTGAAATTTTCATTTTTGTGAGATAGTAAATACCCTTTTCTCGTGTCAGAATATTTCTTCTGAAAAGATAGATCATTTCATGCCTGGGGTTTACCATCACACTTAGACTAAAATACAATGTCCTAACCACAGGAGGAGCTAAGGTGATGTGGCCTTGTGTCTGTGTCACTGACCTCACCTTGTACCACGCTTCCCCTCAGCTACTATATTCCAGCCACACGGACCTTCTGGGTGCCTTCAGCATCTCAAGCTAATGGATTAGGTTGCTGTATAACTAAGTGGATCAAAACAATAAAGATTTATCGTCTCACAGACTTCCTACGGGCCAAGAATCTGGCCATGGCTTAGCTGGGTATTCCCGCTCAGGGTCATTCTTCTGGTTGCAGTCAAGTTGTTGGCTGGAACTTCAGGTATCTGAAGGCTTGACTTGCTTCCAAGACAGCTCACATGCCTGGCAAGTTGGTGCTGGTTGTTGGTAGGAAACCTCCATCTCCCTCCATAGAGCTGCTTGTGTGTCCTCAGGACGTGGCAGCTGGCTTCACCCAGAGGGCGTGACCCAAGGAAGCCAGGCGGAGGCTGCAACCCTTTTTATGTCCTAGCCTCAAGCATCACACGCTTTCATGCCCACAGTACTCTAATGGTCGCACAGGTCAACCCTATTCTGTGTGAGAGGGCACTACTCAAGTCTGTGAAAACCAAGAGGCAAAGATGACCGGGGGGCATGGTGGAGACCGGCTATCAGCTCATTTCTTCCTCGGGTCCCGTTGTCACACTTTCTGTCTTCTGGACCATTCTTTCCTCAAATCTCTGCCTAACTGGCTTCTCAAAATTCAGGTCATAGCTCAAATGTCTCCTGAAAGAGAAGTCTTTCCCCACCACTCAATTTTTGGCAGCCGTTCCAGCCACAATCACAGCTCTCTATTTCATAGTCTTTAGGATATTAATAACCAGCATTGTTCTTCATTTGTCAACCTGGTTATTGTCTGTCCCTCCCCGCCCCCTTCCCCCAACCAGAAGACCACCTTTATCTGGTCTTTTCACTGCCAGATATTGGAAGGGGGTGGGCGTGCTTTCGGCGTGCCAGAAGTCTCACAAATGAGTTGGGTGAAATAGGATTCCTCATCACAAGTGTGTCTTTCACTTCGTCAGGTCCTTGAGTCATGGTTGGAGGGGCATCCTGGAGTCTGGCTGACTCTCATTCTAGATGAAGCGAGTGTGAAGGGGGCGGTCCCACGAACAGACGGCTCTCACTCCGTGTGTCACCACCACTTGGCGGTCTCTCCAAAGACCCCTCGACAGCAGGAGGCTGGTGAAATTCTCTAAGCAATAGGCCCTTGGGAGAGTGAAGGGTCCCCTAAAGCAGCAAGGAAAGGAAGCTGTTGGGTCCAGTGCTAATTTCTATGGTGGAGTCACTAAGATACGACCCGCTGAATTTGCACCTGCACACCTGCCCACCCGTGCTCTCACCTCTGCCTGGCGGGCTGGAGGGGAACAGCGTGGGGGTCTTTAGAAGGTGCGTGGCCTCTGTCCAGGCACAAGCTCCTAAGTGTGTTTCTAGCTCCATCTGCAGAGCTGCTCTGATTCCTCATCTTCCTCGGTGGTGCCTGAGCTCAGGTTGCTGCAGGACCAAACGATCAGTGTGGTAGCTGGTCTCCAGAGATGGCCCCAAGGATTTCTCCCCTCCTGGTAGGCATATGTGACCCTTCACATCAAGAGATGGACCATATCTTCCCTCCCCTTGAATCTGGGATGTGCCTGTGACTCCTTCTACCAGCACAATGTGGTAGAAGTGACATTCTGGGACTTCCGAGCCTTTGCCTTAAGAGGGTTGGAAGCGTCTGCTTCCTCCCTCTTAGAGCACTTGCTCTTGGGATACTCCTAAGGGTCCAGGTGCCATGCTCTGAGATGCACAAGATACGTGGAGAGGCCACATGGAGAACTTAGGTTCCTAATCGATAGCCCCAGCTGAGCTCCCAGCCAACAGCCCATGTCAACGTCCAGCCGTGTGAATGAGCTGTCTTGGATGTTCTGGCCCAAATCAAGCCTTCAGATGTTTGCAGCCCCATTCGAATATGGCATGTATCAAAAGGTTCACCCTGTGAGTCCAGACAGCCCAGCTTACGGAATCATTCGAGATTAATAACGTAGTTTCTGATTCAAGCCATGGAGTTTGGGGGGAGTTTGCTACACAGTAATGGGTGACCCAAACATGCTCCCTTGCCAGGGAGTCTGGTAGGCTAGGATCTGTCCTACAAAGAAATCTGTCCCACAAAGCTCTGCATGAACGTCTTATCTTCAGCTGGCCTTGGGTGTGTGAGATCAGCTGATCAAGGGGTCACATGACCCATCAAGTCCTCAGAGGGAGAAAGGCCACCTTGTTGTTGTTGTTTCTGATTTGGGATTACTTTTTAAAGAAGATTAGGACCAAGCAACACAGGAAACCCCAGTGACTAAACTTTAGCCTTTGAAATCCCCCAAAAGATTGAAGTAAATTAAACATGGTTTCAAAATGAAAACAAGTTACCAGTGGGCGCTCTGTCTCCATTCAAAGCCACATGCAATTCAGCTCTAACAGAAGGTAAAAAGACTGTCCAGTTGCCCCTACCATACCTCAGGCGCTGTCCCCTGGGCCTTTGGTGTGGTGAGTGTGGGGATTCGATGAAATTTATTTTGACCCAAATAAAGCCACTCCAGCCAGTCTCAGCCATCTGAGCCTCCGCAGCTTAGGCTCCAGACATATGAGTGGAGAAGTCATCTAGAAAGTTCAGCCCCAGCAAGCATCCCTGGAGCAGAGGTGAGACATGCCTACTATGTCCTACCTGGATTCTTGACCCCCAGAATCATGAGAAATAATAAAAATTACTGTCGTTTTAATCTGCTAAGTAATGGATGACAGTCGAAGCCATGGATAACCAAAACACCCAGGTACCTGAACCACAGGTGGCCTCCTGTTTCTAGCTTCATCCCACACACACCTATCAAAGTCCCGAGAGCCTCCTGGTCTCTACTCGCTGTTCATTTTGCACAAACTGTGCAGAGAACCCAGCAAAAATAGGCGCTTAATAAAAGGCTTCATGCTGACACGGTGAATATTGATCGTGAGTCACACCAACTATTATAGTGCCGGAAACAAACCACTTTTCCCTTCTTAGTCACCGAGTCACGCTGGCAGGATTAAAGCAACATTTCCATCTCCACACCCTTCTAATGCCAAAGCCGATAAATCCTACTGATAACCAGAGCTCCCTTTCCCTCTTCGGGCTCTCGCAATTTCGAGTGTGTTTGGATCAAGGGCATTTTGTTTTCTCCAAAGCCAAAGGCATCCTTGTTCAGATGTCTACTTACGTGGAAGGAGCTCAGAGTCAACTGAATGAAGAGTCGTATATATCGTGGAAATCCTTCAACTTGATCGTCAGTGATGAAAGAGAAGAGAATCTCATGAACACCCAATAAAGGAATGAGGACCAGCGTGGACTTGGCCAATCTGCAAATAGCAATCAAATGCGTGTCATGAAAGCCACCTTGGGAACAGGCAACATTTCCTGCTCTTCTGTGCTTCGTTTACTGTAGCTCTAATGGCATTGATAAACAGTTGATTTTCCCGTTTGTCTCCTTGGCTACACGTTGAATGCCTTAAGGGCCAGTGTGGTCCTGTTCACTGGTGCATCCCCACACCTGACTCATGGAAGATGCTCAGAAAACATGAATTGGATGAATGAATGAATGAATGGATGGATTCCTCCATATAATGATATACCTACAGATCTTAACGTTTTGTTTGATGGATAGATTTCCATGCACATGGCTGTCACCATAGGACATTACATCCCTTACCAGGTTTGACAAGTTTCCTGTTACCTAGCTAGCAGGTGCCTCTACCTCTTTCTCTATTTGGGACTTCCAGTGTCAGGGCTTTACGGAGCCTGAGAAGAGAAAGAAAATGACTTGCCCAGGGTCACGCAGCCACTAAGTGGTACCTCCCAGCCTGGAAGTGGGGCTTCTGACCTCACACTCAGGCCTTGCACACTCCAAGCAGGATTTCATCATCTGCCCCAAGCTGCCCCCAGCCCTGGTGATAGCAAGGGCAGCAGGAAATGAGAAACTGATCTTCCTCGTAAAAAGCCCTGTGTGGAAGCTTGCTATTGTATACACTCTACACAAAAAAGACAAACATTCCTTTGTACCACCCACGTGCAAATGCACAGCTGGGACCCAAACATTCCATACCGCATACTGGTGGTTCCCAAGTAGACAGACTATTAGAATTCCTTACGGAGCTTTTAAAATAGATATATTTTTATTGGTTGGCTCTCTCTATATATAGCTTCCTGAGCCCCAATGTCAACCCCCTGAATCAAAACCTCTGGAGGTTGGATTCTGGGAATAAGAATCTTTAAGGGACTCCCCAACAGGATACTGACAAGCAGCCACGTTTGAGAACAACTGTTCTTCACCATTGAGCTGCTTCTTGACTTCAAACTACATTAGCACAGGTGACATATTCAGGGCATAAACAAAGCTATTGTCTGATACACATTGGGAAAAAAAGAGCTTAAATTTCATGATTTTTTTAGCCCAAGTCCTTGTCTTAAAGGGCCAAACTAGGAGAAGTTTCCTCCCCACTGAATAAAAACCCCGTGGAATTAAAGATGAAACAGAGAGGGTCAGCAGCCCCTCATGGGCAGTATCTTCAAGCAGGTTTAACTTTATGCAAGAGAAAGTGCTTACTATGAAACTTGCATCTGTGAGAGTCATTCAGATGCAGTGTTATCAATGAAACAAAAAAAACTCACCTTTGGGCTTCCCTGGTGGCGCAGTGGTTGAGAGTCCGCCTGCCAATGCAGGGGACACGGGTTCAAGCCCTGGTCTGGGAAGATCCCACATGCTGCGGAGCAACTAGGCCCCGTGAGCCACAACTACTGAGCCTGAACGTCTGGACCCTGTGCTCCGCAACAAGAGAGGCCACGATAGTGAGAGGCCTGCGCACCGCGATGAAGAGTGGCCCCCGCTTGCCGCAACTAGAGAAAGCCCTCGCACAGAAACGAAGACCCAACACAGCCAAAATTAAAAAAAAACTCACCTTTGTGCCCTAAAAGGACCTAAAGCCTATAACAGGTGAGTAGGAGTCACCAATGAGAGGAACTCCCCCCGAGCATATGGGCTGAGCGTCCCAGGGCCTCGATGGTCAAGGGGAGGCCAAGGAGTGGGGAGTCTGAGACACAGGCCCTGGTTACGTGGTTCTCCTGAGCCGAGCTCATACCTACTTGCACACCCACATTCACCAGTGCACACTCACTTAGCTGAGCAACATTAAGGTGTTCCCAAGGAGAGACTATTTCAAGAGTTCTGGGTTTTGCTTGTTTGTCTAATTTCCAGGAGTGTTTTAAAACCCTGTAGTTCAGAGGTTGCCAAGTGGCAACCATGGGTTATAGTTGACCTGCAGACAGTCTTTGCTTATGCTAGGTAGTGATTTTTGCTATTGGAGCCATCCTTAAAAAATAAGGTGGGGCTTCCCTGGTGGCGCAGCGGTTGGGAGTCCACCTGCCGACGCGGAAGACGTGGGTTCGTGCCCCGGTCCTGGAAGATCCCACATGCCGTGGAGCGGCTGGGCCCGTGAGCCATGGCCGCTGAGCCTGCGCGTCCGGAGCCTGTGCTCCGCGATGGGAGAGGCCACAACAGTGAGAGGCCCGCGTACCGCAAAAAAAAAAAAAAAAAAAAAAAGTGATTTCAAGCAAAGGGGTCCAGATCTTCAGCTTCCTTTGAAAAATGGGGAGATCTGGCCATGCTGGGCCCCAGCTCCTGCTTGGCAATCGTCGGTTACAGCCTTTAGAGGGAACATGCATTCTCCAACTCAACCAGCCTCCTTGGCCCTTGCAAGTGTGTGAGTCTGCGACCCTTGCTCTGTGTTATATGGGTTTTAATGACACATACTTACATGCAGATCCACGTCTTACCATCAGCTTATTCTTGGGGCCATGCTACTACATTATGCTTTTAAAATAAACTTTTCATTTTGGCATAATGTTAGATCTACAGAAAAGTAGCAAAGATCATGTAGAGAGTATCCACATACCCTTCACTGAGTTTCCCCTAATGTGAAAACACTCCAGAACCATGGTACCTTCGGCAACGCTAACAAGCTAACGTTGGCATATGGCCAATAACCATACTCCAGACTTTAACCAGATTTCACCAGTTTTTCCACTAATGTCCTTTTCACATTCCAGAATCCAATCCAGGATCCCACACTTAGTACAGGAGGATTTTTAAGGAATGACCATCTTTTTATGAGGTTTTGGGCCATTTTAGTACCTGCCACCTCTCTGGGTGGATGTCAGAAGGAATTTCCCACTCCTCACCTGATTCTCAATTCTCCTTGGACAAAGGACTATTTGCGTCCCTGTTCAGATGAAAATCCATAAATGTCTATAGCAGCATCCTCTTATGAACTGTGTTTATGTCTGTTTCTCATCTACAGTCATTTGTTTATTTAAATGGTTTAGTTTATTGCCGTCGGTTAGCTCTTCAACAGATATTGGGCATCTGCCCTAGACATATGATCAAGCAGGAGGATCTGGGGCCAAAGGCAACGGGACACGGGGCAGAACCTGGGGCCTGGGTTCAAATCCCAGCTCCGCCAATTACTAGCGATGTGGCCTTGGGAAAATTATTTAACCTCTCTATCTGTAAAAATGAGGATTATACTACTACTACTATCATCTGAAATGTTAAAATAATTATAAAAATATTAGTAGCAATAACTCCTGACAGTGTCATTGTAAGGGTTAAATAACATGGGGCCAACCCTCAGAATAAATGGTACCCGATACATGATGTGCAACCAATAACATTTAGCTATCGCCGTTTTTAAAGCATCTGTCTCTGTCCTCAAGTTGCTCACAACCTCAGTGACTTGGATTATTTTTCTTCCATTTGTGACATTTTTCTGAAAGTTCTTTCAGAAAGGGGTCTGGGATTTAGCATGTTAAGAAATGATTCTCCTTTATAAGTTCCTTAAGAGCTCTGGCCCATGCATCACACGGAAAGTTAAGATCGTTTATCTAGGAGGAGAGAGCCACTTCCATGCCGGGAACAACAAAGAACAGAGAACTCCCTCCCAGCTGAGGGTCCACTGGTGTCTGTCCACAATCCAGGGACATTGCTTTTTCTCCAGGCTTGGCTCAGCTGTCCGTGTCCAGACCAGGCAGACAGCTGGGCTGGTTACAGTTTCCTTCTTGAATGACAGAAGCCGGGGACTGAGGGCTAGGACTGCAAAAGGTCTCCAGCTCCTAGCCACTTGCCTCTTTGGCAAGGACTAAGTGTGTTTAATTTAAACTTTCCTAAAATATACTCCTGGGGTGGGGGTGGGGTGCAAATCTTGAGAACTACATTCTGAAAGTTTTCAAACTCATCCGGCCCTATGGGTGGAGACTCTGGGGAATGAACCTCCCTCTCACCGGGACGGGTGCACCACAGGGCACTGGTGGTTTCTCAGGCCACCGTCAGTGATCCTTCAACACCAACCACTTTACTTTGATGACGTGATCACCAAGCAGCCTTCTGGTGACGGCTTTGGATTTCTGGATCTTCTGGTGTCAACTTTACAAGGAGTGCAGGCACTAGAAGGAACGTCCCACTCCCACTTTTCACAGACTCTAAGAATGAATAATTGTATAGTCTGGTTTGTAGATTAGTCTCTTGTTCAGTTAGACTTAGTTAGACTAAGTTAGACTAAGTTAGAGTTCAGTTAGACTTAGCCCTCCAAAGTCTCAGCCACTTTGGCCACTCTCAGCCGAAGTCTCCCCAGGACAGTCCCCAGGTGGTAGACATCAAACTCGCCAAGGTGAGGTGTCTCACGCTGGGAGGCCTCCAGGTAGGCAGGCACCCAGGTTCCTCTTTTCAAGATTTTACCTTGAAGAAGGATGGGGAAGTTTCCAGACAGATCGTTTATGCCAGGCAGGGTTACTCTGTCTCTCCCCAAAATAGCTGTCCTGAATCACTGCTCAGCCATGAAGGTGTCCCCAGTATATTGAGTTACACTTCCGGAGATAATTGCCTCCTAATTGGGGGTGCACACTTCAGGGCTGTACGAGGACATCCATTTGGTGTTGGAAGAATACATAGTAAGAGAGGAGAATAGAAGTTCTGTGTGTGTTACATTTTTATCTATCCTTTATAATTTTCTTTATTTTGGTGTATCACGTATGTAGTAGTTCAGTAAACCATGTATATATATGATGAGTGACATCATTCTTTACTAATAGACACGTGATCAGAAAAGTTTGAAAGGGGCTTCCCTGGTGGCGCAGTGGTTAAGAATCTGCCTGCCAATGCAGGGGACACGGGTTCAAGCCCTGGTCCTGGGAGATCCCACATGCCGCGGAGCAACTAAGCCCATGCACCGCAACGACTGAACCTGCGCTCTAGAGCCCGCGAGCCACAACTACTGAGTCCGCGCAACACAACTACTGAAGCCCCGTGCCTAGAGCCCACGCTCCTCGGCAAGAGAAGCCACCGCAATGAGAAGCCCGCGCACCACAACAAAGAGTAGCCCCCGCTCGCCACAACTAGAGAAAGCCTGTGCACAGCAACGAAGACCCCAACATAGCCAAAAATTAATTAATTAATTTTTTAAAAAAAGTTTGAGAGCCACCGTCTTGGATAACTCTAGAGAAGAGCCTGGAGAAGAGGCCGTCAAGGCTGCTTAGAAACACATTTGCCACGGCCTGACCAGAAAACTCCATGCATTATTTCACTAGAACATCTGGTCCCATGGTGCCCCGACTCTGGCTGTGTATCAGAATCTTCTAGGAACTCTCCTGTAAGAAGTCCCTGTGTGGGGCTCCAACCCTCAGTTACTGAACCAAATATCCAGTAGAAGAGCTCACACATCAGGGCTTTTGGCCGGCTGTCTGGTGATGCTTAAAATAGCCAGGATGGAAAACTATCGTAGGGGCCACTGTGGGTCTGAAGCTCGGGGATGGCCCCAGCAGTACCTGGTGGGCTTTGGAGGCACAGAATGGCGGGGTTTAGGCTCTCAGTCTGTGTGGAAAGTGGTACCTTGTTGTTCGTCTGCCCCGTGTCTGTCTCCCGGGAGTGCTGTCCTCTGTTGGGTTTCCACGGTGCCTGGTTAGTGAGAGGATTCCCTCCCTAAATGGACCCAGGCAGGGTAGATGGCAGAAGCCCTGCTCTTGGCCCTGGACCTCCATCCTCACAGAGTGGTGAGAGGCTGAGCCTTGGGAAAAGGGCCAGAGAGCCCGTCAGCCACTTGCAGGCTCGGCCAGAGGCGCCGAGAAAGACAGTGTAGCTCTGTGTGGTCCAGGCCAGCCCAAGAGTCCCAGGGCCAGGGGCAGGTTGTGCAATATTAGAGCCAATACCGTACATATTTGCCTGGTCCTGAACGGTGTGTTTACCCTTCTGGAACTCCCGGGGGTGGTGGGGGTTAGGCTGACAGGATTTGGGGTCTGGACACCCGGGGCAAATACCACTCACCACATCTGATTAGATTGGAAGAGGCGTAACTAGGACCTCCTTTAATCCTGATCACAGGCAGAGGATGGGTCTGGGGTGACGCTCCCATGTGACATACCAGAAAGCAGACCCGGGGAGGCCAAGCAACTTGCCCAAGGTCAGTGTGGGGTCAACGCCAGCATCAGCCCCCCGACTCATGTTCCACACCCACATCCCGGTCCTTGGCGAGTTACAAAGTGTGCTCCTCACAGATGGGGCCCCCATCCTATTTACCTTTTGTTTGAAGCACAGTGCCAAGCGCATTTTAGACATTCATTCAATGTTTGTCAGATAAATGGACAAACTACCTTCCCGGCACACCTGGCTCGGGGCCCATTCTGGCCTTAGAGAGGGAGAAGCTGAGGTAGAGCCACCCTCACTCACACCTCCACTCCTACCACGAGGACTAAAATCTCTACCATGGGAGAGGAACTCTGGGTTAAAACCCTCTGTCCCCAAGAAGTACACACGTCCTACAGAAAGCAGAGTACCTGGAAAAGGTGGGAGGGAGCCCTTTCTCTCTCACTCATTCATCATTTGAGTGACAGCAATGCAGAGCTCAATAAACACCCAGGATCTGACTTACTCTGCGATGGGACCGCTGTCACCATGGAAAGCAGAACACGGGATGCAGCAATGGCAAGTCACAAAGAAAGCGTGACTGTGTGAAGAATGTTCCCTTGGGCTCCAAACGTTTGTGGTTGTATTACTCAAGGTCTTACAAATACCCAAATACTCTCTCCTGAGTTACAATATATCCTTTATTCTGTTGCCTCAACTCCTTCCCGAAGGAAGGCAACTGTCAAACTCCCCTTTGTGTGACTCTTTCCTGTCCCCGTAAAGCACCCATTCTTAGGAGCATTTTAACAGTGTCCTGCTGGGGAATGTGTGTGCCCTTCACTACTCACCACTGACTTCATTTGCATGGGCTCGGAAGGTCCTCATCTTTGGCAAAAGCCCTACATGATCCCATGACGCCTTTTTCAGAGGGGCTGTTGCTGACACCCTTGTGTCCGGAGATAAACATACTAATGCAATGTTACCCCCTTCCTGGGACATTAGCCAGAACGGCCAAAAGCGGTAAAAGTAATCTTGGGCCCTTGGGTACTGACCTCAGGCCACTCACCTGTATTTATAATCCCTGAAGCACATTTGATGAGCTTTGAGCTTAGAAATGAGAAGCTTGAGAATTTTCAAGAAGATGAAGAAATTGACCTTGAAAAAAACACAGATATGAGTAAGTGATGGACTCCACGTGGCTAGGAATATCAAGGTCACCCTGGACCCACCATCAGATCCTTGTTCAGGGAAATCAGGGGCAGTTTGGTAGTCAGCTGGTCAGGTGGCAAGTGGTCAGGGTAATCCCCACTCTCCCTAAGGCATCTCAACGGAGAGCCTAGAAAGGACCCTAAAAAGCCGCCTAGTTTATTCTTCTGCCTCCAGGAGACCCAACAGCTGTCTGAGAAAGGCAGGTGGACATTTACATTATTATTTTTTAAATTTGTTTCGTTAACGTCTTTATTGGAGTATAATTGCTTTACAATGGTGTGTTAGTTTCTGCTGTATAACAAAGTGAATAAGCTATACCTGTATATATATATCCCCATATCTCCTCCCTCTTGCGTCTCCCTCCCTCCCACCCTCCCTATCCCACCCCTCTAGGTGGTCACAAAGCACCGAGCTGATCTCCCTGTGCTATGCGGCTGCTTCCCACTAGCCATCTATTTTACCTTTGGTAGTGTATATATGTCCATGCCGCTCTCTCACTTGGTCCCAGCTTACCCTTCCCACTCCCCGTGGCCTCAGGTCCGTCCTCTATGTCTGCGTCTTTATTCTTGCCCTGCCCCTAGGTTCATCAGTACCGTTTTTTTTTTTTTTTTAAGATTCCATATATATGTGTTAGCATACGGTATTTGTTTTCCTCTTTCTGACGTCACTCTGTATGACGGACTCTAGGTCCATCCACCTCATTAGAGATAACTCAGTTTCGTTCCTTTTCATGGCTGAGTAATATTCCATTGTGTATATGTACCACATCTTTATCCATTTATCTGTCGATGGACACTTAGGTTGCTTCCACGTCCTGTCACAGGGCTGCAGTGAACATTGTGGTACGTATATATATATATATTTTTTTAATTAATTTATTTAATTTTTTAATTTTTGGCAGCATTGGGTCTTTGTTCTGTGCACAGGCTTTCTCTAGTTGTGGTGAGCAGGGGCTACTCTTTGTTGTTGTGTGCGGGCTTCTCACTGCAGTGGCTTCTCTTGTTGCAGAGCACAGGCTCTAGGCGCACAGGCTTCAGTAGTTGTAGCATGTGGGCTCAGCAGTTGTGGCTCGCAGGCTCTAGAGTGCAGTCTCAGTAGTTGTGGTGCACGGGCTTAGTTGCCCCACAGCATGTGGGATCTTCCCGGACCAGGGCTCGAACCCACGTCCCTGCCAATCCCCTGCAATGGCAGGTGGATTCTTAACCACTGTGCCACCAGGGAAGCCCTCATGTATCTTTTTGAATTATGGTTTTCTCAGGGTATATGCCCAGTAGTGGGATTGCTGGGTCATATGGTAGTTCTATTTTTAGTTTTTTAAGGAGCCTCCATACTGTTCTCCATAGTGGCTGTAACAATTTACATTCCCACCAACAGTTCAGGAGGGTTCCCTTTTCTCCACACCCTCTCCAGCATTTATCGTTTGTAGATGTTTTGATGATGGCCATTCTGACCATTGTGAGATGATACCTCGTTGTGGTTTTTTTTTCAAATAGATTTATTTATATCTATTTTATTTGTTTTTGGCTGTGTTGGGTCTGTGTTGCTGCACGCGGGCTTTCTCTAGTTGTGGCGAGCGGGGGCTACTCTTCATTGCGGTGCGCAGGCTTCTCATTGTGGTGGCTTCTCTTGTTGCAGAGCAGGGACTCTAGGTGCACTGCCTTCAGTAGTTGTGGCACGTGGGCTCAGGAGTTGTGGCTTGCAGGCTCTAGAGCGCAGGCTCAGTAGTTGTGGCGCACGGGCTTAGTTGCTCCATGGCATGTGGGATCTTCCTGGACGAGGGATCGAACCGGTGTCCCCTGCGTTGGCAGGCGGATTCTTAACCACTGCGCCATTGGGGAAGCCCCTCTTTGTGGTTTTGATTTGCATTTCTCTAATGATTAGTCACGTTGAGCATCCTTTCATGTGTTTGTTGGCCGTCTGTATACGTCTGCTCTGGAGAAATGTCTATTTAGGTCTGCTGCCTATTTTCGGATTGGGTTTTTTTTTGATATTGAGCTGCATGAGCTGCTTGTATATTTTGGAGATTAAACCTTTGTCAGTTGTTTCATTTGCAAATATTTTCTCCCATTCTGAGGGTTGTCTTTTTGTCTTGTTTATGGTTTCCTTTGCTGTGCAAAAGCTTTTAAGTTTCATTAGGTCCCATTTGTTTATTATTTTATTTCCATTACTCTAGGAGGTGGATCAAAAAGGATCTTGCTGTGATTTATGTCATAGAGTGTTCTGTCTATGTTTTCCTCTAACACAGGCAGAAGTGTCTGGTCTTACATTTAGGTCTTTGATCCATTTTTAGTTTATTCTTGTGTTTGGTGTTAGGGAGTGTTCTAATTTCATTCTTTTACATGTAGCTCTCTAGTTTTCCCAGCACCACTTATTGAAGAGGCTGTCTTTTCTCCACTGTAGATTCTTGCCTCTTTTGTCAAAGATAAGGTGACCATATGTGCGTGGGTTTATCTCTGGGCTTTCTGTCCTGTACCACTGATCTATGTTTCTGTTTTTATGCCAGGACCATACTGTCTTGATTACTGTAGCTTTGTAGCTTTCTGAAGTCAGGGAGCCTGATTCCTCCAGCTCTGTTTTTCTTTCTCAAGGTTGCTTTGGCTATGCAGGGTCGTTTGTGTTTCCATACAAATTATAAAATTTTTTGTTCTAGTTCTGTGAAAAATGCCAGTGGTAGTTTGATAGGGATTGCATTGAATCTGTAGATTGCTTTGGGTAGTAGAGCCATTTTCACAATATTGATTCTTCCCATCCAAGAACATGGTATATCTCTCCATTTGTTTGTATCATCTTTGATTTCTTTCATCGGTGTCTTATAGTTTTCTGCATACAGGTCTTTTGCCTCCTGAGGTAGGTTTATGCCTAGGTATTTTATTCTCTTTGTTGCAATGGTAAATGGGAGTGTTTCCTTAATTTCTCTTTCTGCGTTATTATTTTTAATTAACAGGTACTGAGTACTTACCATGCCAGGCACTGGGCTAACTTTCCATACATTATTTTGTTTAACCCTCACAACAACCCTCTGGGGAAGCCACACTATTTTAATGCCATGATACAATGAGAAAACAGAGGCACAGAGGAGACAAGTACTATTCCCAAGCTTGCACAGCTAGTAAGTGGCTGAGCTGGTAATTAATTAAATTCAGATTTGTCTAATTACAACCCTCCCTTCACTTAAACAGAATCCCACACTGCCTCCCACTGTAAAGAACTCCAGGTCTATTGGTGTTGAACTTGAGGACCTGTTGCTGCCACGGAATTCACTGGAAAGCACACGTTCTCTACTCTCTAGATGACTTTCCACAACTGTCATGAACTGGGAAAATTCGACCCTTGATGATCAGCTTTGGTAGAAATTTTTAAATATGTCTGCATAGGGAGGGGCTTCCCTGGTGGCGCAGTGGTTGGGAGTCCACCTGCCGGTGCAGGGGACGCGGGTTCGTGCCCCAGTCCGGGAAGATCCCACATGCCACAGAATGGCTGGGCCCGTGAGCCATGGCCGCTGAGCCTGCGTGTCCGGAGCCTGTGCTCCGCAACGGGAGAGGCCACAGCAGTGAGAGGCCTGTGCACCGCAAAAAACAAACAACAACAACAACAAAAAAATGTCTGCAGATTCTTCGACACTTCTCCCTTCAAAAGGCAGAGCCTAATTCGCCTTTTGTCTCTGGGATGTGAACTAGTTCAGTTATTTGCATGTAATGAAAAGAATATGGTAGAAGTGATGCTGTGAGTTCTGAGGCTAGGTGCTCAAAAGGATGGCTTCCACCTGGTTCTCTCTCTCTCTCTCTCTCTCCCTCTCTCTCTGGGGAAAACCAGCCACCATGTTGTGAGGACGCCCAAGCAGCCCGTGGAGAGACCCGTGTGGGGAGATTGAGTCCTCCGACCAAGAACCAGCACCACTTGCCAGCCTCAGAAGCTGATCCTCCAGCCCCAGGCTTCAGATGGCTGCAGCCCTGGCCAACCTCTAGACGGCAACCTCATGAGAGGTCATGGACCACTGGAAACGCAGAACAGCAAGTGGTCAAACGTAAGCAGGGCCTGGAGAATGAGAACAGGGTTTATGAGACGTGAGACTGGAGCGGGAGGGAGGGCCAGGTCCTGCAGAGTCTTTCACGGCCACACTAAGGAGTT